>NW_020450419.1:578788-888843 GCF_003343035.1 Apteryx rowi | reverse complement strand
TCCATAAATGTCGATGGAGCACAATCAGCAACTTTGCACCAATCATGTATCCGCTTTATACGTATGGACAGAAACTGTARCCAATCATGTAACTATTGCTAGCGCATGCGTATTGCTTGTCGATATATATACTTTGTGTAAGCTCTAATAAAGGGAGAACGACCATACTCATATTGAGACTCATCGTTACTCCGGGGTCCCCTCCCTCACTCCAACATTTTCTCTGTTTGAAAAATCTTTTTTTCTTTGCGAGAGAATGACAGGGGTTAAATGAAAAAAAGAGGGATTCACATCCTAGGTTACCCAAAGCCTCCAGTTCTTATAGAGGAAGAGTTCAAACTCTGTCCAGCTTGGGTCACCAGAACTTTGAAGCTGTGTTACATCTCAGGTGAATGCCCAGCTAATGGGATTATTGGGCTGTTCTGTGTTTGGATACTCCCCCCACTCATGACCAATATAGCTTTAATCCTGGATTGAAGTCTTTCCAGGAGGAAACTCTGTCAAAACCAATATATTTCCTTGAAATTTTATTTTCCATAAATCAGTATTTACAAGCAAGAAGCAACAAAACATTTTGCTGGATGACTGTTGAAGTCAACAGGTAATCTTCCACACTAGCATTCAGAAAACATTTGGTATTTACAGGCATTTCTGTGAACAAGGTAGTAAAAAGACCAAGCACTTGAACAGAAGGATCCTGTGAATAACAACAGAGAGAATTTGCATATTTGTTTAGGGCGCTCTTTGCAACTGCTCTTGATATAACTCAATCAGCTCAAATCACCTCTCTACAAAATGCCTCCTCTGCCAACTACATCAGAGAAATGGTTAGATAATTTTGCATGACTGTGCTATTGAGCTGAGCTTCACACTGATGTTAGGAAGTCAAAAAGGAAAAAAAAAAAAGTGGAAGGTAGGGTAGGCAAAAAAAAGCCGCACACATGGAACCAAAGGGACTGCTAAGCAATGCTGAGGACTGCAGGGAGACACCAGCAGTGTGGAATGCAAGTGGTTAAAATTACTAAATAAGAAATGGCACAAGCCAAAAAGCACTGCATACAGAAATGAAATTCACAGTTCTTTTCTGCATGTCTGCAGGACACTGAGGTTGGGGGTGTACACAGAGTACTCAGGCTGAACTCTAAGATTATGCACAGCAGTCCAGTAACATATTTGCTCTGCTGCCTGCTGGTATGGATCACAACCCAATGATGTGAGTTTCCAGCCCTAACACCATCCGTGTATTTGCCATGGCTTATATGCCTGATATTTCTTTCCAATAATAACTTCCCTTTAGGCATGGTTATTAAGACCTCCGTCACTGTGAAATAGCTTGTGTTCAGTGAGGCAGGCGTTTAATGGGATGTGATGCTGTATGGCGGAGTCTCATCCACTACATTCAAGAAGGTAAATGATAGATTGTTTACTCCCCTAATCCATCTAATTATGGCATCTTACAGAAAATGGTAGAAAAAGAATTTGTGCCATAGGTGATGCTGAGAGAGATCTGAGAGCATGTTGATTTAAAAGGCCTTAAAAACATTGTCTAAAATATACAGAGTGGCTTGTTGATCTCACTATAAGAGACAGCACTGATAATTCAGTCCCTGTGGGTGATGGTCTGTTACCAGATATTGTAAAAATTTCTAATCTCTTTTGTCCTCCTTTAAAGGGAAAGTGTGGGAAGCTCAAAAGGGAAGTCCTAATGCTGTCCTTATAAAGAAACATCTCATTTTGGAAGGGAAGTATTTGTAAGGGGTGTTATTACAATAAACTAAGAGTCGCAATGCTGGGGCATGCCAGGGCAGTAGCACAGAGAATGTGCTTCCCACCTGCTCTCAGGTAAGCCTTTTCCCATGCCCAGTTTCCCCTGGCAGCACCCATGTAGGTGGAACAAGGTCTTTGACACCCCACTGACACCTCCTATTCACACTACAGTCACTTGAGTGGCATTCATAGATGAGAGACAAGAAAAGATACTTAATGTTTCATAGAGGAATCACAAGGAATAACAAAACCTCACTGAATCCGCCAGGCCAGCACCTTGAAACAGTAGGCTTGTGAATGTCCAATGGTTCAGGCCCTCACGACAGTATCCTACCAAGATCTGGTCATGTGTCCATGACCAGAGATGTATGTGACATGTTGCCATCCTTCCTAGGACAGAAAAGGGTCTCAGGAAGTGCTGATTTCTTCATGCAACTCTGTCATTAGGTTTGAACAAGAATGGAGGTAGAGTAGGGACATCCTTTTAACTCAGGACTGGTGCTTCTTTCCTCTCTGGTAGCTACTGTAAGCAATGAGAATGAGTAGCTCTGGGAGCACTGGTGCTAATCATAACATCTTTAAGGATGTCTTTCCTGGCTCACTGACTTCGGCGTTTAAGGATGTACAAAATCTGCCTGAAGTTTCTTGCCAGGTGTCTCCTATGTCTCATGACTTATGTCTTATGAGAGTCTTCTGTGTCCATGTGGTTCCTTGGGGCCTAGCCTCACAGGACAAAAAAGTTTCTCTGCTACAGACTTTAAAGAGATTCTCTTATGTACAGAGCTGCCTATTTCAGTGAAAATTGTTGGCACCTCCATCAGAGTGGGTTAAAATTCAGCAGTTCAGATTTCAAAATTTATTGGGGAGTGGGAGAGGTGATAACACTCACACAAACCACAGCTAAGTAAATCTATTTTAATAGAAAACCAGATCAAAATGCAGTCTTGTTTTATCTCACTGAGTGAACTGCTGCTATTTAGTACGTGCATCATGTTTCTAAAAGGCCATCTCTTCTACAGCTTTATTGCCCTCTCTACTATTACCATTAGCAATTCCGCTAATTTGTGGATTTACTTTTTTTTTTTTTTGCCTCTCTGAACATTTCAAAAAGCTTCTTTCTTCTCCCCTCCCCCTCCCACTGCCCTCACCTGCCATTATTAAGTGAGGTCAGGTGCTTTTAGAACTCATTGAATCTAATAATCTACAAAAGTAATTAACATTTCTAATAGAAGCTGGCACTGTTGGTTTTCATTGGTGGTGAGGAGAGCAATAGGGTAAAGAGTTTGGCAGTTAAAGTTTCTTTAGTATGTGCTTCCCTTTACACCCTCTGTTTATAATTCCTTCACTTCAGAAATGGATAGACCAGAGCTCATTTGAAAGGAACATTGTGAAGAGCTCAGGATTAGTTTTACATCCATTTGCCACTGTTGGTAAGGAGAAAAGAAAGAAAGAAGCCTAATTTGAAAAATTAGGGAAAGAAGTAATATAGAAAAGATTCCTTATTCTTGCAAGCTGCTTGTGAGATTGCCTGCCAGACACCGACACCAGATTGAGAGAGAAAATTGTTACATCTTCTTGTACAACAGAACTTGAAAATCTGTGGTCTGTGGACTGTGTATGTGTGGGGATGCTCCCAGCTCACCCCCCCCCCCCATTTGTGCCAGTTACAAGCAGTCTGCATTCCTGTGACTCACACTCCAAAAGGGAGGATGTCAAGATCTTGAGATAAGGCCAACTTGGACATCAGGACCTTGAGAAACAAAGCCTGCTCTCACTGCTGGGGCAGTGTTAATTATTGTGGTCTGGAATTATCTCCTCCTTGTCAGGACCTTGAGAGACAGCACCTGCTTTCACTGCTGGGGCAGTGTTAATCATTGTGGACTGGAATTAACTCCTTCTTACCCCAGCTATGGGATCTCTCCTTGGGATCACCACTGCAAGAGTAAAGCAGTCATTTGCAGTCACTCAAACTCCTTTCTTCAGTGCTGAAGAGTGCTCAAGGCAGCTAGCCTGCCACTGGGGGTGTTCAGCCGCTGCCCCCCCGCCATGACCATGGGTGTGATTGTCATAACAATGATGGAGGAGAGTTGAACCCTGCAGCAGCCAAAAGCTAGGGACTRTGTGAAGAGAACTGCAACTGGCCTAGTGACTCCACCTCCACCTTCCCCTGAAGGGTATAAATAGGTTGGCCCTGGAGGCTGTCTGGGGCTCTTTGCGGGTGACAGTGGGTCTGCCAACTTGTGGAACTCCTTGGGATGCCCTCCTGCAGTTACTTCCCTGGGATTGAGTGTACATTGGCTGCTGAGGCAATGCATGGGTAAGATCAATCAGAATTGGTTTGCCTAGTTCATTCATTTGGGTGGTTACAGTTAGTATAAATTAGCTAGCTTTGTCTGTTCACTGAGTAGTTGCCATTAGCATAACTTTTAGCATAATTAGAAAGTAAGTATTCTAGTTGAGCTAAGATTCTGTTGATAAGAATTGTTGCTTTGTACCGTTGTAACTTGTGCAGTAAATTTTCATCTTTGAAACAAGTTGTGGAGCCATGCAGTAAATCTCCTTCTCCCCCTCCTCTCCTCCCTTGTGCCACATGAAACCCACATGGTCCGGGA
The DNA here is from genome assembly GCF_003343035.1 of Apteryx rowi. Lineage (NCBI taxonomy): Eukaryota > Metazoa > Chordata > Aves > Apterygiformes > Apterygidae > Apteryx > Apteryx rowi. The sequence goes on along the minus strand of NW_020450419.1, from coordinate 884,464 downwards.
CTGTAAGTTAGTTGGTCGTCCCATGACAGTGTATGTAAGAGCTGCCATTTTGGTTAACAGGAAATGAAACAAGGCTTCCAGAAATATAAGCAGGAATGGCTACAGCATGCTTTGCCATGGCATGTGGCTGTCAAATCAACAAAAGAAAACTCCTGCTAAGTCTCTAGCAAGTGGAAGGTGAAGATATTGTCTCTTCTATTCTGAGGTTGCAGGAAACCAATGAAACATTGTCATAACTTGCAAGGCAGTTGCAATTTCTGCCTGTGAGGAAGAATCAGGTACAAAAACATTTTGCTTCCAGGCAGACCTGTGAACTGTTCTGGGAAACAATGCAAATAAGTGAAGTTGTAGCAGTTTACATCTTCTGATGATACAAATCCTTCTTCCAAATGCAAGAAGTAGAGACTTATCAGCCATAGATTTCATACACAAAGAACATGATTGTGCCAAGATCACAGCACTCAAGGCAACTGGATATTATGTTATCGCATGTGTTATCATTGTAGGCACAAAACATCTTTAAGTTTAGCATGCCTGAACTTAACTAAGCTTGCAGAATGTTGTAGCTCTTCCCCCTAGACAGTCACAGGTGCTTCTGTGTTCTGCAATGCCCGAAATCAGGATGCATTCATCCTGCAAGTAATAAGCCCCATGTTCCCTGTCTTGGTGATGCTATGTCATCATGTACTCCCCTTTGACCTGAGGGCTCTGTCCTTTCATGCATAAACTGTGAAGTTAGAAATTGTATAAGGAAGAAGTGAGGGAAAGGTTCAGCTTTACAAGGGGGTTTAGACGCCTGATGATATTGATAGGCTATCTGGTCATGACTCTTGGTACCCTAGCTTCCAACTAATCCTCCATGCCTAGTCAATGGAAAAGTCAGGCCCCACTAAAAAGATGTTTCAGGGGCTTAAATAAAAGTGCTAAGCAGGAAGTGGTCTAGAGGAGATATCAGCCAAGGATGCTGCATGAAATTCGGTCTGTCTGCAAATGTTTCAATGAGTTGGGGCCTAACTCTAATTGTGGGGCAGTAAATATAGGGAGGAGGAAAAGGGAGACACTCATAAGGAAAAGAACATTCCGCCCCCACCCCCCTTTATCAGTAGAAAACCAACATGAGGGGAAGCAAAACTGATAGCTCACTGTGAGGTGATGGGGAAGATGAGAGAGAAACAAACTTGCTGACAGAAAAGTCCACCGTTCCTACAAATCCCAACTAATCCTGATCTTCTTTCTCCCTGGTTTCTGAACAGTAAAGGCAAACACAGTAAAAATCAGCAGCTGGTACTTTTGTGAAAGGAAACAACACCAAGTAGAACTATTCCCTTCGTATTTTATAATTTATCTGAAGGCTACAGACATCTGTTCAGATGGCCAAGGGGAAAAAAAAAGCATGAGGGATTTGGGCTAAATTCAGCACCACTTAGGAAAGATGCACCTGGCCTGCCATTTGTTATGTTCTCTCCTCTCTGCTTTATGATTTATATTTTATAAATCCTTTCCATTGCAGCTCCTCCAGCTTCCCTCCTTCTGTTCCAGTTTGATCAGATTGTAAAGGTTCAAAGTGTACTCCTGTTACTTTAATTAAAGTCATTTCCCTCTGCCCTCTCTGCTAGAACAGCTGTATTGGAAATCCCCAGGCAGCTCCTCCCTGGGCAAAATTGGACACAAATGTATAACTGCATTAAGACAAATTCCCTGTACTGTGCTGGAGAGACAGCATCTTTGGTGCTAGCAGATCTATTTTACCCTCTGTAATGAGAAGTTTATGGTGACCACCAAGTCCTAAATTCCATCTCCCACACTCTTGTCAAAAAGGCTCAGGATATAAAAGCTACAAGGCATATCTGGCATGACTTGGTAATGTTACTGTCTCTCCCACCCATATCCTGGGGATCTCCTATCATTGGCTAGTAGTCACTGAATTTACCATTCCATGTTCAGTGGAGAACACTGGTGCATGGAGATCATTTCGAGGTAAAACCAAACTTGCTGTATGAAGTCATGAGATGAGGCAGGAGATCACATCTGTATGATTATGCTAAACAGGAAAGTGCCTGCTTTCTACCTCTTGCATTTTAGCTAGCTCATGAGGTAGTTAGGCTACTAGCCTTGTGTAGGCTAGTTAGCCTGTACAAACCTATCCTGGTGAGCATTTAGAGCTATACCTTTCCTACTACTGGGCTTAGCTGCCACTTTGGGTTCAAAGATGAAATTTCTCCCCCCTGAGCTTCCCCTTCTTCCTCAGCCTTGCTTAACAGAGATTTATTCTCCATATGTTGTTTATAATTCTGAGTTCAGGTTTGATGCTAATATCCCTCTCCTGCAGCTTCTTTAAAACACTACAGATACTATGCTGTATGTGCCTTTCTCTCCTGTCTGCTTTGAAAGGACAGCCCTTATAGGAGAAAAAAAMCACGCCTCTACAGAGAATCATTACAGCCTGGGTAGAACATGTCAGAAGGCCTATTCACAACACCAGCCCAGGCAGCAAATTAGCTGTATGGCCAGTAAAGATGACTTTACGCAGTCTAAGATTCATAGGCAGTGTGTGGAGGACGGCACAGAGCCAAAAACAGAGTGGTATGGAGTCTAACGGTCTTGGTTTTGAGGGATTAAGGTCCAGTTATATGCAGAAGTTAAAAGAAAAGTACCAGAAGATCACTGATTTTGTCCTTGGCCAAAGATGTATTGCATAGGCTGTGTCTATGCAGTCCTGTCCTAGAGCCCTGGCCATGCTCCCCAGGAACATTCCCAGCCTATGCACACCCTGTAACTCTTCATGCACACCAGACTGTGTGTTAGTGAAACCTCAGAAATGCCCAAACCTAGCAGCAGCCTCCAGAAAACCCTGTGCTTTATCTGTGAGTAGAGCTGCTCTTAGTTCTTAGCCACATCCCTGTCAGGAAAGGTGTATCTTTTTTAGCATTACTGGATCCCAAAGCCAAACTGCATCTTCTCCTGAGGAATACAGAGCAGTGTAACTCCATCTCCTTCTCCCCCAGAAGTCTGTACAAATTTACAGTGAAAAGCAGAAGGAAAACAACATTAACAAAGGCCTTTCTCCCTTCTATGCACATTCTTTTCTAGAAATGGTTTTCCTCTCTAATTTTGCATGGCACTTTGGGATTTACCATCTGTTTCAGAAAGCTCTCAGATGGGCAAAAAAAGGCCATGTCTTATAGCAGAAAAGGAAATCTTTGAGCACCACACAGATGTCTGACAAAGCAAGGTTTTGGAAAACATTTTAATTTAACATTATAAACAGTTCTGTTCCTCCATAAGAGTTTCTCACAGAACAGCCAGGTTTCACACTGTCAATTGCTAGTCTGAACTCCTGCTCCTAAAAGGACAATGGAAGAACTGTCTGTCATTCTCAGGGAAGCTCCCATTTCCCTCTCCTTCCAGGCATTTCTGATGGAAATATCCATTACACATTAGTTTCCTAACCTCTACTGCACTGCATTCAAGCTGTCATTGACATCTAGATTCCTAGTCTTCCCATGACACCCCTAGTCAATGTGCCATTCTTCAAAGGCCCTAAAAATTTCAAGGTTGAATCTAACTCCCATTAAAGTCTTCCCATTTTCTTATTAAATGGAGATCAGGCCTGGACCGATCTATGGTCCCTAAGCCAACATCAACATGCCCAGCCTGCCAGTCTGTACGCTTGGAAATTTAAAGACACTCAGCCCATAGGCTTTCCATCAATGTTATACATTGCATATTTAAAACATCCAGGATTTCAAGCAAGCATCTGGGACATCACAGAAACCAATCACTTTTAATTAAGACTTAATAAATTAATAATATCATTCAAATGATGAAACCCAATGGCCTGAAGATGACAGTTGTACTAACACATAAATATAGTGAAAAATCCAGTCATATATGGCACAAGAAAATGAACCCAATGGGAAAAGATAGTCATTACCCTTGCCTGTTGGCTATCTGATGGACAGCCATTGTGTTGGATTCCAGTAGCAAACACAATATATATCTTTTTAAAGAACACAAAGGCAGAAAACAACAAGAAACACACTTAGGTATGAATTTTTCATTAAAAATCCCTCAGGCTAAAGTTGGTAAACATTTCATTGCTGCCAAAAATTTCATGAGTATTCAGTGCTACACCAATGACTCCAGGTCAATAATGTCAGGCCATGAAATCTCACAGTTCAACATGGGTGGGTGCCTGTGTGTTATTTTAAAACCTGAAAAATATTTGCAAGTCAATTTTTAGTTTTCTGTACAAGGCAATTGTCATTCTAGAATAAGAACACATTCAAAAGTGCATGTGTTTAACAAAGAAGGGGACACAGATGGGGGCTTGTTCTGGAGCAAGCACCATTGACAGATTTATAGGATAACTGATGAGGTTTTGGAAAGCAGGTTGCATAAGATACAAAGGACACCTTGTGCCTGTGAGGGTTGTGAGCACTGAAGTGTAAGCTGACAAGGTTTGCACAGCTTGCTCATGTGTACATCTGCCTTTGTACACTATAATGAAGGTGAGAAAAGCCTGAACTAGCATGAAGACATGCAGCTTAAACATGGCACACAAGAGAGTTAGCAATCATATCATTCACTGGAGGATGCTACAAGGTTTGGGCATTTCTGGGGCTCTACAAGCTATTTAATTGCTACCTTTTACAAATTTGCTTCTTGGGTTTTGTCTTTGGTTTTGTTTCATGCTTGGTCAGAGAGAGAGGTTTTTTTTTTAAAGCAAAAATACAGGTATAAGAGTAAACCGGAGCTCTCTGAGTAATGCAAGTATCTGGGTCCGTATTTGATGAAAAAGAAAGTGGGAAGGGGACGAAAAGATTGACTCACACAAGTGTCTGGATATGCAGGGCAGTCACAGCCTTGGTTCTTTTCCTTTTTCCATCTAATTTGCAACCTCCTTGAGAACTGTATTGTGCCAAGGAAAGGATTGTGTGCCTTATCAGTTTTACCTGTCTAGCACTGTATAGATAAAGATCACATGAAATCATTGAAAACTGTACTTTCCATTCCAATGCAAGTATCGTAAGAGTTAATGATGCTTCTGGCACGCTCAGCTCCTGGAACTGAGAAAATCTCTGCCTTGGAAAAGACAAAACTGAGTAGTTCTGTCAGCAGCAGAACGAACGATGCCTAGTTTCTTACAAGTCTGTGGCACTGTTCTTGGATTCTCTGCTGTCTCATATGTCAATTTCAATGGCAGATTTCACTAGGATGGGAAAATTCCTTATGTCTCTTCCGTGTTCAGGTAGCTTGCATTCCAGCAGTGAATGATATTGTTATTATCCTGTTTCTGGTAGCCATTTCCCTTTCCTCTGCCTTGTTCTGTATTCTAACAAAACTTAAAGGAAGGTAACATGTCTGGAGACTGCTATTGCTTTCAAACTTAACTGAAACTGGACAATAGCTTTCTGGACCTACTGATCTCTCAGAATCAGAGTTCCCCCGAGGACTGTGTGTGCCATTTTTGGGAGAGTTAGTAATGAGGGGCAGAGCTAGGCCTTCTGCTCCAGCAAACTGAGCAGTCACTGGTGCCGGTAGCAGCAGGAATCTCGCCTCTCCAGGGCTCTCCCCTGCTTTTCTCTGCTCCTTGTGCCTTCCCTCCCCATGCTGAGGGACCTAGACCACAAACTCTCAGCCACTTTGAAATTTAGTTTTGCCTACTCTGCTGAAAACCCTTTAGGTAACTTTGACTGACCCATATGCAAAGCAAATTGCTGCTTCTCCTTTGCTATGGCAGAAGAGTTGTGAGCTTCTGTCTGAATCTGAGATGGCAGAAACTAGCTTCCCTCATCACAGAACTTTCTCCTCCTGCTATCAGCCCTAAATAATCCCTGCAAAAGGTAATTTCTTTCTCAGATTTCTTACAATGCCATGTGCATTTAAAACAGTTTTCATTTTAGCTGCCTGAAGTATCCAGTTATGATGCCTAGTTTCAGTCTTTACTTCTTGAGTTCTGTTATTTCCCACATTAAAGTCAAAAGATTGTCATGTTTATCCAAAGAGAGTAGTGTGAGAGAATACTCAGAAGCTGAGGTATTTGCTAAAGAGCAGTTAATGTTTTTGTACTTCATCAGAGTACCCACATCAACTGAACTGTAATAAATAAGGATGGGATCCCTACAGGTACTCTCAAGATTTTGCAGCTGTTTTGGGGGTGCAGATTGGATAGTGCTCCTAAATATCATAGGTGATTTTAGAAAACTGACCTTTACCCTTTCATGATTAATGTGCCTGCAAAGCTCTCCTTCTGGACTTCAGATGGTCCATACGTACTTTATTACAAATGAACAGGAAGAAGAGAAGTTTAATTGTGCTGGGTAAGTGCAAACCCTATTGCTTCTTACCATTCTTCAACTACATATTCTTTGAGGCAGAGGACCACGCTTTTGTTGCATGTTTATACAATGTGATGACCCCGTTGCTGTTTTATGTCAAGTGCTATTGGTTATACAAATAGTAAGCACAGCTGTGGAAGTCAAATTCTAATGGAAATCAGCCCATTGGAAAACAATATCTGTCCTAGCTAGAGAAAGTAGTTTCTCTAGTTTGCTCTCATTGAAGAGAGATTTGGCTGTGGTTTTCCAGGTGCTGTGATACAGTATTAGTAGAATTTCACCAGAGGCAATTATAGACAAACTAGTGAAACTAGGCTACCTTTTAATCCATTCATCAAAATGTCAGGTCTTCCTGTGTAGAGGCAGGAAAAGCTATAAATATTGCAGCTAGATGGACTACTCTGTTAGAAATATTATATCTGGTTCTCTTGTCCAAGTTAGGAGTTATTTTACAAACAGCAGTACACACAAAGATAGCCCCTTTTTGGCTACAGAATTGCTCCAGTATCTATTCCTCATTGTATTTGGAAAGACAAAGTATAAGAAATGTCCTCCTAAGTGAGTTGACTTAGAACTACAATGCAAAAAATTGCAAGTCCACAGACTATTTATAAGGTGAGAGTCTCACAGTCTATTTTTTTGTTCCTGACCAGAAGATTACATGATTTAAAAAGCAGCATATTAAATGGGGATAACCACATTTCTTTAAGGGCTTTTCTTGTTGTCTAAGAAATATCTGTGCTGAATTTACTGAAATTCCTGAGCTCCACCAAGTTTTTCAGCTTGGAAAATAACTGAATACTCAGAAACAAATGTGTGAGATGGCATGGTGCATTAGATTTACATGGCACTCTTATTTATGAAAATATTCTCCTTTTTTTGTTTTCTAAAGCTGGTGTCTGACCAGCTCTGGAACATGCTGGCTGGAACAGAGAATGCTTATCTCAATGCATTTTATTAGACCAAGGATATTTATTTGATCTTTGACTCTTCCTCTGCTCTCCAGCCCACCAGAGGCTCTTTATATCTGAAAGTCAGCATTCATCTTTTGCTCTGTAAGAAGCCAAAGTTTGGGAGCTCTGCAGAAAGCCTGTGGGCAGCCATGGTTTGCACTGCTGTAGAGGGAGCTGAAGGAACTAGTTGATATTGGATAAGGAGCAGTGTTCTCAGGAAGCAGAGGGAGTCTCATCTGTTCCTCTTGGATTTTCCTAGCAGAGAGGAAGTCTGACAGAAATGAGCCACTTGGATTGTTTAATCTAGGCTCCATATATCATTGGCAACCAGGCCATAAATCCCTTTTACAGATTTATAAATCCCTTTTAGAGTCTTCTCCTGTGTTCCCCTCAGTATTTTAGCAATCCCTTTCTCCACCTGTTTTGATTTAAATTAATCCATCCTCAGCATGGCTACCCAGAACTGGACACTCTGCCAAGCTTCAGTCTTTGGTATTAACTTTGCCACAGTACATCTTGAGTTCAAACTTCTTTATCCTTCTCACACTGGTGAGTCATAGACAGCCTGTATTTGTCAAGCATCCCCAAGTCTTCTCTCATTTTGAGCTGTTGATGTTAGAATGTGACTTTATATCTTGCACTGTTCTTCTCATTGATTTGAGCTTGAACAGATTCTTTTATCCATATTCTCCTCTTTAATCTTTAAATTTACTGCATGCAGTGCTTTCGTACCTTTCCTTTTATATCTGTCTGTCCTATACAAAATATGTCCTTCACCAGAAACAGCAATGGAGAACTTTTAGGGTGGAGATAAGAAAAACAACAGGGGGACCCTCTGGGCCCCTTAAGGGTCATAGAAGATCTATATCCTCTTGTGAAAGACAAATCAGAGGCAATTTGTTGGCTTTTGCTAACTCTCATTTGTTTCAACACATGATTTATCACCAGGGTTTCCCTTCACATCTCTGAAGCAAATGCCAGATGCTTTCCACTCTTGCTTATTTCGCCAGCCACTTCAGATTCAGCCAGCATCAGTTCCATTATCTCAGGAAGGCCCCTGTTTGTGCAGCCTGACAATAAAATCTATATCTTTATTCACAGCGTTTAGTGAATTCATAAAATGGAGTTGATGGCATCCTAAGTTATTTCATCTCTGGGTCAATTTTAAGTAGATCCTCAGAATACAGAGGAATTCAAGCACTGGGGAAGCCAAGACCCCTATCACCTTGATGGCAGAGTGAAGAAGTGGGATGCAAATTAGCAAACTGAGTGGTGAAGCTGATTCCTAAGTAAATGGTGTAAGAACTAATTGTGAATTTTCCCCCAGAGAGATGTGGAGAGAAGAGGGCTCAAAAGCTGATCTCTTCAGGTTCTGCCCCATCATGGGAAAAGGCAGAATTTTGGATCTGGTGCTGGCCAGTAAATTTTGGAGCTGACCGGAGCAGGTATCAGAGGTGCAATCATGCTGAATATCCTCTAAGGGAACAGATACAGTTATGATTTTGCCTATGACCTCCCTCCCTCCCCCTGGCTGGAGCACAGTAAAGTCTGCATCCTTTAGAGGATGACAAGTTTCTGGGGAAGACAGCAGGTGACTTGGAGTCTGTAGCTCACTTTGAGTGGTGTATATCCTCCAGGACATGTTATGGAGGTGTGCCTATGGTACTGTGCAGTTAAACTGGGTTACCAGACTCCACCCCACCCCACCCCTGCCCTAAAACCTTCTGTACTAGCTGAAGGAGCATTACTGTTTCAGGAGCAGTCTCCCTTTCACCACTTCTGTAGCTGTGTGTGCTACAGCCTCTATCAGACCCCCCCACCACGTTTGCACTGAGAAATGCAGGTTTGAGATGAAGGGACAGAAGGGAACACAGGGAAAAAAATAGAGCCTCCTAGGAGGTAAGGGAGAGTGGATAAAGATGATTTAAGTTGTAGGAAGACTTCTTATGACTATTCCAACATACTTTCATGCCATCAATCTGAGGCTCTTATGCTTTTTTTTCAAAAAAATCATCGAACATAACATTGATTTCTAGAGGGAAAATAGGAAGGAAAAGCAAAAGGCGGTAGATCAAAGCAGGCAGTCATTCCAAAAGGAAAGGAAAGATCTTTAGAAGGCAAGTGTCATGCAAGCTTCTGCTCTGCCCACAGTTTTAAACTGAGTGGATGATTCCCCATGAAAAAATCACTATTTTATCAGGCCTTTTAAGCTTTCCCTTCAGCTTGAGAGATGACAGTGCCTCCAGCCATTGACTAGGAAAGGGTCCATGGTGCAAGGCAGCAGGTAGGAACTTCCAACAGGACATCTTTAAGTATGCAGTCTCTGCTATTTCACATCTGCTCACGCCGCTGTCCTTTCTAGGCCACAGTTCCAATGTCTGACCACTCTCTTGAATGTTTTTTTTTTCTTAATATCTGATCAGGATCCCCTTTCTTGCAACTCGTCTGTTGCCTGTTGTCCCTGTGCTGTGTACTTTTAAGAGTCAGGCTTCATCTTCTCTATAACATTCCATAAGGTAGTTGAGGACTGCAATAAAAACCCATCTCAGTCATCTTTTAAGGCTGAGCAAACCCAGTTCCCTCAGCCTCCTAGTTTGGTTGCGGTTGTCCGTATTTCTTTTTTACTGGGGCACAGGTATTCCTGACATTGCCTCACAAGTGGTTCCTGTTTCCTTATTTTTCTAGCTCTACACAGCACACCCATTTTCTCCTGAGTGGGATCTCCAAATGGTTTCATCCATGTTTTTTTCCCCAGTACATATACTGGATGTGTGGACAATGTGATGTTATAAAAATGAAAGACAAATAGCAATTACTACCTCCAGGCACAAAGCAGAGGAGCCTTTCCCACATGGCTCTAATATGACAATGTGCACCATATGGATCAGATGCAAGACTATCACTGAATCTCAACCTTCTGCTATTAGTCCTTCATCCAGTCCTGTTGGTCATGGCTTGCAGTAAGGATCCCAGCCATAGGCTCTTTTCATCTTCATATTCTCAGAAGTCTCACCCAAGGACATCTCAGATAGGAAGTCTCCTTTGCAAAGTGCGCATTGAATTGTGAAACCAAAGGTGATTTGTCTGAACTGGTTTTAGAGTGTTACTAAAGTAATATAAAAAGCAAGACTATTGTTACACATTCTTTGCAAAAGTTCTGCTTCTTTAAGAAGAAAAAAAAAGCATACAGAAAAACAAAATTTGAAGAAGTCTAAAACAAAGGGTTAATAGGTTCAGATCAGTTCCAGTGCTGTATAATTCTCCATCACTCACCATCACTGTATTTACACCTCCCACACAGCCTTTCCTTTGCCTCTTATTTTGTGCTGTAATGGAAATGCACTGTTGGATTTCTACTGTTGACTTTATATGTTGTTTATTAAGTGTGCAGAACATATTTTGAAAGAAACATGTCCCATGGTACACCAAGCTATGTCAGACCGTGATAGGTTTTCTCATAGTGTGCTAAGCTGGTGAAGCAGAAGAATTTGCTTATGGTGAGAACTAGAAAGATTGATCTGTTTGGTGCCTTGAAATGTGTTGATTATAGGGTGTTGTAGGCTTATGCAGGTGTACGGGCAGAGTTCTGGGTTGTATTTCACTATATTGTATAATAGCTAGCATAAGCAAGAGAGATATTTTTAGCATGTAGTGTAATGTATGTTTGAACTTTAGCATATTATAATCCCCTATTTTCTGTTTAAGAAATCTATTTCTAATCACCTAGCAATAGCCTCCTTTGATGTTCACGTACCTTTTAGAGGAAAATTTAAGAATGAACACATGATGTAATTCTGAGGTAAAATAAAAATAAGATGGGAAAGAAGACATTTTTAAGCCATTTTTAAATCAGAGTAATTAACCCTTTACCACTTTCCACTTAACCAATTAACCACTTACCCCCAAAGTATTTATAAAACAAATATGGTGGATCCTCTGACAATCCGCAATCTTCAAATCAAACTCAAAAGCCTTTCTAAAAAGTACCCTCTAGATAAACAAGTAGTTATGGACTTGGTGTAAGAATAGAAAGGGGAAATTTCATAGTTAAGTGGGAGATCAGGAGATCAAGTAAAGTTCTCTGTAATTCTATCACTTAGAGCTTTCACAGAATCAAAGACTTTTGCAGCTCTTCAAGCACTTTAAAAATGAATGTATTAAACTTATCATGGACACATGATAAGTTTTAAAATTGGGCTGGAATTCTGGGTGTCATAGCTTTGAGGTGTTCAGCCTTTGGTGCACAAAGAAAACTTAGACTAGTCATGGTAAGCTCTCTGTGCCACTGTGTCCACCTGTGCAGTGGAAAAATACATGACAATAGGAGAGACTGACCTCCCCACGTCATCCTTTTCCCTTTGATTCTTCTCATGCAGTACTACACAGAGGTTCGCATGGTGCTCCATGCATTGGCAATCATGATTCCAGACAACTGAGTGGACCCTGCCAGTGTGCTTCACAGCCCCACTAAAGAGAGATACTCTGTGTTCAATGGTGGATCAAAAGTCTACCCAGTAGACTGAGAAAGGAGTTTGAGAGAGTCGTAAAAAATAATAGTGAGCTGTGAAGTGCCAAAAATGTTGCTACTGTTGCCAAAAGCTGAAACAATATCTCCCTTCTCCCCCCTGCCTTTTCCCCCAGTAGCAATCCACATAGCCATAACACTTCATGATTTAACAGTCATTAACTATCAGCCTCTAGAAACACAGAAAAGGAAATATTAATAACACAATAACCTGGAGCCCTCTCTAGTCCCCTACTTTGGCTTCTTAGCCTGTCTCACAGTGCTTTCTCCAAGCATGGATAGACATGGGCTGCCTGCATAAAGTTCTTGGCCTTTTCCCCTGAGTGGCTGCTTTGGCCAAGTTTTCTAATCAGTGATCAATGATCACCAGACTAGCAAAATGGGACAAATGCACTCAGCAGCAGATGGCAGTGACTGTACTCAAGCATGAAAGCTCTTTGCAAACAAAACTAGCTGCAGAGGGAAACAGACTGTTCAGTCCATCTCTGCACAATTGCCCCTCTGCTCTGAGCTTCATGTAGAAAGCATTTTGCTGTCTGCTAAGATAACTGACTATCCTGCTGAAGGTTTGGAGCACTCCTTGCTGTATGCTAGAAAGGTGCCTGAGAAGCACAAGTGGTCCTCTGGCCTCTGCTTTCTGGTACTTCATGGATGGTGCTTCAGCTGGGAGAATCTATAGGGTCCAGTATATGTGATTGGGAAAAGCAGACAGCCTGGCCTTTGTAGCACTATCCCCTATTCAGTCCAGAGATACACTGGCAGGAGAAGTATTTGTATCTGTGATTCTAGAAGAAGCACTGTCCTTTGAAGTAGAGACTTGACAGTTGCCAAAGGCTGTTTATATATTCCTCCTATTTGTCTATATATCCTATTTCCAAAAGCTCCTGGAAATTCCCAAAAGCCAACTTCAGCATTTGCCTCCAAGTTCCTCTGAAGAGGGATAATCTAGCTCACGGTTAAGGGAACTGTTGTCTATCATTGTATTAGGACATTCTGAGAGTATTTCATCTCCATTTCATCTAATCATACTCTTCTCGAATATGGTAGATAATTCCTCCTCTGTCAGTGCTTAATAGCTGCAAATATATAGGAAACTTTTTTTTAATATATATATTGGATAGCAGCTCCAGTTATGGGCTAGAACTCCATTATGCATGGAGTTGTAAAAACAGCATTCACAATAAGTGTAGAGACAGTTATCATATCCCTCAGGCAAATGACGTGTTATTCTTTAGGGGGAGGAGAATTTAATTCAAATTAATCCACTTTATAATTCATACTTTTGGATAATTGTAATTAACTTTCATATGAAGGAAGTTCCAGAGCATCTTCATGGAAACAGACTCTGAGTCTACTTGTCTGTATCCACCACGTATGAAGACGTTCAGAACAGTAGCCAGCATTCCCAGTACACTCTCAGCAGCATCTTGCAGGGGGCTACTCATTCTGTGCAGTGACAGATCATCTCCATGTGTGCTGTCCAGTGTTTGCAACGGTCTTTTCTGACATTAGTAAATGAGATATGAGTTTGTATTATGAAGAATAGGTGCAGATTTCATTAACATGCTGTCCTTAAGTGAGATATCACCACCCTCTCTCCCCTCACCTGCTGGAAATCAGATTGCTGTTGCAAGTGCACTACATGCCCACACCATTTAAATCCATATGTTATCATTTACTGTTAACCTTTGTTTTCAGTTCCAGTATTGCTCTTTACAAGTCTATTGGAATCAGTTTTGTGCATGAGCTTTCCAAAAGCACTGTAACAAACTTTATGAAAAGCAAGCAAGAGTACTTGGTATGGTTCACTTCTTCTAGGGCCTAAACTCATTATGACAAAGAAACTGGCAGGTTAATCTAGGTTAGGTGCTTACAGCTTAGCATTTGGGAACCCTGGAGGGAGCAGGTGGAACTGTGGAGAAATGGCAGGAACTTGGCAATAATCCTGCATATTGCTAAGTGGAATGGAAGGCCTAGGGGATGCCAGTTTGGTTGAAGATGACTGTGAGGTACATTATTGTGAGGCAGGTCTGGTCTTACCTTGCTGTAACGTTTTAAGACAATAAGCAGACCAGAGAGGCATGTCTTCTAGTTAGAATTCAGTCTCTGTCTTCAAAGAGCTTCTTTAAAAATATGTATATCTCATATAGCACCTCATACTATAGAAACAGCATTCTACGGAGGAAATTATTAGGACCCTCTGCAATAGAAGTAATCATCCATCTGCAAAATGGAAACATAATACAAAACAGTCTAAGAATCCCTGCTGTAGAATTAACTGAATTGGATGCAAACAATTATTTTGTCTGCATAAAGCACTTGGGTTTTCTTTGTGATCCATCTGCATTATATGTAGCAAAAGTGTGTTATCGAAAAGTAGATTAAGTTAAACTTCCTTTCCTCCCAAGCGGCCATTCCTTATAACTGGAAAATAATCCCAAGGTTAGGGGAATTGAAGATAAGATTTACTGCTCACATTTAGACCATAGCTTTAACTTCTTTGCAAGCAATAACAGATAATGATTCAATGGGAGAACTGGAATGTAAATTTATTGCAGAAAGAGATGTTTCCATTTTAAAGGGAAAAACAAGTCTTTAAAAATAACTTTTATAACAAAGCTTATTGGTCCACATTTAAAAGTACACTATCAAAAGCAATATAAACAGCTATAACATTTCTGTTATCCAAACAGATAGTATGTAAGAGCTCAAGTTGTGTCTACAATCCTGTTCCATTAGATATGGTAGAAACACACAACAGAGAAGCTCTCTTTCCAAAACCTACACTTTGGTGGCCTTGTCTGATGGAATGCCCAGTTAATGGTTTGAGACACCTCAGAATGACCTGGTTGCTCTCTTAAGCTAGAGTAAATTTAGTGATTTAATATTCTTGCATAGCTGCCCTAGATCTTTTCACAACATGAAGTCCTAGACCCAGACTCCTTCTGTTTCCACTAGGATCAAAACAGGAACAATACCTGAAATGTCAAATAGAAAAGCCATGCACCAATGCCTTACCTCAATTAGAAGATTGCTTTTAAAATTTGCATTTTTGGTCTTCCAGAAATATCGAGGGGGTGTAGAGTAACTCTCAGATCTTGGAAAAAATGTTTTCTCCTCCTAACTCTGAAGTACATGCTTCACTGTGTTCTTTAAGATTGCCTTTTACAATGTGTTTCTACTAATATCCTAACAGGGTTCCAGTTGTAATCCAGGGTCTTGTTATCCTGTCCTTTTGGAAAACTACTGCATTAAATATTTACCTCTAAAAATTTGAAATTTATTTTAGCTCTTTTGCAACAAACGAACCCTCTTCCAGCATCCTTGTTTTTGCTGTATAGAAACAGTAGGCACACTTTTTCCTGGCTTGCTTGTTTGATGCCTAGGTCACTTTTGCTGTCAGAATGTATTTATTGAATAAAACTGATTTTTTTCCTTCTCAAGATACAGTGAAAAATGTGCAGGAGCTCCCAGTACAGGGATGTTGGTTACTAGGAAACACAGTCTCCAGAGAGCACAGTAGGAGCACAAGCCTTGGACTACAAAGATTTATTTTGGGGAGGATCCTACAACAAGAGTTGAAATTAAAATTATAGTAATCTAAAAAAATGCCTTTGCTGAAGGACAAGTTTAAAGACTGAAATGGATATGTATTAAAGAGTCTTACAACACTCTTCTTCTCTTGTCCTAAAAAGATGTTTTATGTAATCGTCCAAACTTTTTGGATTTCTCTCCAGAAAGAAACTGGAAACGTCTCTGAATAGCAAAAAAAGGAGAGATGGGCAAAAATTCACAAATAGTAGCTTAGGTGTTATGAATCAGCCTCAAGGGCAACCTTCCCCTTTCTCTAGAAAAGATCCAGGGAAACCAGTTTTCCATTCCTTGGCAGGAGAAACTCTGCAACTCAGATCTGTGTACAGTTATGGCAGTTAGGAAATCCCTGTTTCCACATGGGCTCACACTGGTAAATACCTTCAACCTCAAGTGGTGAAGGCGTGCTAGAATATGACTTTGGAATATGATCTTTGTAACATTTGTGATTTTCCTAATTGCTGTCAACTAATTGGCAAATTAAGACCAATAGACTAGGGAGTAATTAAGAAAAAATCCAAACCCAAACAAAAAAACACCCACCAGGAATGATAACAGTATTCTGTATGATTTGTTTGATGCTTACATATTATGTTCATTCAAGGATGGAAAGACAAGTCATGTGGGGCCCTCTGGGAGGAAGGACAACAACACCTCTCAAGGGAAGAGTTTCTCTAGACCGGAGTGTGTGGAAGAAAAAGAAAATCAGAGAATAACAGGAAAGAGCTCATAGAGAGACTGAGAGAAATGAGAGGAGCAGGGACAGACATACAGCTAGGCCTTGGATGTGGGAGACAGATACACTTTTAAGGAACCAGAAAAGACTGCAGAATCTGTTACAAATCAGAAAATTACTGTGCAGACTGAAGCCAAGCATGGAAGCAAGTGCCTGCCTGCAAAAACATAGTGAGCAGGGCCCAGCTGTGTATAAGCCTTATTCCTAGGCTCCTTTTCCTAGACACTGACTTAACAAGTTAACTGTTTTGGTCAATAGCCTAATAAAACCCGGCTTCTCTGAGTTTAAAAGCCTTTTGGTCCTCATTGGGATGACTTCCTAAAAGGGGAAGATCTGGGCACAGGCACACCTGGCTGATTAGGAGTTCTGTCACAATTATGTGTCATCTGAGATATATTATCCAAAGCTTTTCCCAAGTGGATCCCTGGATCTCCTACGAGACATCTCATAACACTGAATGGGTTATATTGGCAAAAATTCCTATCTGTGGCTTGGAAAATAAATAAAATCAGGAACAATCCAGCCATGAATTGCTAAAGACAAACTTCATCCAGAGCACCTGCAGTCCTGGAGCAAGACCCAAAGTACCGATGTTTCTGTGGTACTTATTTAGATTGACAGAGTTTGGGAAGAGAGTTGCAGGGGAAAGGCTTCTCTTTTAGCCTTTCCCAGATTCAGCCATCCATCACCAAATAGCATGGAACATGTTCCAAGGAGATTTGAAGCAGATGAAGAGCCTCAAGTTCAAGATAACCCTGTGGGTGAGTACCACAGCAGGAGTCAATAAATCCCGCTTGGACCATTCCTAGAGAGATTGTCAGTTGATAAACTAATACGTCTTGTCTTCAGGGACCGTATAAGAAAAGCACTGCCTCTGGCTATTTGTCTTAGATGCAATTTGTGTGTGAGGGATCCTCTTATGTTCCAAAACACAGAGAGGAGGTAAATGCAGGAGCCAGCTGGAGCCTGTCCCTATGAAGCTGGTGCCAGGCAGTTTGAAACAACCACTAGTTTTTCCCACCCAGCAATTTGCAGTGCTAAACATATCAAACACAGCAGCCAGAAGCAGACTCATGGAGGTCTACATGGTTGATGTGCTAGATACCAGAAGAGGAGCTACTCTTAATATTGACAAGTTGTTCTCAGGTGAATAGAAGAATAATGAGCTCTTTTACTGCTATTTCCAAACAAATACAAAGTAGACTGTGGAAAAAAGAAAGCAAAGAAAGCTTATAGGTCTGTCAGCATCAAGATGACAGTTCTGGAAATGTTCATGGTCTTTCTGAATTGTGAATTGAGTTTTGAATCCTATAGCCTTGCATGGCTTTGTGCACCTCTTTCTTTGTGCTTAAGAGCTTGAAATGCATCTAGAATGACAAGACCTTCTCTTGGCCTCTGATGGCCTCACAGCCAAGGTTTGAAAACAGTCAGATATACAACCAGTGGCTGAATCTACTTCCAGTGGCAACAGTTCCCCTTCCTACAGGAAACCAGACCTTTTAAAGTGAAGCAGAACAGGGACATGAGCAATAACAATGTGGGGGAAAAAACTCTCAAGATACCTAGGGTGAACAAACAATTTAGACAGCTGGGCATTATAATTCTAAATCTTTTTCTTCCTTAACAATACAGAGATTCCAGTGCAAAGGCTCACGGAGGTACGACTGTGGGAAACAACCACACTATTTTATGGTCCACATTGTTTCAGTGCTGTTGTGAATTCAGATAGTTCTACATTTGAAGTCTCAACATTAGCTAAGGAGGTGATTAAAAACATAAGAGGTGAAAGTCAGCCTGAAGGGCATCCAGCTAACCCCAAAGGAAAATGCCAGGAGGAGTTGTCTATCCTATGGCTGGTCACAGGTATGTTTCCAGACAGCATCAAAGACTGGTGATCCATCTCTATGTTAAACATGTCTGTTGTGGCGTAGTTGTTCTCAAGGATACTCACAAACAAGCTTTCTCAATTTTATCAATGTAGCAAATTGTTCAGGAAATCTGAAAGATCTGCAGATGACCGAAGAAACCAAGAAAGATAATTCATGAACACAGACAGAGAACAAGTCATAGTCCCATGTGCTCATCTCCTGGTTTCTCCAAGAAAATGTCCTTAGTCAGTACATAGTCAAAATTGAAAAGATTGAGAAACACGTGATCATCCTGCTCAACACCAATTTTGATATTAAAAGGGGAGGGGTCCTTTCCCAAGCCTTCAGTCTGCTGTTAGATTCATTAATTTCCAAGCCTGAATTTGAGGGTGAGGAGTGCCAATTTGGAGAGAGTAAAACCACCACATTTGCGTTTTGCTGATGACTTGACCCTGCTAAATAACTCTTGGGACAATAAACCAAGAACACAAGCATAGTAGAACAATTTTGGAAACTCTCCTGTCTAAGGATCCAAGCCAAGAAATGTCACATGTTTTATATCCACCTGATCTATGACTCATTCACAGTAAAGAGCTGTGAAAGTTGAGCACAAGCTACCAAGAGAGCTTAACATGGTTGATCTCAGGTAAGTCTGAGAAATATTTTGGAGTTGTGGCTGATCCATGGTTTGGAGCACTATAATCAGACTGTATCTCTTAGTAGACTCTAACTTTAGTAGAACTGGAAGTGCTCTTTTTCAAATCATTCTGGAAGCTTGAACTGTTCCTTGTGTGCCTCACACCTGGAATCATGTACCTGGCAGGCCACAAAGATGTAAAAGAAGAATCTTCTTAGGTGCTAAAATACTAAGAGAGACAAAGAGATGGCTTTACTAGCTTGCACTTGTGGCAGCTTATTTCAGTTAGCTACTGTAGATAGTGTCCTTTAAGCAACAAATTGGCTGGTTTCTTTGAAGGCCAGGTGTTTGCATGGATTAATCGGATTGTACTGGGTGGGGAAAATAAGGAGAGAAGAATATAAATTGTAACTGTCAGTATGAGGTAGTGAGGATGAATGTCTTAACATCTTCAATCCTATATCAGATTTTGTAGTGCTAGGCTCAGCAGAGCATACTTATGGTACTCTGAATAACTGGGTGATACTTAATTACAGGATACAGACTTCAGGCCTTCGAACTGGAATAACACCACATTCAACCAATGGACCAAACTACAGAATCATGTAGAGTAGGACTTTCTGAACAAAGTCCAGTTAGTAAGAACTGTATTAACCACAATAGGGGAATTATTAACCAACAACTTCATGTGCCACTTAAATTTTGTGCTTTTTTCTATGCTAGGAAGAATTTCTAGGTCATGGACAAGAAAACACAGCCAGCGACTGCAGATATAATCCAGCAGAGCATAAGATCTGTTCATATTCTGTAGGTTTTTGCTCAGAGATACAACTTACTGGGTCTGCTGATATATCCAGTATCTAAACTTCTTCCCCCAGCTTCATCAGTTACAATTAGACAACATACTGTGAGTTTTGTCTTAGCGACAATATCAGGCAGCTCAAAAAACCTGATGAGTTTTTGTTAGTGATGTTAAGGCCCACTGATTGACTTAGCAGCTCAATATGAGAGCAAACCCAATGTTTTCTCTGTTGTAGCAGCAAGAAAATTTTGGAAATTGCAAGAATTTAACATCAAAGTCTTATCAACCTTGTCAGACATCTACTTTGGCTTTCCAAGAGAAATCAGAGTAGGGTAGCATGAGTCCAAGAACAAACTACTTCTGAAACTTGGTCTATTGTCCTAGGCAAGGACAAGTTGTCAGATCATTCAGCTGGAGATGTCCACTGCACTCCACAGATATTCAACAAGTCCTCAAGTGAGAAAAAAGTAAAAATGAAGCATAATATTTTATCTAATACACTACCTAAGTTCTTTGACTTGGTTTCAGTTTTCTTTTTCTTACTTTAACTATTTTTTTCTGCATCCAAGTTGTCTACATCTTAATTTCTTTGCTATTTTCTTTTCATGGGATATTCCTGATGCTTAAATTGGCTCATAAAAAGTCCAACAGAACCTTGGTGGATAGACCATCTAGGAATTTCCTCCTACATTCACACAGAAAGTTTCCCATGTGAAGTTCATAAATACTCTGAGTGATTCCTTCAACATTATCCTCCCTATCAGCCTTCCAAGACACATACAGTTACTTCTCCCTCTTGCCTTATCCTTCATGCACCAGCAGAATCTTGGCTTGATTCTTTAAAGACAGCTCTTTTCCCCATTACTGGTTTCTTCTTATGTACCCAAGATATTCCAGAAAACCCCACAAAACCTCAAAACCTAAGACAGTTCCCTATCTGAGAGTTTTACTTAAGTTCCAGCTTTCATGAGGTTAGGATATTAGTCTTATTTAATATTTAATCATCACAATATGCAAGAAAAATTTTGATGAGCCTTGGAGAAGCCACCAGTTGTCATTAGGAGGAGAACTACCAAGGAAAAGAGGGACTAAAAAACTGTTTCCAATTAATTTACAGAAGTTCAGAGGGAGCAATCTTAACAGAGTGGAAATAACCATAAAACTCAAGGGATGGTTCTGACACAGAGATGGAAGCTAGGTATAGGTAAGTGATCAACAAATATTTGGGCTAGCTACATGTGACCAAGGCCTGAAACCAAAAGAAATGGATCCATTTGGGGCAGCTGACAGGAACTTCAATTTTAGAATGTGCTGTGTTGCTGTTCTCCTAATTTTTTAAAAAGTGTCTGGGCTGTTCACTAGCTGAGTCATGGTAATTGTTCATACATATTCCTGCCCTATGGCAAATGTGAGCTAATGTGAGATCTCAGCCTTCAAGTACTGAGGGATAACGCAGCTTATTTTTCATTAGCTGCAAGCCAATCATGCACACAGACCATGCTATTACCTTTTCCATGAAACTAAAGCTTTTGCTCAGGCACTTAAAAATAAAGACAAGCTGACAACTGTCAATCATCATTAGTCATTATTTTTTCAGGGATAGTGACAAGAAGAGGGAGAAGTCAGAGGTCACAGTGGTTAAGTTTCAAGTGAGCCACAGATTTGGACAAATCATCACAAATAGGTCAAAGCTATCTTTCTGAAAGTGAGCTGTGTACATATGCCTGAATCTATGAAACTCACTTGCCCAGATTTGAAAGTGCTTTGGCCTTTGAAAAAGCTCAATGATTTTTTCAGTTGGCTCTAAACCTCTCAAAAATAGATCAGCATGATCTCCTCCTGTGCCCTTGACACTCATGCCAAGAAAAGGCAGAGGTTTTGAAAATGTTACCTAGGTGAAGATTTTCCAAAAAGTGTGAGCCCCTAGCAAGTCCAGGATAGGATGAGGCATTGGCCCAGCAGCTTTCTTACAAGCTAATAAAACCACATCATTAGTCAGTGGTAGACCGAGCTCTTCCTGAAGATTACTTTAAACCCTACCTGGTGAGCAAACACCAACTCAGCTGTTAAGCTGTACCATTACTTTCCTCCTTCTAGGCAGTCAGCATGGATGATGCTCTGCCAAGTAGGGTCAAATCCTGTCTGACTGGTATCCTGAGAGGTCTGGACATTTCCTAAGCAAGGCTGCAGGATATTCTGCATAATGCCATCATTGCAGAATAGCCCCTCCAAACATGCATTCACATTGCTTTACCTGCTATGCTAGTTCTGCTCCAGGGAAGAAGGATCTTTTGGTGGGATGGAGCTGAGATAACAAGTCTGATGTTGCTCCTTTGAGAAAAGGTGTGTGGAAAGGTGTGCTTTTCTGTGCATTGCTGATCACTGGCTATTGCAATAGCCTTCTGATTACCCCACTATAATAAAATAGTCCTTTTAATTCACGCTTATGAGGAACAAGCTGTTCCCCCACATTGCCTAACATTTAGAAAAGAGGCCTTTCTTAACTTTTCTTCTTCCTTTCCCAATATGCTCCATGCCTCTCAGCCACAGTCACGTAGCCAGGGCCCTCCTCTCCAGATGGAAAATCTGCAGGGACAGGCTGTAACCACATGCATCAGCTAGCAAATATAACATAGTATGGAGTGCCATTTCTATTACAAGCAAATATGTATGTGTGTGTGTGTGTGTGTGTGCACGTGCATGTGTGTGCACATGCATGCATACGTGTGTCAAGAAGAACACATCTGAAATGGACAACTTCATCTGCTTCATAAATTGCTGGAGCAGAAACCATCAACCTTTCCTTTCCCTAGAAACCCCAACTTTTTGATGGCAGCAATGAATCATGAAGGAAGTGGATCCCTTAAGCATTGTCCCTTTGCACAATTTAATCACTCTCCTCCTGTCCCTAGAGTTTGCTTCAGCCAGATAGCCTGACCAGGGCTCTGATGCTGCTTCAACTATAGCCAGGAAATTTTCGTCAAGAGCAAGCACTCTGGCAGGTGATTTATTTTTCTTCTCATTCTGTTTTCACCAAAGTCTCATTAGAAGTGCAGCCTCCACGCCCATGAGACAATGGTTTAAGCCTGCTCAGCTGAGTTAAATGACAGCAGGGCTTATGGAGCTGACCATTACTGGGGGCTATTCAAGGACCACTAGAATTAGAGGACTCTTCAGTTTGCAGTGGTGTTACTCTGTTCTGCAATGTTATCTCCTGCTGCACTTTGGGCAAGAAGGTTCACATGCAAAAAAAAGCAATACAAATGCCACATTTCCCAAAGGGACAAGGCAGAACAGACCAGTCTTCCCAGAGATCCTCCCTGCTCAGGCCTAAAAGCTGCCAAGAGAAATAAGCAGGGTTCTTCAGCTAGGACCTCATCTGTGTCAAGGATGGCAAATAGCTGGCTTAATAGTTGTCATGAAGGTCCCACAAGTTAGGAACCAGTTTGCATGGTAACCTGGATCTCAGTAGGGACTCCAAGACACTGCTGCAGTAGGAACAACAGCAGTAGCTGTAGGCTGTCTCTCTTTTGGAAATGGGAATGAGTTGATACAGCTTTAAAAGAAGGCACACTCCAAACAGTTTCATTTTTCACCATTCACAAGGACATGTTTTGAACAGCTGCTCAAACAGCTTTAAGACCACCTTCCTAAATTTCAGCAGACTGAGACAAAGTTCAAACTCAGTCCACCTCAAAGCAATTCTAACTTCAAACTTCTTTCACAGTATCCCTGGCCCAAATTACATCAGAGAAAACAGTCAAAACAGCTGTGATTTTTTTTTTTAATGTAAAGATATTTTTGTCCAGTCCTTGGAGGAACCTAATTCCTTGTGACAATTAGTCTGAAAATTTGAAATTTTTCATTTTTATTCTCTTATGACAGAATCATATACTCTTATGGCAAAATAATTTTTAAGAAATATGTTGACTTAGTGTTGTAGTCCACAAGTATACATTTTATTGCACAGATCTCACTCATTCAAATTCTTCCTCAAAAACATCAAGGTACACAAAGGTTCGTGAGCTTTAAGTTATTTCTTCTAGGCCCATAAGTAGCAAGTTCTGTGTGCTTATAAATACAACCTAAAGCAATTCATTTTTGTGAATTTCAGCTTTTCTACAGACTTTATCACCAGAGATTGAGATTGACTGCATGAAGGTATTTAAAGGATGCAGTCAGTCCCTTTTCCTCAAGGACATCATACAGGAAAGGACCAAATAGCCATGGCTACACCGTATACCATTACAAAGCAAAATCCCTACAAAGCTGCATACATGATAACTGGAGCATGGCACAAACAAGTAGAAACATCTATTTCTAACTATTAAAGAGTAGTCTTACATATCAGCACAAGGCCAATGAAGTCAGTGAAACTACATTGATTTGTACTGTCTCAGGAATTAGTCTTAATATAAATTTACTGAATTTGTGAAACCTTTCAGCATTAATACTATGCTGTGTATGTATTAGGTGATTTGCCTCCCCAGTATCAGTAAGCCCTAAGTAGTATAACTACTGGGTTTTTTTTAGTCCATGAAGATAGATTTATGCCTGTGTTCTGGCGCAAAGCTAATCTAAAGGCAGAGAATGTGTCTTCCCTTTGATGGGGGAATCCTTTAGACAAATGGAAAAAAGTTATGGGATTTTCAGCCTGCCTAGGTCATCCGTGTCTACCTTGTCTCCAGCAATGTTGTCAGGTGAAAGAGCTGGGCTATCCTTGTAGCAGAGGAACCCCTCAGCTGCTAGGAAGGAGAGCCATAAGTGTTTTGCTGAGCAGAACAAAAAATGAAGAGAGCTCCAAAGCTGATCTGAGCCATGAGAGAGTGTTTTAAATTTCTATTCCCCAATGACAGAGAAAGAAGGTTTCACAAACAGTTTAGAATAGAGGAGCCTGGCAGCTGCTTTAGTGTGTCAGCAAGACACTCCGACCCGGAGGGCCAAGCTGCACCAACCACAAACAACTGCTATATAGCAGTTATGAAGTGCTTTACCTCCCTGAGCCATCTCTGTGCTCCAGGAAGAGAGACTGTGGCAAAAAAAGGCAGGGACATCAGTTCTGTATCCATGTAGGATTCCCCAAAAGAGAGCAAATGTCCACTGAAGAAAATTCAGGAATTTTCTGGAACAGGCAAGAGGATCTGGTCTCAGGAATCTAAATTTATGAATAAAACAGAATACAGTTTGTTTTTTGGCAAGAGGAATGCATTTGCCACCTCAGATGTGCATTAATTACTGAGCTTTTACTTTAGGGAATAAAATATTGCTCTTTGCTGTTTACAGCACTTTCTGCTAACCCAGTGTCTTTGTATATCCTGAACCTGTTGAGCACCCAAAGCTTTAAATTGACTGCTAATTTTGTGTTGGGTCAAATTAATTTTGAAACCAGATTAATTAAAGCAGATGAAGCCTTGTTTATCCATTATTCATGAAGCTCATTGTAACAGGAGAGAGTTCATTAGCTTTATTTAGGATATTACTTTGCTTTAATGAACTCTTTTTGCCTCTTAATGCTCCTTTTGAGCAGGAGTTCAGCTTTGTGTTGTTGGCTTTTTTTTTTTTTTTCTGGTGGTCTAGTGCAAACAATGTAATTAGCAGATTTTCTTGCTCCAAAAAGCTGCAGCTGACAAGCTCCAGCAGTGACTGCCTCTCACCATAATTCCGCAGTGGAGCAAAAGAGCATGTGTACATGCTGAGCAAGGATCTCCCACTCATCCTGCTCTGCTGCAGTTGAGGAATGTAGGGGGGAGAATATGCTCACTCAGTGTTAGAACCAGAATATCCAAAGACCATCAGAAGAGTTTCCTGGAAAAGTAAATGAGAACCACCTAACTGTGAGCATTTGAGAATCACTGTGGATGATCCAGTGAAGAATTCTATTCCCTGCAGAGCAATGAGTTATAAAAGCCAACCTAGATATTAGGTTGTGTGAAGTATGGGCTAGAAAATATTACTGGAGCTCTTACAGTGCATACCAATGGTGTATCCCCTCTGGACACGGTTTAGTTCTAGTAGCTCTGTCTAAAATGATGTGTTGAGACTTGAGATACTACTTGTCTCAGAAACTAACGGCTTTTATCAGCAAGCAAAAGACTGGGACTCCTTAGAGAACCAAAAATAGAGCTTTGCTCACAAAACTTGCAGTAACAACAGGTTTGTAAATAAAATTAGCTAAGCAAATGTAAGTTTAAACAGAGGAAAGGTTGTCTTCACTGAGTGGATTGGATTAAATTAAAAAAAAAAACAAGATACCAATTAAACAAGATACAAATATAGGTTTGTGTACAAAGATAAAAGTATAGTCTGAAAATCGGAAGGAAACACATTTACAACTGCTAAAAACCAACTCCTTTTCCTGTGGAACACAAAACCAATTGCAGAACTCATTGCCACAAGACATTCTTGAGAACTGATCAAATTAAAGACAGAGTTACCCATATGACTTAGGAAAATATCCAGTTACAGTACAGAAAACACTACAAGGGATCCAACCTTGTAATTTAGGTCATGAAACAACAACAAAAGATTAGGATGAAACTTTAACAGGAAAAATACCTATTTTCATCTTTCATAGCTTGCCTGAAGAATATGATATTAGCCACTGCAAAAAACAGGATAATAAATCACCCATAGCAATCACTTGATCCTCTTAGCTGTGGTATCTGAATATCTCATGATTGCCATATGTTTATTTTCACAATCCACTTATGGATCTGGGAAAATGATTTGTGTTTTAAAAATGGGGAACTGAGGTGAAAAGAGACTAAGGCTGAGATCCTCAGAAGTGTTTAGGCACTTAGCTCCTGTGATTTCACAAAAAGTCAGCGAGAATAAGAAACTGATCTTTGTATCCAAGATCTATTCCCCTAGTCACTACTCTGTGCTCTTTTTAAGATTAGGTGGTCCAAATGGACTATTATAGCAATTATTTTTTGTGTCTGTCAACAAGAAAAGTATTTTTCACTTGCTTCTGAAGAGATGGACGGTTGCTAAGCAAAATAGAACCGAGAAAGGAGAATGTGAAGTGGTTGGAGAGGTCAAGGCAAGAAACTGGAATGATGAAGTGAGAGTTTATGTTCCCTTTATTCATAACACTTTTACTAGTGCTGTATTTTTAGATAGCTGAAGAGCTGTTGTAATATCACTACAGAAAGTGTCAGGACCTGGAGCAGAGGCAGGAAAGGACAAAAGGCTGTAAAGTACTGTAGAGGGAGGACTTGAATTGAAGCTGCTACGTAGGACTTGTGGCTCTTGAAGACTAAGCCTCGTTTAACGGGGCTATATATTTGTTTTAGTTATCGTTATGATCAATGTGATCCAATAAACTTCTATTAAGTAGATTAGTACCGGAGGCTCTTCCTCCTGTTTATGAACTGGTAATTACCACTCTTGAGCTAAATAAACTTGGAACCTGAAGGCTGGTATTTTTGCAGGAAATAAATTCCTTCAGCCTTAGAGTTTATAAGCTCAGGTCCTTTATAAGCTTATAAACCAAGCTAAATGGGGAGCACCAAAGTAAATTTACAAAGATATGCTTGCCTGGTTCCTCCATCAGGGCTCTGTTCTCTCACACGTTGTTTTCAGACTCTGGCACAAAAAAGATGAGTCAAGCTACTTTTGACTTCTGGATGTAAATTTTATTCAGGAAGCATTTTGCCCTCACCTCTGCACAAGCTGCAACAATATTTTTCATCTTGTAGAGCAGGATTTAAAGAGTTCAGCCCTCAGCTTGGTGGGCTGTCTGTCCCTACACGGAGACAAGAAGGGGCAATGAGGCTGATGCCCATTTGACTGCCCAAAGAGGGACTGTTTTTAACTGGCTTTAAAGCTAGTTGAAAGGAATTAATTTTGAAAGGAGTCAGAGCCACTATATAGATCCAATCAAAGTAGGTCAAGACCACTGCCTGAAAGGTCCAAATTTGATCTATCTCACAACTCATTTTGATCAAACCATCTTATATCACCGAACAGTGGGGTGAAACTTGGGGTGAAGTCTCGTCTCTGAAATCCAGAGGCAATTCACTGCTGATTTTAATGGACCTGAGGGTTAACACTGTGTGTCTGGCTGGGAAAATTAAGAAAAAGCAATAGATGGTCTGGCCAGTGTGGCCAGTATGCAGGGCCAAGCAAATGGATTTTTCACGATAGTGAAAACTAACTGCGCTGTCTCTGTGTAAATCCCTGCACTTTGATTGGCTGATGGCTGTAAATGGCCAATTAGGCTGCACATATCTTCAGATTAATAAATAGCCATTCCACTGTGGCTAAGCTGTATAACAATCTGCGATGTGGATCTCTAGGAACATACCACCGCTGCTGACTCTAATTGTTATTAGTTTGCATTATACGTTAAATACGGGAATGTTTTAATGTAATAGCTTTAAGCACTAGAGCTGAGTGAATAATTCATAGCAAATTATTTATTCAATAAATTTAACCTCTTTACGCTTCAGTTTTTCAAGAATGAGTTTATTATTTTCTCAAAAGAGTGGTTATTATTCAGAGTTAGTTTCTAATCAGTTTATCAGAATGTTTCTGGCTCTGCATATCCTCCGGGTAGGCTATTTTTGACTAAATCTGTAAATCGCACAGCACCATTGCACTCTCCTGTCTCAATGTCTGTTACTCTTTATCAGAAGTTTCCAGTGAGGATATAGGTTTAACCAAAACCAACCCTGCTCTTCCTGTTATTATTTTCTTGCAGTGTCCTTGGTGAAAATGATTCATGTCCTGCCACATCACTCTTACCCTCTACAGAGACTGACCTGGGAAAGCAGTCAGTGCTCTGGAGGTTCAAACAAGTTCAGGACTGAGAATTTCTATCTTACTCTAATGAAGAATATGTGTAATTATTTCCCTGGTCCCTTTCAGACAACCGCCACAGAGCATAAGAGATACAGCACTGATCGCTTCAGTATCTAAGCCTGGTATGAAAAAGCCATTGCAAACTGTCCACTGCTAAATGGCATCTGCCCGGCTAAGTGGCAAAAGACCCCAAAACACACTCTGTCCTTATTTTTCTTCTATTTGTTATTATTATTATTATTATTATTATTATTATTCACGGTTCACAGCCAAAGGAGGGCAGAGAGGCAAAGCCAGCAAGCAGGAGGGAAGATCCTCCTCCCCTCTGTTACCTAACTGCACACAGCAGCTGTCTGCACACCATTACCAGCTCTGTGTTTTTAGGCTTTACTCTCCATGTGCTCAAGGCAAGGATGCACTCTCACTCCCCTTTTGTAGGTGAGAAACAGTTGGGGCACTGGTCTTGGCACAGGCTGTGAGCTCGCAGGAGGCTGAGCATGCGGAGTGGCGGGTCCTCAGACCACCGTGGTGACCTTTGCCACTCTGTTATCTCAGTTACTCTCTTCCAAACCAGGGCACAGCTGGATGATGACAGCAGCAAGAGGCGAGCAGGTTAAGCTCTGTTCCTTACCCCAAACTGGCTTTGCTTCAGACTATATGCTGCAATGTTTAGTTTTGTTACAGCCACAATGTGCCTCAGAGCTGCACCTTGTGCCAGGTGTCTGCCTCAAGTATTTACATGCACACATGACATCTGAGAAGAAAAGAGGTAATTAGTGAGTCCTGATGGTTAATAAGCCTTGCAATCTCACAGTGCTTTGCATTGCCCCCTTATTTTCCACTGAGTTTCCCAGGGTTCGCTCCTATTCCTCTTCTGAGGCACACTCCACCTGAAGTGCTCTGACTCAGAGCAGCATCTCTATTACATGCAAAGCTGCGGGACCATGCTGTGTCCCTCGTCTTTCCAATTACAGCACAGGCCATCAGTATAATGCTGTTCATCATCAGCACAGGGTGGGTCTACTGTTTGCTGAAGATCGAGTGGGAAAGCAAATAGTTTGGGTAACCTCCACTGACAGTAGAGTACAGCTTTATTTAGTAGAATTTGTTTCATACAAATGGCATCCCAAGGTACTTATCAAAGTTAAATAATACGTAACAGCAGAGGGAGAGATAAATTAAGAGGCACAGGCGTGGGAGCAGAGATGTCTTCGGTTGAGATTTGAAAGTAGATGGAAAGGCAGTGAGGCAGAAAGAAACAACAGAAAAAAAAAAATCAGTTCCAGATGGTGGGAGATACAAAGGGAAAAACATTTTACGACAGCCATAGTTTGAACATAATTAAGCACAGAGAGATGACCAGTGCTATTTAAAGAGAAAAAGAGGAACAGAGGAGAAGGAAGAGGGTGTCCCGGAGAGGGACTGTCAAAATGTCACAGAAGGCAAATAAAGAAATGACCAGGGACCCATTGGAGCTTACCCCATAAATGTCATGACAATGATTTGAAAAGCCAATGTACCTGGAAAAGACTGAGGTGTTCAAGATGCCTGGAGGAAGTCAAAACAGAGAATTTTGAAGAGAATTTTGAATTTACAAAGCAGAAAAAAGATAAGGCCTGTCTTGTGAAAAAAGAGATGGGTACAGAATATTTCAAAAGATTTCACTCAAGCAAGTAGCTCTTTTGCAAGTGCCAGCTTAGTAACCATGCAGAGCTAGAAGGAGGCTGAAATACAAAACCTATGAGCTTCTTTGTGTGATCAGATAGGACAAATCTGGCTTGAGTTTGCTCATAATTTTTTTTTTTTTGGTTTAATTCCCATCTTCCTCAGCCAGGGAGCACTGGCATCCATAGAGAGAAAAACCAGAAACTAGTTCTTTCCAAAAACTGTTTGATGGCCAAATGAAGAGCAGGATATATGAGATCTGGGCCTGTAACTAGTAATTCCTTAGCAAGTCAGAATAAGGAATGCAAAAGAGTGCATCTAACACAGTGCATCCAGACATAACAGGTCATTAAAACGTGTTCAGTCCATCCCAATCAAAGAGGCATTGACTGATGGCAGCAGAAGACCTTTCAAATAAAGCTAGTAGGAGGAGGAAGGTAAGGGATTATCTAATTAGGCCAGGAATCCAAGGAGTGTGCGTGTTGCTGTTGTGGGAGAGGTCACAAATTATTCAGGAGAAAGCATCTGCTGAGAGGAGACCTAAAATTTTGAATTCAGTTCACAATAGCCCTAACTTTTGCAGGGGATCCTGGCAATTTCCCCACATTCCCGTTAGAGCTTTCAAAGCCAAGAACATTGAAGGAAGCCACAGCCCTGGAAATGAGGGTACTGCTCCAACAGCCCCTCATGTAGCCTTTAGAGAGGGAAGCTACACAGAAGCCCCAAACTCTGTTCTGACTTGAAGGGCATAACACTGTCTTTTTTAATTGTTTCAGTCTGTTTGTAGCCTCTGTGCCTGAAAATCATTGGTCAATCAAAAGGGCACAGAAGTGAAAGAGTGAAGGGGAAAAGAAAGGATATTGGTTTTGTCAAGACAGAAGTGAGATGTCATTCCCACTGGGAGGCATTTGATATCAAAGCGTGACAGGAGTAAAGGAAAGCAGCTGGATAGACCTCCATATTTTTTCCTTGTGCAGAATTCCCTATAAGGAATTAGGAGATAATAAGGAGAAAAAATAATCTTGTATTTAAAGATTATTGAAAAGACTACCACATAGTTTTCACAGGCATAGGGACTTCTAGTGATATTAATAGTTAAAACAAATCATTGTCATCATCATTCGTCTACCCCAAATCTGCCTCACTACTCCATTCGTAGCGAACTGGTCTACAGTGTTGCTGTGTAATATGGAAGAATTTCATTTAAATACAGAAGTAGTCAATTTTCTGAGGTGGAAAAAGAAATTATACCAATAATGTTGCTTTATTGTTTGCAAATTGTTTCTGTATCCTTTGGGATGGAAGAAGTTGTATAAATAAATACAAGATGTCATGAACTTCATATGCCTCTGTACTTCCATGAACAGCTTTTTTTGTTCTGCTCTTGCAGAAATCTTTTGGGTTTTCTGGGAACACATGATAATGTTGGGAAGACCTAGTACGATGACAGGCCACAAACTTTTTGCTGCTAAAGAGGGGAGTGGAGAATACAGAAGCTGATGTTAATCTTGAGGACATTCACTGGTCCAAGCACAGCTGACTACCACCCTTAAGTTAAGCCTCCTTGGAACAGCTTTAGCTGCTTTAGCTTTAGCTGAGGTTGGTCAACCCTTTCTCAACCAATATTACTTGCCACTTTGTCAGGGAGAATCACAAACCGTGGAGCATGGAGAAGGATCCACTTTTCTGGGGGCTAAAGCCTCTCCCTTCTTAGAGGTTTCTGAGGTAGTCAGGTTCCCAGCTTCTCTGCTCAGGGAAAGTGTATGAATGACATGCAATAAAGGGAAACATGAGAGATCATCTTGTTTCCAGATCCTTAAAAAAGGAGGACTTGGCTCACTGTTTTTAAATGGTCTGTCATTCTTAGATTTAGAAAAAAAAAGGGGGGGGGGAGAACATGCTCCTGCTGCAAAAAAACTTATGTGCTTATTAATAAGCCAATTTCTGTAATTATCAGAGCAACACACTTTGCTAGGAGATGTTTATACTTTATTTAAAACTCATTACTAAAGACTTTCCATTGTGTTTAGTTTATTAAATAGCATCAAGGAAAAGCAAATTAAAGATAAGAAAACATTGTGTAGCTGAACTTCTATCCCAGCAGACACCAAACGGTTATTGATCTCTGTACCAGGCCATAGGAGATGCCCTTTCCATGTGTGCTCTCTTAAGCAGAGGGTCTTTCTCTTGCTAACATCCTTCCCTGTTTCCAAGAGAGGCACAGAGACAGGGGTCATAAATCTCAGCTACTATGACAGCTATACAGGGATTAAGTGAAAGCTCTCTATCTCTTCTGCCTTATCCATGGCTCAGCCAGGGACTTCAAACTCTCCAGTTTGCTCTGGTGAATAAAACATAAGCAGACTGGCATTATGCCATTCTTCAGCTTTGTGCAACAGCAACAAAGGATGTGTCTACACTGTTGTGTTGGTTCACTTCCAGCTACTTACCAGTCCCCTGGTTGTCCACCCTGAGTAGATGAGTGTTCAGCCCCCTCTCTAGCCCAGGCCAGCTGGCTCCCTCAAGAGGGGAACACAAGGATGGAACAGGAATTTTGAATGTTTGATTTCTACACCTATGTGCAAGACAGATATGCCAGTACCTGGCTCAGCTTCACCTGGCTCACCAGTCACCACTCGGATGCCTGTAGTCCCATGCCTTCCTCAGTGCTTTTACACTACTGCTACTTCCTACCACTGGCAGCCCACAACAAAAAGTGGCACCTGGAATCAAGCAAATTGTTCCCCTGTCCCTCTGTGGGAGCAGAAGCTACTTACAAAAATGGTGGGTTATGTTGGACAGGAACAAAAACTCTTATACCTTGCTAATAATTGCAAGGATTACTCACACAATGCTCACTCTTGCTGAGCATTTTCTTGCTGTCAATACATGCCATTTCCTCGGTCATGGCCTTGTCAGCTTCAAACACACCAGGAGGTGATACAAGTTTAAGCTGAAGGTTGATTATTTGTTTACAATATCATGAAGATTTCCATGGCTAGTAGATTTTATCACACAGCCTCTGGTAGCTCAGGACACTCCTCATTTAGAATCAGTGTTATAAAGCCATCTGCCAAGACCTCAGGTCACACTTCAGTGTTTGTGGTTGCCACAGAATTGAGGAGAGCATGATGAGACCTGGGTGAGAGGCAGATGAACAAGGAGTGACCCATGAGTCACAAAGTGAGAAAAACATTGGACAAGGTACAGCTAGCACATTCCCAGAGGGCCTCAAGGCCTCTGCAGTGTGGACGCAGCACAATGTGATACAGCACAGACATTTATACACAGCTTGCTACCAAGAGCAGTTTAAGTAGAGTACTCCTTGGCTGCATGGTACTTTTAGGGCTAGTTACTTGTTCACAGAGGTAGCCCACACTGCCACCCTGCTCACAGAAGTGGGGTGTCCTCGTGATACTACATGGACAAACCTCAGAGGAAAAGAGAGGGACAGTCAGACCACATGGATAATGCAAAGGAGAAAATATGGGACATGGCCCCCCTACGCACAGGTAATTAATGCCTGGTCCACTGACTTTTTTTTTTTTTTTAACATTCCTGTCCCCAGCTGCTCCCAACTCCTCCTGCCTCACTAAGTCTTTTTTCAGCAAGATTCAGCCATGACTGGTTGTCTGTCTCTGAGCATTTCTTTGTTCTTCCAGCTTGAAGAATCAAAAAAAAGCTTTACCATTTATCTCTGTTTGTAGGTTTTCCAGTGCTTTATTTTGCTTCAGTCAAAAGCCTCCCTAAAAATACGAGCACTGCTGCCATTCCATTTGGGGGCAGAAGGCAGCAGCTGCTTGGCCCTGGGTGCAATTACACTCCAGTAGCTGAAGCTGGGATTCAGTAGCAGCCCCATTCTCCCTCCAGTTTATATGAAAAATTCATTTTGCAGCTCAGCATGGAGGACTGCATGCCACCTTCCCTTTCCCCTTGCAGAAAGAAGCATTGGGTACTATAGCAAGCTGAATATGCACAAGCATTTCAGTTACTTTCAGTTACTGCTGTTTCCCTATGCCCTCTGCAAAAAAAAAAATCCCTTCCTCCCCCCCATCTGTGCACGCTCCCACTGCACTCAGGTGGCTAACACAGAGCAGATATTCATTTTGTTTTGTTTGGTAGGGGTGTGGTTATTTTTGTCCTTTGTTTCCTCTGAGGGACTGGGTAATTAGGGGACTGGCACTACATAACTGAGGTAATCAGCTTTGTATTCTCCAGAGAATATGTTGCTCTGTGATCATCTACAGCCAAAGAAGCCAACTAAGGTCTGATACATTCAACACCAAACTGTTTGAGCCACAATAACCAAGGAGCTTGTGCCAGCATCTTTTCAAAAGGTATGGTTCTCCAAATTGTCCTTTTCCAAGCAAATCTAGCTGTCAATCCAATGGTAAAGTCAAGCAGTAGGACTTACTAAAAATCAATTGACCACAGTAGCCACAGACACTCAGGTGTCTCAGTGGTGCTGTAGGTGGTCACTGGGGCCTGGGAGTCTCTACTGAGTCATCTGTATTGCTGCTGCCATTAGCATTGGCTGTGTCAGTCTCTACTTTTGCTGTTGTTGCTGGGCGTCTAGGTCCCTTTTGCCCCCAAACCCAAATTAAGTGCTTCTTACCTCCCTTCTTCCCAGGAAAGGGAGACAGATCATGTTTTTTTCATATGCATGTGCTTGTCTGGAATGGAATGACAACCTTATATGACCGCAGAAATAGCTTCCACCCTCACTATTATTCAGGAAAGCTGTTTTCCATAATGGATATGCACAACATCTTTGCAAAACATTAATGCCAAGGGTCCCATATGATATTAAGCTTCTTGTGCTGTTTAACCTGTCTCTCATTAAAAGTGTCTCTCAACATTATTTGACAGAAGTCTAAGAATTGGAATGCTGGATTTTTAGAAACCAGATGTTACACACAGCATCCCTCACTACCAAGTGCACTTCTGTAATCTGAAAGTTAAATGCAGGTCAAAATCGGACTTCAGCCTTTTCTATTATTTTGACACATAAGGCTATTATTATGACATCTTTTTCCACCACCTTATCACATTGGAAATAAACAGGAGTCACAGTCTCCATTGCAAACTGTTTAAACTCATGCTGCTGAACAGTGGTTCCCAGCCAGATTACTGGGCAGGTGTACCATGTTAGACAAAATAACCCAAGCCCCTATTCTGTGTCTTGCAGTTCCAAAAGGTGGCCCAACTGGTGCTGCTTGTCATGTACCCAGAAGACGGTGTTTAGTGTCTCTAGGGCACGCTACAACCACCCCTGTCCCCTAGAACTGAGGCAGGCTGGC
Source organism: Apteryx rowi (assembly GCF_003343035.1). Lineage (NCBI taxonomy): Eukaryota > Metazoa > Chordata > Aves > Apterygiformes > Apterygidae > Apteryx > Apteryx rowi. The sequence continues at coordinate 849,241 of NW_020450419.1, read as the reverse complement.
AGTCTTGAGAATGCTGGAGGCTTGTGCTCATACTGAGTGAATGCTCAAGCAGGTGCTGTTATTTCTACAGAGGCAAGGACCTTTAGTTGGGGTTGTTCAAGTAGCACTGTCTGTGGTGAGAAAAGAATGAGGGATGGGGAAAGAAAGTGGCCTTTGCTTAGCATATCTTGTGATAGGCATAAAAAGATCTGAGACCGGGAACATTGCCTGCTGGGGGTGAACCTCCCAATTGGATTGAGGATAGAGAACCAGAGATGTGCATGTTCAGAGTGTGACTTGCCAGTACACTTTTATCTAGGCCTCAGCATTCTTGGAGTTGATCAGTAAAGAAAAATCTATACTTGGAATCACACCCATGCATCACAGGCAGACTCTAGGAGCCTAGTGCAAATGAGGCAAGGTTTTTGTTGCAGACATCGTAGTGATGATGGGCCAAGTTCTGTAAGGGAAAATAGCCTTACCATGTATTTGTATGCTGTTGAGCCCTGATGTTGGCTGAAACCTCTAGGAGCACTGATAATCAGGATGACAAGCTCCTTCCAAATTTATTCACACTGCACAGTTGATATATCCTATAATCTGTTCTGTGGATAAAGCCTTATGGGTCTCTGCCAGCATGGAGGGGACTGAAAGGCAGCCTGTTCCCCTCAAGATAGATCTTAAGGATGAGGCAGGAAGTTTAAAAATAAGTCCACTTTTCATTTCTTTTAGTGCAATTCAGTTAGACTGTTATGCTAAAAACTCAGTTGGGGGAAGGGAAAGGAAGGGAAAAGAACAGGACATATCCTGTTCTCATCAGATAACAATTTCAGCCAGAAAACTTCTGAAAGATTACAGTGTAATGGACAAAACAAATGTACTGAATCTTATTAGGCCATGGACATCAATCATGTGGTCTCTCTGAATATTTGTACTGACAAGTAAGATATCCACCGTCAATCATGAGAAGGTGCGCAGTAAAACAGCACTGCGATGGAGTAGTAATTGGTCCACACTCAGGTTTGTGCTGAAGGGTGGAAATCAGATGGAAATGCAGTGCCTGTAATAAAGAACCCTTCCCTGTCCCTGGAGGCTGACACAAAATGTTTTTGGCTCATGTTATCAGAGGACAGGTAATACGTGAAGTCTTGGAGCAGTTTCTCTTTTTTATTTGAGTAGTAATACTTCAGTAATAGTCCTTTTAGTAATAGTGCTTTAAGGTGGTAGAAGTAACCCATCCTACCTCTCCATCAGTACCTTTGCACTAAGTAATTAGAGAATAATCTTCCCCCAGCCTGGCTAACCAGATCTAAGTTTGACAAAGTCAAGTTTGTGATAAACTGTTGGAGCAAATGGATTTCAAAGATTTAGGCTCTTTGCTAAGAGTGCTCTGCCAAGAGCTTTGGAGAGCTCAGCTGAGGTCATTCCTTACTCCCATGATAGTTCCCAACTAGGGTTAAAGGAAGAGCTGCAAAAAAGAAAAGGCTCCTGGATCTCTATTAATTCTGAGGATGAATTCTCTTTTTGCTGACAGAGCTACTAAATGCATAGAGAGAGTGACAGAGACTGGGAAATGTAGTTAAATGAAGCAGAGACTGTGGATGCAAGTCCAGTGTTTGTGTACAGACCACTTCCACTTGCATCACAATCTGTGAAGCCATGTGCACTTCCCAGCTTTGAGGAACACCAGGTAAAATTGGAAGCCATACATGCAATGCTTCAAGGCAGTCTGTATTGCAGGCTTCCACATGTTAAATGTCTGAGGTAGGCATCTATGTTCAATTGCAATTTTTTTCAGACGGAGACAGGTACCTTACTCTCTTGTTTATGGGACAGGAAGAATCGTGCATGGCCATACCTCTAGATGAAACAATTTAGCTCACTTAGGCTTTCTCAGGGTGGCATGCACAGCAAAGTTGAGCAAGCTCAGGCTCCTGTGCTTCTCCCTCTGCTCTTCCTCACAGCTGCTGCGAGTCCCCTTCAAGTGGACATGGAAGCAATGACAATTTCCCTCCTCCCAAAAAGCAGGCCCACTCTGTGTAAACAGAAAGGAATTTTTCAAGGCACAATTAGCTTGTACAAGGCACAATTAGTTTGTTCCATGCACAATTAGCTTAAAAGTAGAGGTGGGCATCCAGGCTCAAGGAATGGTTTTCCAGGCAGCTGGCATTACCCTTTCTCCATGCCACTGAAGGCAACACAAGAAATAGGTCAATAACATACATGGAATAACTCTATACAGCCAGTGTCATGTTGATCTGGCCCATCTCACGTTGATCTGACGCAGGGAGAGAAGTTCCTCCCAAGCTGAGGAAACAAGGGAAAGCCATGAAGAACACTGAGGCAGCATGAACACAGCCCTGCTCATCCCTTTCCCACCAATTCTATCTCCAATTCATTTCACGGCTTGTTGTTTCTGACAATGTCTATTTAGACCAGTCATGGTCCTCGCATGACTAGCAGTGCATATATAGACAGCAAAACCACAGGATAAGGGGCCTAGCTTTTGTAGGCACTTTGTCCATTGCATATAAAAAAGCTCTAATGCAAATGCCTTTGTAATCACGGATGTCTGCTTTATAAGATGTCTGCATGGAGCCTCTATGAAGCAGACATCCGACCTGTTCCAATGTTGGGGGATATAGATTCTGGGGCAGAGGACAGTTTGAGAAAAAAAAAAAAGTTCATGCCCTACAATGTCTAAAACAATACTAGATGCCTACATTTACACGGATGAATCATACAGTTTACAGAAAGACTCATTGGAATCTTTGTTGTCTCCACTGGGTATACTACGAATACAGTACACTTACAGCAAAGAATATATATATAGAAAGATATCAAAGGGAACCACATCTTATAGTGAAATTTCTAGCTGTTTCATGGCTGAGTTTAATAGAATAAAACTGAGCTCTTTGATTATGAACATGCTTGTGTAAGATCACAATGCTACCTGGAATAACAAAGACTGGATCTCACTTATCAAATGCTTACAAAACAGCTGTGATAAATTGTGACGGTGTGCTCCTTCCCCCCCACTGATGTGCTCTCTCTCCCCCTCAACCTGACCTCCCTGTAAACAGCACGTATGTAGGGGCTGGTTGAGCATGCGCCAACTAAGGCCCGTCTAGTATGCAAATATGACTATGAGTCAATCATCTCCCCCCCATAAATAGGGGGCAGCCCAGAGCCCCTTGAGCTCTCCTGCATGGCAGCAGGCTGCACTGCAGAACCTCCCCTTGAGCAGGGACGCCTCTCAAGGTTACTCCTCGAGGTTGAGGGATTCCTTACCCGCAACAGATCCTCAGTAAGTGATGAATAGCATGCTGAACTTTTGCGAACTTCACGAAACTTTGCTGAGTTATATCTCTGACTAATTGCACACATAATCCCTTAGGCATAAACCGTTGACCAAGTCTGAGACTAGGACTGGATCCAGCTGCACCTAGGCTCCTCTCCAAAGGAGTTTAGAAAGCAAAGGGGTCCAGTCTGAACCTCGTGATTCAACGGGAGGGTCTCCATTGCACACGCATCTGACCCTGTCCTTCATGCAGTAAATAACTGAGTGAACCTTGCCAATCGAACCTCATTAAATTGTTGTTATTTATGATTGAACTTTGTTAAGTCGCTGTCTCACTGCAATAAACGTAGTGCTGCTTCCCTCTTACGAGCGAAGTGCATCACTCCTTTCGCGACATAAATTTAGCTTTTTGACAAAGAAATTCAGAACTTCTTATGGCTGAAGTATCCCTTTGTACATAGTTTTAGTACAAGGTCCTGCAAATCTACAAAATTCATTTTATCCTGAAATGAGCAGATTAGCTGTATCACAAAGGTTGGACACAAACTCTACTGTTCATGGACAAATCTGTTTGAGTCTTTCATATATGTAGGCTATTAGAATTAGAATAGAAGCATCTTCTGAGATAAAAGACCTGTCTTTCAGTCTCTCATCATAAATATTCATACATGTGATATATCCATCAATCAGGCCTTCCACTCTCTGTATGTGTTAAGTCTGTATTAATTTTTAGTGGAAATTCTGCCTGGATATGTTATCCAATCTCCTACTTCTGCCCACCTTAAAGTGGTCTTTTGTTGCAAATATCCACTACCAAATGGCCAACTATCCTTAGCTATTTCTTGTCTGCCAGTTTGTTTAGGCATGAAAATGGATTGCTTGAGAAATGGCCCTCCTTCCAGTGCTCTTCTAGAGAACTGATAAAAGGAATCTCTTATTCAAAGGCCCCTTAGAGTTCACCACATAGGTAGTTCAGGCTCAATATTCCAGTTTTTCATGAAAGCAAACTGGTGCTAAAGCAAGTGAATTCTCCTGTGCCTCTAAAAAGGAAGGAGCCAATCTCCCCCATTCTACCCTATGACTAGGCCTGTTTGATTTGCCTTCTGACTACACTAAAACCATCTTTAAGAAGTGTATAATGAGTACAGTGTGGCTATACTGTCTTGCAATGCAAGATTAGTTTGCTAACAACTTGTTTGAGTAGGCATGTGTGCTGCTTCGCATCTCTAAGATTATGCCCGAACAGGAATGAAAAAAATAATCACAGCTCTCCTCCTGTTACTCCTATCTAGCCTTCCTCTGGAGTATTCTCTCTCTCCTATGTCTGTCTTATTTAGATCATGCCAGTCCTAATCTGAGAATGCAGATCTTAAGCGGGAAGAGGAGAAGGAAACACACAGACAATATACTAATTTTAGACAGAGACAAATTGTCTTTTCCCATTAAGGAGAGGGGGAAGAAGGAAAGCAAAGAAGAAAATAGAGCAAAACCTGCACACAGAATTGTACTTTGTAGCTGAAGTGGTGATTCTATCAAAGAGCACTAGGGAATCCAGCTGGAGAGAAGTCTACGGGAGACAGACAGCACTGCTACTAGCCCTGATGGTTCTCTAGGACTTCTTGATCATGAGGTACTATACAAGAGCATTGCACATTTATATTCAAATATGCCCCAAACATTTGTATAGCACTCACATTAAACTGCACCAGAAAACAGAGTATGCATTTTGATTCTATACCTTCTCCCCTGCCCATCCATACTGAAGGACAACTTTACCTGGGGCTATTGTCTTCTGTAGGATTTCTCCACTGCAAAAAGTTGCATTCGCATATGTGTCTCTAGGGTAAATACAAAGTTCAGGGGTACAGACCATGAAGATTCTTTTGTGTATGTGTGGATTTAAAGGATGATGTCTAGCACATGCTGGATATAAACAGTGGCATACCATAACAAGTAGAATTTTGTTACAGCCTGGGGGAAAAAAATTGCCTTAGTGATAAATAAGAATTTGTGCCAGGCCTTGCACTGGTTTTGAATAAATCTACTCTGTGGCTGTGTGCATGAGCAAGGATATTTGACTTGCACTGATCTTTGTTCATTTCTCAGATCAGAATCTCACATGTGAATAATTTATGTCAATACAAGGAGGCAACTAGCGAAAGGAAGAAGTAAATAATTTACAGTAATAAAGAAAGAGGATTATATTTTAGTCCCCCACAATGATTCTTCCTTCAGATTCACCTTGCATTTTCCACTTTATCTCTCATCACAGAATCAGCTCTGAGCCAGCATATTCCATCCTGTCAAACCCGGATGAAAGTCTGGAGTTGGAGTTACTGTCCAGCTTATTAATAAGAGAAACAACACTCAGGAACCTTTAGAAAGGTCCATTTCTTGAAGGCCATCTGTACAGAATAAAGCAGAGCGTGGGTGATGCCAAAGTAGATTATTTACCTTGGCAAAGTAGATTCTTTTTCATACTCAGCTTTGCCTTTGCTGTAAGTCTCAAAACCTTCCCAACTGTCCCGAGAAGGAAACTCACAAGATTTTTGCCCATCTCTGGACATTCCTCTTCAGACTATTCAAGAGACAGCTGATGCTTATTAGTTGATCCTGCTACTTCCCCACCCATCCCAGGAAAACAAGTCCATCTGGTAGGGAATATTCTCCACAGGGGATGATGTGGGTCTTGGCAAGCATATCAAATTCTCAGGTCCTCCTGCAGCTATGGTATCTGTGCTAAGGTGGGAGAGCAGGACAATCTTGACCATTAGATCCACAGCTGAAGTGACTCAATCTGTTCGCCTGAGCCAGACATCCCTTTTTGACTTTGCAGAAACTGTTATGGGAAATGACTGAGGCCGAATGTCATCTAGTGTCAATGATCTGGTCTGATCTCCCATATTTCTGACAGCAGCCTTGTCCATGTCCACAGACAGCTCCTCCAGCTACCTAGCAAGATGCACTGGTGATGTCTGCTTTGGCCTAGGTCAGAGGAAGTTATACATGAGTGACTGTCTGGTCCGAACAGAAAATACACCACTGTCAGAAGCACCAAAAGTAGTGGCAGTAGGGGTGGGTAGTGCCTTGCTATGGGAGTGACGAATAAAAGTTGTGACATGGCTCTTTTTTATGGTGCTTTGGTGCAGACACATGGCAACATGGGCAGACAAGCAGTAAGCTTGGTAGAGACAGGTGCTTTGCAGTGTGGCTAGGGCCAGTTCACCCCAGCTGGAGCTAGCCCTCAGTGACATGAATTTGGGCTACTTAGCACTACTTGGTCTTGTGCTAGGGTTCATTCTTCACAGTGGATACAAATGGGAGGCTAGACGTAATTTAAGAAAAGTGAGAGGCAAGGTAAAAATGCCTTTTGTAGACCAACAAGCCCTAGATTTCTCTGTTTGGTTCTCTTCTGTTTAAGAGTCTGGATTTTGTGTTTATCCCAAACTGAGCTCACAAAATGCAGAAGCAATTGAATAAAAGTGAGTTTCAGCAACTTGCATGCTAATTCATAAAAGCTAAGCCCATGGTTAAAGCACCCTGCCAAGGACTCAGAGGTAAATTCTCTGGAGGCCATTGCACAGCCAGGAGTAGCTGAGTCATAGCAGGTCATGCAGTGCTGGCAAATTCCTTTTCATTGGGGAACTAGTTCAATTAGGTTTCTTTCCAGCTGCTGGAGTTTTGTGAAGGGCCTGTAGTGGAAAACTGCTCAAGGGTGTTCACCTGGCTTTTCTTATACTTTGATCCATAGTTTAGCAGACTTATCAGATTCCCAGGAAACAGCAGTTTTATGTGCAACTGGTAAGAAAAAAGTGACCTTTCCTTTCAGCTGCAGACCTTGCTATAGTCACTCATGCCCTTCTCACACCCTGAGAATAGAGCAGTGCAACACACTTTACATGGGACTTCACCTCTGAGGTCATTCCCAAACATAAGTTGTCTTCTCATTAAACAAAGGTACACAGAGATGACATATTACAACAGTAGAGGTCAGAACTTCCAACATAAAGGCAAGCCCTGACATCCACTCTGTTTCCTGTGGGCTTTGCAGTCTTTTCGGTTGGAAAGTTGTTACGTGCCAAGCGAGGTACAAGAACTTTGGATGTTCTCAGCAAAGTTGATAATAAAAGAAGTTTATACAACAGATAATCTGAAGGGGAAGGAGTGAGAAGGGGAAAGAGGGAAAAGAGGAGGGAAGGAGGGAGGGCAGGCATAAAAGGAAACAATATCTATGTTTTTCTTCTCCTTTCTCTTTGTAAGTTACATCAACATTTGCAAACCCCTGCAATTTTTCTCACACCAAGACAACAGCTTTCTTCATACTCGAATAGCAAAGCCTTCAAAACAAAAGGCTTTCCGTCACTTTGCCAGAACAGTGACCAGAAACTGTCATCTTAAAATACTGTAGAGGGCTTGTACTAAACAAATCAGTTTTGTGAAAAGCCTCTCAGGTTTGCAGTGTTAGAAGAAGAGAAGAGAGAACTCAGAGAGAAAATGGAAAAGGAGATAATACAATAATAGGAGAAAAGGGGATCTAAGTTGTTGTGTTAAAGGAACTAACAAATAAAGAGCACTACAGAGAACAGACATGGTCTGTATTGACCTAAGTGTCCTAATCTGTATATTCTGTTCAAACTCCAGGATCAGTTAGAAGTCAGCTTCTCTGTGTGCACTATACTATACCAGTTCCTGCTTATGTCCACGGTAAAAAATTCTAAGATGACTTCTGAAAACAAACCACCTAAATATTCTGGCATGGACCTTAGTTTCCCAGTTTCTAAGCACAGAAGGATTACTCCTTTGACCATCTAATCTGATCTCTGAAATACTTAGAAATATAGTTTTCTCCCCCTAGAACTGGGCTAGAAAACAAAATAAAATACATCTCTAAAAAGTGTCTAATCTGACCTGAAGTATCCCATGCAAAGTAAATCCTGAGTCTTTGCCTGGTGAGCTACTTTAATGTTTAGCTGACCTCCTTGCTAGAAAATGGCAAGGTCAAGATAGTTATCTTCAAACTCCAAAGTCTATTCCAGACTCTACTGCCTCTTTACCTCCATCATGAGAGCTCCTTTCCGTGCACGGACACCCATATGTAGAGGTCCTAAGAACATGTCTAGTCCTAAGATCCTAAGAACACTGACTAGCCCACAGTGCTCTGTCAGCATTGGATATTTAAAGGAAAGAGTGGACTAACTGGGAAAACCATTATTCTTCCCCTACTGTATCATCTCAGTTTTGAACCACAACACATGCAGAGATTTCCCGTGTGGGAAGTTGCTTCTGGATCAAACCACCTCTTTGCCTCTGTAGTAAAACAAAGTTGTTCAACTCCTTAAGATTCCATTGTTAAAGTTCATTTTTTCTGCTACTGGATCCTTTCTTCTAAGCACTTTTTGATATTTGCAGCATCCTTTCATGATGCCTGCACAAACATTATTCCAGGATGAAATAAGCTTGGAAAAAAGTGGAATGATGCTCTATGGCAGACCACAAATAGTCTCTCCACTCCCTAAGCTAAAGCTACATCAGTGATGAGGTGCTGGGACTCAGATCCTCCTTACTGAAAATCAAGGCCATTTCTGTCAGCCTGGGGTTTCTGTCCAAGAGGGAGTGGATTATGTTAACCTTCTGGGCCTGCCAGTTCCTTTCCTTGGATTTTTCTGCGTCAAGCACTGTTAAAGAGCTGGGCTGTTACATGTGATGACTTCTGCCAGTTTAATTACTGAAGATACCTTCTGAAAGAGTATTGGATTCACATGTGGATTTACCAACCTCTGTTTTGCTGTGCTATTATGTGTGCTTTGTTTCACTGTGACCTAGCTGGGTCTGTATGTTAGAGGTATTAAGGTTAGTTATCTATCTTGCTCATGCTTCTAATTTTGCCTTGTACTTTGGCTTAAAGCACACTATGCTAAATCAAAAGAAATAAAACACACCTAATAAGACTGCACTATTGCCTTTTTTTTTTCCTTCCAAAACTGAAAAGTGTCCTTGTATTGTATGTGTTCTTCCCTCCTCTGTCCTCTTCATAAGGAAAAAGCTGCAGATAAACTTCAGACTTTTCTCCTGTGAGCTGCACTGAAATCTGGCTCTGTTAACAAGCAGCCTTTTGATTCTTCTAAACACACCGCAGCTTGGCCCCTGTTTTCCTTGACTCTTTGCCAAGCCTATTACACATGTCTGAACAGCCAGGGATATAGAAGAATTATGATTTCCATTTGGCTTCTACTACTGCTTAGTCTAATTTTCACTGGCTTTGAAATACAGCTATTGCTTTCCTTTTGTTTTATTTTTCCTTGTCATTTTGCCTTTTTCCTTTTCTTTTTCTCTAAGAAAAACCCAACTATAAAAAATTGCTACAGTGAAACCCCTTTCCACCACACTGTTTTTTTCATAAAATAAGGACTTATTTGTTCCTGAACAAAATTTCATTATCTGAAGAGTTTTTTTGCAGGAATAAGTGTGCTAATGAAGTCATATGTAATCAGAACATATGGAATTGCCTTACACTTACCTCCATTTCTACTCTTTTGGAAGGAGGGTGACAGTGTGTGTGTGGGGGGGGGATGTGAAGGCAGGCAGTTGCCATGGCTAGTAGAGTATTTCTGTACCATGTAAATGAGAGAACATGCACCTCAAGCACAGACACGGGATACTCAAAGCTGGCCATCTAAATGATGGAACACTCCTTCCCTTGAGATGCTTTTGCTGTTAGTTTCACAAAAGATACAAAGAAAAGGCTGATTAGTTAGTAAGACTACAGCAGTGGCTACAGGGAGGTGAGGTATGGAGATCAAAGCCTGTAGATAAGTGGAGGAAAAGGCAGTAAGGAGGGGAGCATAACTAAGAAAAGGTGGCAGGTTAAGTTTTCTCACTCCTCCTGAGAAAGTGGTGTGATGTCCCATCTCATACAGGCATACACAAACATGTGCAGCATGGAAAAACAAAGCAGGAAAAGCAGTAAATCTCTGAGCAGCTTCAGAACAATGATGTCAGAAGAATCAGAGAGGAGTGATGAGACAACTTGCATGACTAGAGTGCTGCAATCAATGTCTACAGGCTCTTTAGAGAGGATAGCTGGGTCAGGCAAGAGTGGCTGCACAAAGCAAAAGCTCAAATGCACAGATATCTGCTGTGAACAGGCAACAGGCCCTTCAACAGCTTTCTGGCAACAAGTGGAGTACCACAGGGGTCTATCCTGGGACCTGCCATTTTGAACATCTTTTAGGTGACCTGGAGATGGCAACAGAATGTATTCTTATCAAGTTTGCAGATGCCACCAGTTTTGGGGGACAGTGAATATGCTTTAGGGCAGGGCTGCCATTCAGAAGGATCTACATAGGCTGGAGGAATCAGCCAACAGGAGTCTTATAAAATTCAGTAAGAACAAGTGCAATGTCCTGCACCCTGTAAAGAATAACCTCTTGAAACAATACAGGCTGGGGACCGACTAGCTGGGAAGCAGGTCCGCTGAACAAGACCTGGGGGTCTTCTCTCAGTGGACAGCAAGCTGGACACTAGCCAACAGTGTGCCCTGGTAGCAAAGAAGGCCAACAGCATTCTAGTCTGTATGAACAGGTTCATAGCCAATAGATCAAGGGAAGTGATTATCCCTCTCTACACAGCATCCATCAGAACCTATCTGGATTACTGTGTCCAGTTTTGGGGCCCCCAATGCAGGAAATACATCAAAAAATGGAGTGAGTTAATTGGAGAGCGTTTGCCTTCTGAGGAGAGGCTGAGAGAATGGGGCCTGTTCAGCCTGGAAAAGAGATGGCTTTCGGGGGGACCTTACAGGAGAAGATGGGTCTAGGCTTTTCACAGTGGGTCATAGAGGGAGGAGAAGAGACAATGGGCATAAATTGAAACAAGAAAGGTTCAGGCTGGGTATAAGAAGGAATCTTTTTGCCTTCAGAACAGTCAAGCAGTGGAACAAGTTGCCCAGAGAGGTTGGGTAGTCTCCATTCTTGGAGATTTTCAAGACCAGACTGGATAAAGCCCTGAGTAACCTGGTCTAATCTCACAGCTGACCTTTCTTTGAGCAGTAGGTTGGACTGGAGAGTTCCTGAGGTCCCTTCTCACCTGACTGATTCAGTGATTCGATGATTATAGGGAAGGATCTGAAGACATACCAACACAGGTGACATGTCAGTGAATGCATGCTACAGACGACCTGATCAAGAAGAAGAAATAGATGAAACCTTATTTTGGCAACTGGAAGAAGTTGGAAGACAACTGGAAGACTCACAATCACATCTTCTGTTTTTCATGAGGTACTTTAATTGCCTCAACATATGCCTGAAGGGGAACATAGCTAGGCACAAGTAGCAAGTAGCAGAATTAAACCCTAGACTGCATGAAAGCAGACTTTAGCTTGTTCAGGGAAATGGCAAGAGGATTTCATGAGAGGCAACCCACAAGGGCAAAGGGCCCAAGAAAGCTGGCTGGTCTTCCAAGACAGCCTCTGAAGGTACAAGAATGGTCCTTTCTGATTTGTAGGAAAATGAGAAAGTGTGGCAGGAGGATGGCCTGGCTGAAGTGGAAATTCCTGATCAAGCTCATATAAGAAAAGGAAGTATATGGAAGGTGAACACAGGAACAAACAATCCAGGAAGAATATAGAAGAGCAGCATGCAGAGAGGAAGGCCAAAACTTGCCTGAAATTGAAACTGCCAGTGTGTGTGGAGAGCCCCGTTTCGCTGGCAAATTCTGCTCTCAGGCTTTCCAGATAGTCATGCCTATGGGCAGAGTCTAGGGGGTTGTGGAGGGGGAAGGAATAGCATTACCCATTGCAGAGGAAGACTGAGATAAGGACCTGTTAAGCAAAATGCACCTATACAAGTCTATAGGTACCAATGGGACACATCCGAAGTTGCTGAGCCGGCTCACTGACATCATTGCAAGACTACTATCTATCATCTTCAAAAGATCATGGTGATCAGAGGAAGTTTCTGGTGATTGCAAAAAGGCAAGCAACATACCAATTTTTTAAGAACAGGAAAAAAGAAGATCCAGGGAACTGCATGCTAGCCCTCAATCTTTGGAAAGGTCATGGAGCAAACCATCCTGGAAGCCATGTCCAAGCCCACAAAGAAGAAGGTGACTGGAGTAGCCGGCATGGATTTACCAAAGTCAGGTTATCCCAACAAACACATTTGCTTTCTATGATGCTATATGACTGACTATGGATGAGGGGAGGGCAGTAGACGTTACTCACCTTGACTTTAAGAAGGTTTTTGACAGCTTCCATAATATCTTTGTAGTCAGATTAGAGAAATATGGTTTGGATGAGTGACTAAAAGCTAAAAGAAAACAATACCTGGACTATAGAGCTCAAAGCTAAGGTGTGGATTGTTTAAAGACAAGTTGACAGCCAGTTACAAGCTATGTCCCTAAGGGAATTAGATAATGAGGCAGATGCCTGTATTATTTTCATTAATCACCTGAGCAGTGGATCAGAAAGAACCCTTACTGAGTTTGCAGATGATGATAATTTGAGGGGAGCAGTTGATACATTGAGAACAGAGCTGTCATTCAGAAGGAACCTGGTAAACTAGACAAATGGGCAGACATAAGCTTCATGAAGTTCAGTGAAGGCAAATGCCACGTCCTGCACCTGGGACAGAACAGCCCCATGCAACAGCACAAGCTGGACACTGACTGGCTCAGTAGCAGCTTTGCAGAGAAGGATCTGGGGTCCTGGTGGGCAGCAAAGAGAAGGCAAGTCAGCCACATGTGGCAGTGAAAGCTAACTGCATACCAGGCTGTATTAGCAAGCACGCAGCCCACAGGTTAATGGAGAGATTATTCCCCTTTACAGGTTAATGGAGAGATTATTCGCCTTTACTTGGCACGTGTGAGGCTGCAGCTGGAGTAGCGTATCCAGTTTGGTGCCTCTTAAGACAAGAGAAATGCTGAGAAGCTGGAGTGAGTCCTGCGTAGGGCCGCTAAGGTGGCTGTGGGGCTGGAGTATAGAACGTATGAGAAGTGGCTGAGAGAGTGTGGTGTGTTTAGCCTGGAGAAGAGCATGAGAAGTTCTGCTTGAAGTCTTCCATTAACTAAAAGGAGATTATAGAGAAGACTGAGCCAGACTCTTCTCAGAAGTGCATGACAAAAGGACAAGAGGCATCAGCTGCAAGTTGCAGCAAGGGAAATTCCAGTTGAATTGAAAGAAATCAGTTGTCACAGTGAGAGTGGTCAGACGCTGGAAAAGGTTTCTTTTAGAGGCTGTGTAATTTCTATCCTTGGAGAAGCTCGAGACTTTGACTGGACACAGCACTGAGGAACGCAATCTAATTTCAAGGTTGGCCCCACTTTGAACGAGGGGTTGGACTAGAGATCCTCAGAGGTGCCTTCCAAACCAGATTATCCTATGCATCTATGATTTTGAGCATCCTACAGTTTGAAAGTGATTTATCTCAACTTTTTCTGCTGACATGCTTTGATGTATGGAGAACATCTGCATCCAGTGTATGGCTTCATTTTGGCACCTCCACTTTCAAAAGCTTCCCACCTTCCCTCTCTAGAACAAACTCAATATATCTCTTGCAACCTCTCATTTACTGGTATGATAGCTTCAGATATTTCAGCACCAGAGTTGGACTAACTTACAAGCAGAAGTAAGTGCCCACCCTCAAAAGTGACACCGAACCATCAGCCTAAGAATGCCAACTTCACATAATAGGCTTAGCCTGAGGCTAGTAACAACATGACTTGAGACAAATCAGGAAAAGAGAGCAGACATATGCAGGACTCAAGCTCAGATCAACACAGGTCAGGCATAAGGCAGAGCAGACAGGGACTAGAGAACTTAGTACTTGGATCAGGAGAAACTTCAGATTCAGCACATAGACACAGGTGCTTTTTCGGTATGAGTAAATTCAAGCATATCTAGACACTGTAACAGTTTCCATACAGTAAGCTGCTCAGACAGTACCAGGAAGGAATTTGGCCAGTGTTAACTAGCACTTTCCCCAAACAATTGCCAAGCATGGTTCAACAGCTAAACTGTTCCAGATATTGTTCCCACATATTGCTATATACAAAGCTATGTCAGTTTTGCATACTTGCTCTAGCATTGTCCTCCAGCAATATGCAGTAAGCTTGCTACTCCACTTGCACCTGTCTACATATCCTTGTCCTACACTGGACTCACTTTAGGTCACACCAAGGAAGCTCGATTCTCGGGAGCTGCTTCACAGACTCATTCTTAAGAGGATAAGACAGTACCATTCGGTGTGGAAAAGCTGGGAAGGAGCCAAAACAAGTTTGGCAGTTGTTTTCCTCCATTGCATATGGGACATTTGACCTTTGCACTTGTCTCAATCAAGTCTCCCAAGGCAATTTCAGCAGATGAATATCAGCAGCCACCTCACTGAGCAGGGTTCTACCTCATACCAGTAGAGGGTACCACCACAGCAAAAACAGAGGGGACTGCATCTCAGGGAACTGATTCTAGCATCCATATGCAACTGTGCATGATACAAACAACACTATTCCTGGCCAGAGGATGCCACCTGGTGGGGGGGGGAGGGAGCAGGGGAGAAGGGGGAAGAAAGCACAGCATACCCTCGTTAGACCAAGACCCATGCCTTCCCCACACTTCTTGAAGCAAGACACACTGCTAGCAGAACTGAATTTTTAAAATTACAGGGCACTCCAGCTTACAGTAACACTTCAGTCCCTTTGTGCCTTTTTCCTTCACTCTTGGCCCAACAGAGTAGTGCAAAGTCTCTTTTGGCATCTCTTCCTTAGGTGTTCATTCCTGTGAGTCAGGTGACAAATTTGATTGGAGTGATACACCTGTCAAAGTGCAATGCAGGCTTTCTAAGGCAAGCTCAGAGAGGACAGAAATCTCCCATGGATCAGAAGGGGAAAAGCTTGCTTGATACTGATTTTCAGTACAGATATGGACTGTGGAAAAGGGACCTCATGATTCTTTTGACTTTTGGAGTTTTAAGCAGGAGTTATCAGAAGAGTTATCACAGTGATAACTGGCTTATAGCATCCAAGTATTCACAGTGATGTCTCTTTCTGATCCTCTGATGTTGGCTCTTCCTATCGCCGTGAAGGAGAATTCACCAGGCTTTGGACTGTTCACCAGACGGTGGGAAACACAATCTTGGCTTAGACTGTTTTGAGATGGGTTAGTTTTACCCTACTAATGATAAGTTGATGAAAAAAGAGGGACAGCAAACAGGGACTCAGCTGTTAACATGGCAGATGTTTGCTGTTGGAGTTAACATGGCATTGTTTCCTGAAGGAGTGCCAAAATCCTGTTGAACTGCTGCATTTAACTGTTGCTGAGGAGCAACAGAAACCAGGTCCAGCAAACAAGGACTCAGATAATATGGCAGTTGGTGTGAAGGATGGCCCAAAAATGCTGCTCAGGGCTGCACAGGAGTACTAGAGTTTATGCAACAATAGTGGTGATGTGCCACAGGGTACAGCCCCCAACACCAACCGCCTGGCCAGTGGCAGATGCACTGGGTTCATGGCGTTGAAGGAGGGTGGGAGGAGGTGAACAGACTGTGTAACATCAGGATGAACAAACAGGAGATGGATAGGTTCTTCTCAGAACCAAGAATCCAAATCCTGCATTGCACAAAGTTGCTCAAGAAAACACATGAATGAGTGAACGATGGAGACTCTTGAGACAGAGGAGGCTGGAAGCTTGTGTCTTCTGGCATCAGGAGGAAGTCTTCTCCACCTGCAAATGTACAGCTACAGAATAGATGTTGTGCCCTGGGAACAGATGAGAACGAATGCATTTCTTCAGAGCAAGCATCTGAGCCCGAACCACTTGATAGCATGAAGAGGAAGTGGTGACTGGAAAGTAATTTTTGCAGGAAAACTGAAGCACCCGTCTGCAAACCAGACTTGCTAGCCAGGGCAAGAAGGAGGATCCAAGGAACTCAAGCTGGTCAGCCTGGATACCTGGATATCTCAGTCCTGGATACCATTTCCAAATATATTATATACAAGGAAGTGATTGGGAGTAGCCACCATGGACCTACAAATTCTGTTTGGCCAACCTGGTAGCCTTCTATAATGAAATGGCTGGCTCAGTGGATGAGGGAAGACCTGCAGCTGTTGTTTATCTTGATTTTAGCAAGGTTTTCAAATGTCTCCCATAACATCCTCATAGACAAACTGATGAAGTATGGACTAGATATGTGGAATGTGAGGTGGACTGAAAACTGTCTGAACTGTTGGCATCAAAAGGTTGGGATCAGCGGCACAAAGTCCAGCTGAAAGCCAGTCACTAGTGGTATACCCCAGGGGTCAATACTGGGGCCAATATTGTTTAACGTCAGTATTAATGACCTGAATGACGGGACAGAATATACCCTCAGCAAGTTTGCAAACAATACAGAACTGGGACAAATCGTTGACATACCACATGATTGTGCTGCTGCTGAGACACCTTGGCAGGCTGGAGACATGGCCTGAGAGGAACCTCATGAAGTTTAAGACAGGGAAATGCAAAGTCCTGGACCTGGGGAGGAATAACCCCATGCACCAGTACAGGCTGGAAGCTGATTGGCTGGAAAAGCAGCTTTGCCAGAAAGGGCCTGGGGGTCCTGGCAGACAAGAACTTGGACAAGAGCCAGCAATGCGCCCTTGAGGCAAAGGCAGCCAGTGGTATCCTGGGCTGCATTAGGAAGAGCATTGTCAAGGGAGCTGATCTTTCCCCTCTGCTCAGCACTGGTAAGACCACACCTGGAGGGCTGGGTCCGGTTCTGGCCTCCCCAGTACAACAGAGACATGGACATACTAGAGTGAGTCCAGTGAAGGGCAACAAAGATGATTAAGAGGCTGGAGCATCTCTCATATGAGGAAGGGTTGAGAGAACTGGAACCGTTCAGCTTGGAGAAGACTGAGGGGGCATCTTATCTACATGTATAAGTACCTGACAGGGCTGTAGTAAAGAAGACCGAGCCAGACTCTTCTTGGTGGTATCCTGTGACTTAAAATTAAGGAAAAACTTTTTTACTGTGAGGATGGTCAAACACTGGAACAGGTTGCCCAGAGATGATGTGGAGTCTTCAACCTTGGAGATACTCAAAACCCTACTGGACATGGCCCTGAGCAACCTGTTGTAGTTGACCTTGCTCTGAGTAGGAGGCTGGACTAAGTGGTCTACAGAAGTACCTTCCAACCTCAATGATGCTGTGATTCTGTGACTCAGATCCAGCATGTCAAAGACAGACAGCTAAGGCTTGCCTGGCCCTTGCTCATCCCTGCTCATCCATGTGGGCACCAATGACCTTGTCAAGGGAGACCCTGAGTATATCAGGAATGAGCACATAGCTCTGAAGGCAGGAGTGAAGGGCATGGGAGCCCAGCTAGTGTTCTTCTCAAGTAGGAGCAGATATTCTGCAAGTCAACATCTGGTTGTAGAGCTGGTGTTGGAGGCAGGGTTTCAGCTTTTATGAATACAGGACAAACCCTGCACCGAAGAGCAAGGACTGCTTGGGAGGTATGGGATGCATCTGACAAGAGCAACTTTGCCAGCAGGCTTTCTAACCTAGCAAGGAGGATTTTAAACAAGGTTCATTAGTGGAGTGTGACTGGTGTGCAATGAGAAGCAAGGGTACAGGGAAGTGCCTGTAAGGGAGTGCTCAAGGGACTGCATGATTGAGGGGGAAGATCTCTCCTCCCAGTGATACTAGGGGACCATTCCAAATGTCTGTACACAAATGCACATAGCATGGAATGAAAGCCTTGTTTTCATAAAAAAAAAAAAAAAAGCCATTTATAACTCCTGCATACCCCAAATAGTCTTATTTTTCCATGGACCTGGTGTTCTGTGTGGGTCTCAGCTGAGGGAAGAGTACATGTTTCCAAAGTCTTTTTGGCAGATATGAAATAGCAACTACTGCAGTTATGAGCTGAAAGTGTGTAGAGAAGCACTGGGGGAGGGCAGGCAAGAAGCATACTTGCTATTTGCCTTGAGCTGTGCGTTCTGTCCAAGTTATCCTGCTGAAGACATCCTTGTACTGAATCACTATGTACATATGTGTTCTGCCTACAATACCTCCCTTGGAGCAATGGAGAAACTGAATTACATATAAAAGCTTTAAGCTTCTCTTTTGGGAAGACACACTGCTTGTAGGGAGGTGCCTAACTTTGGGCTAGATGGATCATACCTGTGAAAAAAATGCATAACTGAATCAGAGATAACGACTAGCTTAATCAAAACTAAGTAGAAGGACTTTCTCCGCTAAGTCTTCGTGTTAAGTGTGGTGATATGGCTCAATCCTGTTTAAGCTTCTGGCATTGCCAGTGCCTTATGTGATTATATTGTACACAGAAAGGTAATAGGCACAAGGTTAATTGCAAGAGAGTAACGTTACTCCCCTTCATTCTCTGTTATCAATCTTAGTCCTGAGACAGGGATTTCCAAACTGCAATTGTTCTGGTATCACTGTTTGTGGTGATGACTACAGCAACTCCTAGCTGGCCATGCACATATATGGAGGCATTTGGAAAAATTATTCAGACAACATCTGTGTCCT
Organism: Apteryx rowi; assembly: GCF_003343035.1. NCBI lineage: Eukaryota > Metazoa > Chordata > Aves > Apterygiformes > Apterygidae > Apteryx > Apteryx rowi. The sequence goes on along the minus strand of NW_020450419.1, from coordinate 830,437 downwards.
ATTTTGAAGTTGTTTGTGTATAGCTCTGTACTCATCAGTTAGGAACCTCATCTAAAGGAATTTCCATCATTTTATGTTTATCAGAGAAAGAAAAAGCTCTTCTCAGATGCTTTCCCCTTTCAGTGCTCTTGTAGCTTCCTATATATTTCCTTTAATATTAATTTGTCTACAGCATCGTACTGACTCATGAATATCCTATTTTCCTGAAATAAAGTATGAAAGGCAATTGCTAGTGCTTTTGACTTACTTGAAGAAAACCTGCAGCAGGTTTTAAGTTCTTTCTTCAACTTGTGTGTTCTAGACTGTTAAAAATAATGGGCCTCTTTGAACTGTGTTTGAGGCCAAAGAAATGTAGAAATTAAAAATACATAACAGTCTCCAGTTCTTTCCCTGCACCACTTAGGTGATGTCAAATCAACAAATGCTAATGCCTGAACACACAAATTTTGCTTGGGATCTGAACATTTGTGTGTAAGAGAAAGATCACAGCAGGTTAAAAAGGTAAGGGGATGTTTCACAATGTTCACTGCTCATTGACTACTTTTGGAGCTTGGAAAGAAGCAGGTGCAGTCATAACCATCCCAGTTTACTACTGTACTTTACCAGAAAACCAAAGATGTCGAAAATCCACTAGGCCTTTCTAAACAGTCAGATTTTTCTTTATATGCAGATGGTCATATTTACATTACATCATTTCTGCTTTTCCACAGCTACTGAATTTGCCTTGCAATCTGTCCACCTTGCAGAACTGAGTTCCAAAACCAACCACATGTACAGCTAGAACTAAAGCAACCTAATGATTATAGGGGGAAAAAATAAGTGCACTGATAAATGCAGTATCACCTCCTTCATTTGCAGTCATCCTGGAGCAGTGACTTTGAAACAAATGTCACAGTCCAGAAACATTAATTGCAACATTTATCTTGATTGTGGCACTGATATAGCCATCTTTCAGTCTATTTCATTGCTTAAAAATTTATGTGCAATTAAACTACTAGTAGCAATCAGTCACAGATTTGAGATAGTAGGATTACAATTTCTTAATTTTTTTTCTCAGTTAAAAACCTCCAGCCCATCTTCTGACAATTCTGTAATGCATTCTGTATTATCAAGAATGAAAAAGCCACAGCTAAAAGGGAAAAATAAAATAAAATAAAATGAAATGAAATAAATATAATTTAACCTCACAGCAAATTCAAGGGTTATTGCACAATGTGTATTATTCATTTTCATATTTAATTCATTATAATATATCTTTTTAAATTTAAATAAACTTTACACCGTACCTATTTTGCCTGCTGCCCCAGAGCATTGCAGGTATTCCAGATGTGTCAGAAAAGTTGCACCCACTTTGCCACTCAGAGGCCCTTGAAATGTCACACACAAGTGTATACAGAGCCATGAAATATGCATATTTTCATGCATTTTAGAGAAAGCAATGAAAAATGAGTGTCCCTTTATTACTTTTAATATTGCTCTTCTTATTTTCTCTCTCCTTCCTTTCCCATACTTTCTTCCCCACTACCACCTGCTATATTTTCTGTTCCCCCCCCCCCCCCAGTCTCTTGCTCCATTCCATTGTTTTCTCCTTAATACAGATTATAGATTTGTCAGGTTCTGGAGAATAATACCCACTCCAGAAAAATAACCACACACCCCCTAAGGGTTCTTTCATCTTGCTTTTTCTCCTCTTTCATAAACCTTTCCCTGAATTTTCCCCTTTGCTTCTTCCTCACCACAACTGTCCTTGGTTCTTTTTCAGCTGAAAAGCTTAAGTCTGTAAGCCTCTACCAGAGCAGTTTATAAAAAAGCTGCTATTATTGCTTTCATACATAAGGTGTCAATGCTAAAAATAGCATTACTTGATTAAAACAAAAAGATAACTGAGATGCTCATCCATAGGATTAGCGTCTCAAGAGTAGGCAGGATCAACATAAGGTAGACAAAAATCCTTCCCTGAGTTTGAGTATCACATTTACTGCAATAGTAATAAAGTGGGAATATGTTGTGTCCCTTGTGATAGCAAAATAGAGAAAAGAAAAGAATAAAAAAACAAAGAAGGGGAAAAGACCTGTGGAGGGAATGGTCATCTTGGAACACAAGGAGCACATGCTGTATTCTTTCTGTAACATGCAGACTAGAAAAGATGTGCTCTCTCATGCAACCTGTGCAGAGCTTTTTAGGAAGATGGAAACCAGTGCAGATTCAGTCATCCCCTTTCTAAAGTACTGCCTATCCTGGGAGAGGCAAATCACCACAGACACACCAGAAAGCTGGGAAAATGCTGAATACATCCTTTGTGCCAAGTTCAAACTCATGATGCAGTCCAGCTTTTCCTAGAGGATTTCTCACAACCTGTTTGTGGGGGACAGAAGGGCTTCCCTCACACTGGAGGCCGTACAAGCCAGGTCTTCTTGCCTCACCTGCAAAACTACAGTCAAGCTTTCTCCTCCCATTCGAAAGCAGTTTAACAATGATTATTGCAACCACACACACTGGTTACAGTGAAAAACAGAAGTCAGGAACCCTTCCAGTTTTAAAATGAGTGAGTCATGTGTGAGCAGATGGTTGTCTGTTGAAATACCCTAAGGAGCTACCAGACTAGAAATGAACCACTGTCTATTTTGGGGTGTTATCTGACTCTAATAGCAGTCATCACCAAAAAGCTGCAAGACAGCCCACAAGTATTAAGAACATCTATTCCCTCCACAGAAGATCTGATTAGTCGGAGATCAGGGTGAGTTCAAACCTTAAGGCTTCTTTTTCCACCCACTCCCATATTAACTGCTTTAGCTCTGAAACTATTAGGAAAGTGAATGTACCATCATTATGTGGGAAAGGTAGCCATTTCAAGATAGGTCTAATGGCAAGAATCCTGGATTTACAGGTTCAGCTCCATACAATTCCCACTAACTGTATGCCAGACAGGACAGATTTCCCCACTACTGTGGGTGAAGATGTTGAAAGAAGTAATGTAAAGGTTTCAGGAACAAAGTTACAGATCGTCTGCCTCTGCAACAGGCACTCCTTGCACTTTTCCATTTCTTTTTCGGATTCATTGAGACTCCCCAAAAGACCATACTGCAGGCTCAAGGTGGATTTTGAGGGGAGAGGGATATAGAAAAAATCAGGAACACCCCTTGAAAGACCAGTGTTTGCATCTGCCTGTATACTATGCAGTATATAACAGGTGGTTTTAATGAGAACTGTAACAGACAAAATGCCCCTTCCTGCTTCCCTGCTGACAGTAGTTCAGCAGAGTGGGTGCCAGCGGTACACAGAACAGTGAGACAGAGGCCTGAAAAGTGTATTCTGATAAGATAAAGAGGAAAAGCTATTTTTCAATAACAGAATATTGTATAGAATAAAGACTTGCTGTTAGCTCTCAGATCCAGGCAAGCTTAGAAACACCCATAAAGACAATCTGGCTAAGACCACGCAGATAGCAGAAGTCAACTCTCACTGTGCTTAAGTGTTTTCTAAAGCTAGCATCACCACAGTTTCTGACCCTTTAGCCATGACATCCAGGCCTTGCAACAAGCCACAGGTACTTTTCATTACAGCATACCTTGAAACCCATAAAAAAGGTGTCGAAGAGATCAGTGATCACGGTTGTTCCACAAAAGGGCTGAGAGCTAGAAATGAAGAGGAGCCTTCCACAGCATCAGCTTCTGAGGAGAGATAGCTAGGTGGAGCAGTGTTCTGCCATCTTTTTGTTTTTTTACAGATTTTGGCAAGAAGGGGTATTTTGCTTGTCAGGATGATCTAAGGATTGGGGCTTTGAAAAATTCTGATCAGGAAGTATCAGACAGATGGACAAGCTTTGCTTTTATTCAAAAGATATGGAAGTACAAGAACCCTCTCTTCCCACTCTCTTCAGTCAGAGACCTCTAAGTAGGTCCTTCTTTTCAGGAAGGATAAGGAAAAAAATGTTGGTCAACAAGTATAGGATTTATCACCACCTATTTTTTTTTTCTTGATGTTTGTAATTATAGTGTCAAAAGCATGAGTTACGATTGAAGCTTCTGCACTTTGGACACTAAGACATGTCCCACACCACTTCTGAGGCCAGATAACATCTGACCTCCCAGCCTTCCAGAGTTTGTTATGAGCAAGTCCATCTTCAAGAAGTAGGTAAGGAACTAGCTCTCTTTATGACCTTTAGAGCTTCCAAAGTTGGCAACAGCTGTAAGCATGTTACTGGAAATAATAGCTAGGGAGACACCCAAAGGAACATCCTAAACTGAGCCTTCAAATCTAACCCCAAGAACAAACCAGGCTTAAAAACAACCCAAAGATAACAGTTTTACATTTGGAATTCCTACCCTTCATATTTTTGCTTGTTTCCTCCTTCACTGCACTACAACTCACACTAAATTAAGTATGGTGCATTTATTTATAATATGTTCCTGAATATCTACAGTCTGTTTAGAGATCAGGAGCTGAATCCCTCCCAGAGACCTGAACCCAAGCCATTTGTTCATATCTCTAGCTTATGAGAGAAAAACTGCTGGAAAAGTCTCATCTCAGGAGTTTCAGGATTCTAGTTTTCTAGCCCACAGGTATCTCATCTTTCACTTACCCCAGAAGTCAGCTAGCTTACTTTCTAGTACACTAAAAATATTGGAAATGTGTTCTCTCATCTATTTCTTCCTTTGCACAGGAGGAAAGTAATATCAGCTTGAAGTTTACATTGCCTCTTGATAAGACTAGAGAAGTACAGAAGTGAGACTTACTTTAGAATTCACCTCCCATTAGAATCTAGGAGGGTTTTCTCTGCTCTTACAGAGAATTATCATTACTAAGACCCTCTTTAACAATAGACAAAATTCACCCCTATGGCTGCCTACACAATTCTGTTTTCAGGAACCAAGTAACTTTCAAAAGGAGTAGCCCTAATTATAAAGCTACCAGATAAGAAGCTCTCTGATAGCCTGCACTTCCTGCTAGCCATAGCCTAGCTTACAATCCTGTATATACCACATGACCCTTTTACTCACAAAAACTTGCTTGAGGTCCAGAAGCTGCTTTTATAGCATGCCTTGGCATTACTGATTAGGCTTTTAAACTCCATCTGGTTTGTGACTTAAACACCTACACCTGCAGGAGACTGCAGCAGGGACTTAACTCTTTGTGCACTAGAACTTCTGCTTTGTCTTATCTTTCTCTTGAAATAGCCATCCTCCACCATGATTTTTTTTTACTATTACTTTGTCTTTAGACTGCTCAAAAGTGTCTCTTAATAAGGTGTAGTCCTAAACAAAAAATTCTTTTTAAAAGTAAAAATGATATGTTTGTGGCACCGATTACACTAGACTATCTGATGAATTTAGTTAAATTAATGCAAATAAAGTTTAGCCCAGAGCACTGGACTGGAATTCTTGAGCATTTTTCTCAGCTCAGGCCTGATAAATGAAGCTGTGCACATTGCTGTCACCTTTGTGCCTCGGTTTCCCCGTATATAAAATAGTAATGAGCCTTTAAACTCACTTATGAAGTGCTCTGAAATTATTATTGAAGAAACCTACCTTGTAAAAAAGTTGGTATTATTGGAGTGAGGGAAATTTTAGAAATGTAGTGGCTTGCATTTGAAGTCTTGTAAAGAATTTAAAGACACTAAAATTCCTTCCACTTGTGTGGGTCTCATTTTCTAGGAGATGCAAGAAGGTGACAAAGCAGTAATCAGGCATGTTAGGTTGAGTTGGAGAAGTGGTGGGGGCCAGGTTGCAATGGCAGGGGCCATTGCTTTTCCAATTGCACGAGGATTATTTAAGTAAACTTTAACATGTATCAAGTTCTCTAAGCAGGTGAAAATGCAATAAATTTCTTGCAGGTGACATGATCTCCTATTGTCTCCTGTATGCTCTGCTCCATTCCAAGCCAGAATTCCCTTGGTATTTGTGCACCTAAAAATACAGATTTCTGCCTAGTGGTGCTCTCAAAAGTGGATAAGCAAATGAAGTGCTTACATCCCACTGAGACCACCTGCCTTTTTAGTAGCTTCAGGGAAACCTAGTGAGTGCATATCTTCAGCTGCAGGCACCTGAAACAGCTTATAAAATGCGACATTAAGTGACTCAGGAGTCTAAATCCCATCAAACTGTCAAGAGTAGAGGCCATATGAAGACTGCCAAAGGTAATGCCAAAGATGGATTGAGATGCTGACTCTGTATCTTAGCTTGAAGGAGGAGTGGAGCAGGGCTATATTCAGACCTCCTACTGTAAGGGCCTCGTGTTAGGGTCATGACTACTCTTGTTGATTGACCACATAGGGAGCCAGGGGTCTCACAGCTCTAAAAAGTGTGGGGACTGTCACTAACTGCTGCTGTGTCAGGAGTGCAGCAGGCGAGCCAGCTCTACCTGACATGTGATCTCAGCTCTGAGCTCCTGTGAGCATGGGGCATGGGCCTTGTATTCCTCTGTGTATTTCTTGATATAGCCTATTCTTGCTATCATTATTTTGCTATTCTGGCATGATTCTTCATGTAGATACACTTTCCTAAAGATAGGAAGAAACTGTTGTGTTGGAAAATATTCTGCTTGGGCTCTGCAAGGAAATTTTCCTGTGGAAATTTACTGAAGCTCCATGGTGACTTAGGTGCTTTTGAAGGCATTAAGCATGATGGGCAGTCCTACCACTGGTCTCCCACTTGGGCTGTGTGGCTTTTCTTCTGCTGCCTTTTCAGAAACAAATTAGTCCTTTTCCCCGCTCCACTCCACCAGTCCTACAGATCCCTTTGTGGAATTTAGGAACTTGCTAGAAAAAAAATGCCATTTTTCTAAATTCCAATGCTGCGTGCAGTTGAAATCAGTGTCCATTCAGAGCATGTTTATGAAAATTTTGGTTTGATTTGCCATTTGTGTAAGCATGCATCAGTCTTGCAAAATAGAAAAGATTGCTTATTGTTCTACATGCATAGAGCAAAACTGTAAGACAGCTTCATCTTGCTCATATACAAAATAATACAGACCCGATTAATTTTCTTTCATTCTTTATTATTATCTAGTCTTTGTGTTATGCTAGTTTTGGAAATAAAGTAGGCAGTTTCCAGATCCCTTCCAAAAGATTTAATCTCTGTTCCAATCTGTTTGTGTTGTTTGCTTATTTTTCATAGTTTTCTCTGGTGGGACAATAAAAATAGACTTGGCAATTTCAAGCTTAATTTATAAACGGTTGTGGAACTTTCCTGTGCAATTTAACAGGAAATGGTAATTTTTCTGTATGTCTTGGGATCACTCAGTAGAAGATGCTAATGTATAGTTGCCCTACCATGATAGGTTTAGTCTATTGAATCTTGAAACCTGGATTTTTGGCATAGCTACTGAATCAATGCAAAGAGATCTTTAAGCCAATTTTGCATCCTCTTCATTCTTGGGATATTCAGTTCCTGGGAAATTTCCAGTTGGAAAGTTAAAATACAAACAACTAACTTTATTGCAGCAGCCTCCTATCCTCTTTTCTGTGAGGTACAAAATTAAAATAGCGGGTGACGTGCATATAACAGTTGGTTCATCACAGACAGTGTAAATAAACAGTGGAATTTTTAGTGGGCGTTAATAACGGTTGCTTAAAGTTTGCATGGGTTCAGAAAGCCACTGGAAAAAGTTCTTCAAAAACAAGTCACTAGAAACTGGGAGCATATTCTGAGGGGATGACTTTATGTATTTAGCCTATTGTCGCGCTCCTCCCCTGGGACCTGCTATTGACCACCTTCCATGATAAGGTAGCCTTTTGATCTGACTTACCATGGGTGTTCTTATGAAGAAGGAAAGCTTCATAGCGTAAATACTGGAAAATTTGCAGAAGGAGCTGCAAACTTTTGTGAATTCAATGCAGCAAAGCCCAGCAGGAGCAGATATGGCATCTAACTAATTAATGGGTTGAATTTTCAGGCAACTTTAAGATCTCAATGGGCTAGCCAGCTCCATTAATCAGCTCGACACTGCATGGGTCTCCTGTAATACTGCTGTTAGTGCCACACTGTATTAATAATCAAAATTCCAATTAAATGACACCTTGCAAGTCTGTCTTTCCCATGTGTAAATAAAATACAAAGTCACAGTGGTTGTTGTCTTTCTTTTACAGGGTTTTGTGGTTGTTGTTCTTTAACACCTGTTTTGGAATGGGGTTTGTTTATTTGCTCAAAGTCTCATTATAATCCACAACATGCAGCAGACACCGACTTGCAGTTGTCCCATTGTTTTATTTTCCTTTATTTTTTGTAATGAATGAAACAATTTATAAAGACACCATTTTGCTTAGCATGCAGAACTCTGAATATCCATGGATTTCATCCCCAGGTGTTATTAGGATTTTTTTAAATGCAGATTCACCATTTTTATATTTTTTGATTCACTCGAAACCTGAAACTCAAAATGATGCTCACTTAAAAATAGCACAGTCAGTCTGGTTTTCAAATTGTAGTCTGCTTTCATTAGACAGGCACAACAAAGACAAAGAGAGGGTAGAAGGACTGCTTTCACAAACAACAATAAAGTGGGCTAGGTTTGTTTTCAGACTGCATGCAGATTTGATTAGAAATCATCAGTTGAACCCTGGCCAGTGTTTACAGGTCCAGAGCACAGCTTAAATTCTTGGTTCATTTGCTGTGGAGGTGAGATTTTGCTGGGAATATTTTATGCAAAGCTCTCTGCATAACACATCCTTCAGGAGATGGTATAGTTCAAGTTAATCAGTAGCTGAAATCTGGGTCCTTCAGATAATCTTTGAATCCTTAAGAGAATCTGTTAAAAGCCTTGTGCTGCCCTGTGACACCACAAAAGCATCCTAACAGGACTGGTTTGGCTGGTTCACAGAGACACATCCTGGCATCAAAAGAGGCAAGACATTTACATCTTACACTATTCCACTTATGATCTTCTCTCTAATGTTCTTAGCTTACCTGTTGTATATTAAAGTCTCATCTTAATTATGAGTGCTGGCTCAGACTATGCAGTAACTAAACTTCAAGATGTTTGGATTTAAGAAATACAATGGTTGCCTATTACTGAGATTTAAAAATCATATTCACTGATTTATTTATTTTTAATCTCTTCATGGTCTTCCACTGGCTCTGATTTGTTATGTGCATTCCTTAGCTGTGAGCTGCCTGGGAAAGAGAATATATGTGGTTATTTGCACCCAAAGAGTTGACCAGTGGACAATTTGTGTATGCCACAGGGGAGCTGGGGTCTGTGGCCATGAAATATCTGGGGAAGTTAATATGGATGTCAGCTATATTCTGGAAATGGGGCTTCTTTTGCAGTCATGTAATCACTTGAACACCTGGCCACAGTCATGTGCTCAGTCTTGAGAGGTCTGAGAAGCTAGCCAGCTAGCCAGAGAGCATTTGACCCAGTCTTTGCCAACCATACCTGCCTTCTAGTCTGGAAACCACAGAATCAGCAGAAATGCATCTCCATCTGGGTTCAAGACTGACCACTGCATAACGGGAAATAGTTTCACAGAGTCAAAGAAGAGAAAAGATACAAAGAATACAAGCAGTAGTAGATGAGAACAAATTATCAAGTCTGTCTGACTGGCTCTATGCTGTACCTGTGGAAGTCAAGAGGTTTAACTCCTGCTGATTTCAGGAGCACAGGACAGGATATTTCCTGCCTTCCTAAGTCACAGGGGAAAGGAAAGAAACCCACACTAATCATAGGGATGCTGCAAACCCATGACATCCTTAAATTTCACGGGGTTTGCTTCATAAGGAGAGGCAAAATCAGATGCCATCTTTTGTACACCACACTGAGCTCCACACTGACCAGGTGGTTGTATCAACCTTGCAGTCAACTCTTCTCTGTCTCCCTGGATATATGCCAGCACAGTCAAACACATGCCTGAAAATTTTCCCAAGTTCAGACACACCTACCACCCACACTACTCGTGTGCAAGCTTGCCCTCTGATATGGCCTCTGGTCCAGCTAGAGATCTAGGAGGGGGAGAAGGTTCAGCAGTTTCTTCTCAATCCTAAGGTCTCTCAACAGTTTTTTACCACAGGACAAAGTCTTCAACAACCCAGTCTACCAACAGATTTCTGAATGTAGCTTTTCTTCAGCACAGTGTGACTTTGAGATCAAACTTCAGCCAGGTTACTACTGGCAGCAGGGCCAGAAAGTAGAGCAGTCAGGGATCTGACTGCACTCAGTCCTCCTCTTGAATCCATTCTTCCATTACCAGAGCAGAGGTGGCCCCTGCTGTGAAAGTGGAGGAAGCAATGGGTGGTAGGCTGGGAGTGTCACTGAGGTGTAAAGACTGCAGGAAGCAGGGACGCCACCCCTGGAGAACATCCTACAAAAATCCCTGGGGCCACAGGAAAACACCCTTGCACTCTAAGAGTGTGGTTCAACCAGCAGCCAGCAAACCACAGCCAGCCCCTCTGACACTTCCGTCATCTTTTACCTAGGGAGGTTGGGAATAGCTTTTCAGGAAGCAACACTGCCTGGAAATACAGATGCCTCCTTCTGTCCTGACAAAACGCCTAATAAAGAAAATCTTAGTCTCACCCCTGCTCCTGCTAATTTCACCATGCCTGTCTCCTGGTTATAATCTTCTGGCTCTGAGCTTCCATGAGCTGTTGCTGTTGCTACCACTGTGCTGGTTCTTCCAGCAGAAGGGTCCCAAAACCCCACAGATAGTAAGGCTGGATCATCCTGCCAAAACAAGGGTTTGACACAAAACCATTGGTATCAATAGAAAGAAAGAGTTGTTGGGTTGCATAAGCTTTGGGGAAGACCAAAATGCTGTCATTCATCAGCCCTTCAAATAGTTTCACACATTGCAGAAAGGACAAGTGAGATGATGGAGTTTGACCTCTTGCCTAATATTGCCCTGAATTAATTCACATTTAAGCTAGAACAGCTCTTTAAGTAGACATCAGTTTTGGTAGAAATAAGATGCTACCAACCTACAAAATGTAGGAGTCAAAGGAGAATATTAGCTCCAAATGGGAAGGAAAATTATGGATTGAAATAAAAAAGTACACATATAATGTACCATATCTTCAATGAATGTAAATCAACTCAGAAACTCTGAAGTCAAAAGAATTATACTGACTTACACCACTATAGAAATTTGAGTCCAGCCTTTTTCCTTCTTTGTTTTTAAGGAAAGCTTTGCGTTTCATTGTGATGCTAATGTTGAAAGAGGAGGTGTGTGGGGGGGGAGGGGTTGGGGGGGTTACATTTGCAGAGCAAAGATGAACTGTGCTGTATTTTGTATCTGATAAGAATAATGTGTTTATTTATTAAGTGGATAGTAGGGAAGATTTATGATGTCCTTAATGATGCATTTACCTTGCTTTTATGTATTTGGTGTTCTGCAAATGACAACTTCGTAACTAATGCAACTTTGCTTAATTACAGCCTATTTTCTTCAAAACCACTGGGGGCATGAATTTTCAAGGGGACTTACTTTCATGGAAAACCTGAAGGGATAAGAGTAAACTGCTACATAGCTAAAATGAGACAAAAAAATGATGGTAACAAACAATTCAAAAGGCTGCTAGATGTCAAGCCAGTTGCTGTTTTTACTGTAGAGAGACCAATTCCCCTCCAAGGATCTGAAGGAGTAAGGATTATTGAGACAATTTTTTTTTTTTTTTTTCATTTAAAAATCCAGTTACCAATTCAAAGATATTAGACATGGTACAGTTTATTAATTTGGATTAAATATGTGTTTTTCACAGGATTCATGCTATTCCAGACACATTCAAAACATAAATAGACAATGTAGATGCACTAAACAAACTAACTGGTTGAGTACTAGCAGCAGTCCAACAGCAGGAGCACAGGCTTCACCACAGGCAACCTGGGAATACTCGGGACCTAAGGTAATGTTTGGCACCTGAAGCACATGCTTTGCTATTACAGATACCCAAGGTAGTTACTTAAAAGTGAGCTTAATTGCCTCCACAGCACAGATTCACAATTTTGAATTGCAGAGCAGACAGTCTTCCTAGGAAGCAGACAGTCCAAGGATACAAAGGAAAAATATACAAAGATACATAAGAGAAATCTGAGTTATGCTCAAGTAAACTTGATTCACTGTAAGTGTCACTGCAAATGAAGCTCTTCAAGAGAGGTGCAAGAGCAGACAGGGCCTGGTGGATGAGCTCTCTGCAGGCAGGATACATCATCTGAAGATGGCTATTGTGAAGATTTTGAGTGGTATTCATTTTTCAGATCAGTTGGTGACTAGCTGGCATGACAGGTCATGTGGATTCCTTACAGGGAAGGAACTGTTTCCACATTGTACAACCCACCTGGAGCATGAATTTAATCTGTAAAGCTATGGGCAGCATGTGCAAGTGTTGATTCTTTTGTTCTCTTTCTCTCTTTTGGCAGAAACAGTTAGAAGGTATTTTTCTCGCTATTACTCTTTGTCAAGGATAACAAAGTCCAACGGAGAACACTCTGTATCATTTTAGACATTGAAATACAGCAACACAGCTTGACAGACAGAAAAACAACAACTGGTACATAATTAAATTATTACAATCGATCAGATGAAGGGGTCTAAGACAGTGCTGGCTAGATCTTATCTGATACATATCAATACAGCTCAGTTTGGGCTGTTTTTTATTAACACAAAGGTCCTCCTATTCCTTCCTGGCAGGGTCAAGTAACACAGGATTAGCAGCATAAGTGGGTCTACACAGACTCTGGGGGTCTGCTCCTCTATTAGAGAGGCTCTGCTGCTTCCGGTCAGTGGGGTCTGTAAATTTTCTGCAGCAGTTTCCAAGAAAACCTCCTGATTTCAGCCACAGTTGTGTTCCTGAAATTCACTTGTCATGCTAAATTTTCCATGCTTTGTCTCTGACCATAGATAAATTTTTATCTGATGTCTAAAATGTATTACAGAATTCTCATATCTACAGTTCATTTAATCAGCATTAAAGATATATTTGGTTTCTTTAATTAAAAACTGTTGTTATGTAGCACTCAGACATTTATCTAGAGCACTTTACTTCATCATGCTGGAGTGATTATTCATAGTTTTCATCCAGGGTGTCTAGGGCAGGTATTGTATTATTCATATTATAGCTAATCACCTTCTGGCAAGGATAAAATCTCACATGTCAGTTCAGCAGGGTAATTCAAAGCTAGCAATATAGGCTTGCTAGCACTCTGATGCTAGCACTCACTCCTCAAGTAGTTTCTACTAGGCACTTTCCTTTTGACTACAAAATTCTCTAGGGTCACAAGGGAAAACAAGCGAGCGAGGTTTTGTCTAGACTATTGTGTAGGCAGACACTGACATTTGCCCATACACTGAGTTAGAAGGATGCAAGCCAGCTCTGATTCAAAAACTGCAAATGTATTGCTAGGGCTCTAGTCCTGAGGTGACACTGCAGGCCTTTTAGGGAGATGTATTAGTCTGAGCATGGCAGCCTGCTATAACCTGCTGTGGTTATCAGCAATTTAATTCTACATCACCTTGAGTGATGAGGTCACTCCAAACCCTCAAAGGTGAATGCCATCACCTCTGGAACAGTGCTGGCAGGCTGGGTTCGGTAGGTAACAAGGGCAGCTCTTATAGGTGGGCCCTGTGCTTTCAAAGTTTCTCATGGGGCACAAGTGAAGGAAGGTATGGATAAAGTCAAGGAGTTGATATCAGCTATATGGGAACCCTCGCTGACCCCTGAGGGAAACCTTGAAACTGTTGTGTGCTCCTGAGGAACCTTGCATCCGATGCATGACTCCAGTTAGCAGCCAAGCACTGCTGCCTGAGAATGAAAAATCCATGCAAGGCAAGGAGAGGAAAAGTTAATGTAATATTAAAACTAGAAATATCCATTCTGTCAAATGAAATGCCCTGCTGTTTGATCCCATTTACTGGAGTAAGGCTTTATATCAAGGCATCTTGGGTTTTAAATTACATGTCAGATGTAATTTTGCACTGCGGACATGAAATGTGGGACTGTCCTTTAAGGGAAGAAAATAGCAGCTCAGCTCAAAGAGGCTGACTAATAGTGAGCTCACTTGCGTAATGGTTCCAAATTCGGCAGCCAGCCACGTCCATGAATGGGAGTTTGGAAAGTGTCCATGGACAAGGATAGCAAAGTCCAGTGCTGACTTGGGTATCTCCATCCCCCTGGGAAGACATGCCTGCTTTGCAGCTCATTCTTCCTGGTTGCATGATGGTACCTGTCCCATGCTCTTTTCAGAGAGGAACTGCAGAACTTGTGCAGGAAAGAATGTCTGCACTTTTCACACAGATAGAGAAATAGGAATCAAGTGACCAGACCTCATCATGAATTTTCTGAGTTACTTCACAAGTCACAAGCCTTTGTACACAAAAGCACAAAACCATGTTTCCTTTCCTTTCTTGTGGAACAACACTTCTGAATGCATATTCAAACCGCCCAGGTTTTCTTCCTCTTACAAGCCATTCATCTACCTTATTTGATTATCCACTCTTATTGTATCCATGCTAACAGTATGCCTGTTGGGATGTGAAGGTAGCATTAGAGCTTGTGTTTCTGTTGCTGTATTTTCTGTCTCTATGTGCCCCATTTTCCTGCTATAAGAAATTATAAAGGCAATTATCTACCTTGCTGATGTGATGGGAAGATTTATTCATTCTATTCTTTAAAATAAAAGCCTTGAACACCTAGTATGGAAGGCAGTCCTCCAGGGCATTTTTTTTATTAGGTTTTCTCTTGTTGCTTATCATCTGTACTCCACTAACATCTAGAGGTCTCAGTACAGACCGGGGCTGCATTATGCAAGGTGCTGTACAAATATGGAGAAGGGGATTCACCTCAGCTGATTTTAGCCATCTGAAAGTGAAGCACCTATGCTAAACTAGTTGAAGGTTTTCTCTCTGTAGTGTAGCAAGACAACAGCAAAGGGATGATACAGCCCATTCTAAGATACATATTTCAGAAAGGTGGGACAAATCTCCTTCTGGAAGTGTCTCTGTGTCTCCATTAACTATAGCAACCTAAACCAGAAGCTTGGATTTAATGCTTCTCTTTCAGGTCTCAGGTGAGAATCATCCCTAGTGCGTGCACAGCACCTTGCATTGCCCTATTTCACCTCAGCAGGGGACAAACCTTAACCCAAACAAATTCCAATTTCATCTACAAAGGTTGTGCAAAGCAGGTGGAGGTGGAGGAAAAACAGTACAGAGTGCTGAAATGATTTGCATGTTTCAAAGCAGAGACAGAAGCAGAACTCACATCTCCTGTCCCTCTAGCCCAGTGGTGGAGTCACCAGATAACATCAAGGATTTAACAAATATGCAAGCTGGAGATTCAAACAACAGCTCCCTGGTTCAGTGAAGATGAAAGCCAGTTTACCCAGAGTGAGGTGGGATCCCAAAGGCCACTATTTGCAAAAAAATACTACACCATCATCTCTTATTTTTCCCATGAAGGAGGCAGAAGTTGAGCAGGCTTCGCAGATCTTTACTAAAATATCTGACTCTCTCCCTACAGGAAGTTCTTTATGCCAAAATCAACTTTGACATGTTGCTCTCCATGTGATTGTGCAAATGAAGCTTCTGGTTTTGTCACAGTCTGATATCTGCACCAGGTACTCCACCCTCAAAAGCCTGTCCTTGATGGCTTTTTAATCAGAAGAATGGTCAATTACAGAGTTGGATTGAGTGAGTTAAGCACAATGGATCTTTTTTTTCCCCCCTGTTTTTATTCTGTTTACAGATTGTCTGGGAATAGATGAGGATTTCCTCAAATGTATTTGTTATTTGAAATGATTCATACATTTTGCTAGCAAATAATTCTTAGCCTGTAGATTGTTCACCAGCAATTTGTTGAGGATATTTGGAATGCATGCAATGTTGGTTAGATACATAATTCACTTCATATTGTTACTGTGCCCTGATTGTATAATTTATATAACAAAATACAGGGCAAATTATGAATTTTACAATTGCTTGCACAATGAGAAATTTACTCTCAGTGAATATTTGCAGATTCAGTCTCAACATTCATTTTTCATAAGCATTCATTCTGGGAAAGCTGCTTTGCTAAAATATTTCTGGAAAGCAAACACCAAAAGGATCTTAAACACAGACAAAAGAGGGAAAAAACAAACAGATTTTCAATGGAAGGCACTTGCTGGATTTGCCCAGGACTGCTGCTGAGCTGTTTAGTCCAGCTCTTCCCTTCATCACTGGTCTAAAAAGTGAAAGTGTCCATCACTGGAAATGGAAGTAAGTGAAAAAAACTGAATGTCAGTGTGAACCCATCACTGGCCCAGTGATGCAGGACTCCAAGTCAAGCATGTGATGGCTAAAACAGGGACTTTCCCCAGCTATCTGCTCTGTCCTTTTGAAAGGTCTCCTCTCCTCACTAAATCAATACAGAAACCCATTTATTTACCTAACATATAAATTCACCACTGGGTCAGCCAGCAAACCAGATTCACCAGTATATGCTGTACAGCCAAGTACAGTACAGGGCTGACAGCTTCAGAATATTCCCTTTAGAAATCTGGGGTTGTTGGCTTAGGGTTTGCTTTTTTTTATTTTCCTCACAATTAAACTCTACCAAGTCACTCAAGCGAAATATGGCAAAGCTTGAAAGCTCTGAAGGCATTATTTATTTATTTTTACAAATCCTGCAATAAGTCAAGTTAGTTGTTTTGAGGGTTTTTTTAAATAATCTTGGAGAAGTTTTTCTATTTTTCCTCTTCTTTTAGCTGGAGTGTCCATGGGTTCTAATCCTCAGAGTAGCCTAGGTAGCATGGTAGCTAAAGATCATGATATTCACTTGAAATGCTAATCTCTCCCATTTCCTGCTGGTATCCCGCTCACTGATGGGAAATTGCAGAATGGATAGGCTGGAAGTTTTATTGTGTTGATGCATCTGTATGCTAGAGTCAAGATTTTCAGTCAAACCCTGCCATTTGTCTATGTATACCCACGTATGTCCATGGACAAGCACTGGCAGATGCTGAGCAACCAGAAGATTTCACTGAAATAAGGAGTCCATATCTTTATCTGTAGTTAAACCCCAGTGTCACTAATTCTGAGCACAATTCTACAAGCCACTCATACCACTTTGCTAACATGCAGGAAAGCAAGTCCTGCCCTTCTATTTCCTTAGACTCCAGAAGGTTTATACTTTCTGGATTTTTTCCTTCTGCAAAGCTGGTGGTATAAATCCAGTCAAATTTTATTGTGAGCAAAGGAGCCTTACTTGACCCTGTCTTCTCAGAGTGCACATAACCTGGGCTAAATTCTTCCTTAATGTAACTGTACTGAAATCAGAGGAATTGCATCAAAATTAAATTTTGGCGTATTTGTCTATCTGGACAAGGAACAGATAAATCATGTGCTTTTATGGGCATGCACCACACACATGGATTGCCTCCTGCTTCATGTATATGCTGGATATGCCCTTGCGTCAGTGATACTCCTCCTGTAGGAAAATGCACGGTATGGTGTGTGGTTTAGTGAGAAGGCGCTTGCCACAGAAACGGATTGCCACCCCTTTTAATGGACGTATTTGAACATGTCTGCTCCAGACATGGAATTGAAAGAGGACAAAATCTCATTTGCCAGCCTGCATGGAGCAGCAGCAGCCTCCCTATGCAGTGGCTGCTCTCTCTGTACACGCCCGGCTGCAGACTTTAATTAACTTCCCTGACTGAGCAGAGCTGTTGCTAATGAAGTGGCTAATTCCAAGAGCAGGGAGCATGTTCCATCATTTAGTGCATTCATGTGACTCCGGCATCCCATAATACCCCCATTTTCCTCATCAGTTAGTTCTTTTTCTTTTTTTTTATATTTATAACTCTAACTCCCTTCTTTCCCACATGGGTATCTGTGTTCTGGCTTCAATTACATTTCTGCAAATATCTATTTGAGCTGGATACGAAGTTCCAGTTCAAGATTTACCAATATCTAATCTCAGGAGAGAAGTGCCATGTGAGGTAAAAAGCCCCAAACTGGATTTATGTGCTCACTTGGAATTAATACAAGTCTCTGAATGAGATTTCTCTCCTTCCTCGGAATGGATTCTGTCTATAATTACTGTGAAGAAAATAATATAAACTAGATTTTTTGTTTTATTATTCACCATTTGCTATTGTCAAGACATCACGATTTTTGCCAGGGAACAAAGGTGGTGCATCCAACTAGGGGTTTAATATCTGATGCAGCCTCTGGCTGCGTCTCCAAATAGATGTAAACCTTGGCAGTGTGGCATCCTGACATTTTTTTTCCATTGCTTTATGTTTTTTTTAAACTACATCTTATCCCCACACCAGCTTGTCCTAGAAACTTCAGATGAAGTTTAGTTGAAAGATCTTGGAATCAACTTTGAGAGAAGGAAAAGCACAGAGGGAGTGTACTCCCCAGCAAGTCTGAAGCTTCAAAATGACACATCAGACTCCAGAAGATACTCAAAGAGTGAGTAATGGCTGAGGGAGACCTATACTTTCATCTGTAAAGACAAACATACCCACAGTCATTTCCAGTGCAGAGCTTAAAAATCTTCAAACATAAGAACCTCCCATTTGTCATAAGGTGTTGTTTTTTATTCAAAGAGGAGCAATCATTCTTCCAGGCAGTCCCACCACCTCCATTCTGCTTATTGCTCTCTGCTAGTCACTGCTTCTCTTGCACAGCTCTGAGAAATTTCTTGTAATTATTGACAATGCAGGAATATCCAGTGTAACATCCAGCTTCTGGCAGCTCTGGAATAAAGAAGGACCTTGCCACTCTGTCTGTTTGGGTGCCAGAGACAAAACAGACACCAGGGACTAAGTTAGGAGCAGTGTTTATGTATCTTGGCAATGAACAGCAGGCGATAGATAGCCACTTGGAAGCCATGGTGGAACCAAGTGGTTGTTAAACCTCTTCTGGGAACCTGTTGAGCCATGGTCTCCCTTCCTTATCACTGCCTTCCCTTTCACCCAGGGAAGAGATACAGGAGAAGAAGGCTGTTTCTGAGTCTAGGAGATATAAAATGTTTGGGCCAGGAAGGGTAGGGGGAGAGAAAAGTTGGTTGTGGGGAATGAACTAGATCCCAAGGCAAGGAAAGAGAGAAGCCAGGGTCAGAGGAGGCCCACAGGCCGCTGAAAGGGAGGCGACATTACTGGTAGCTATTTGCTCAAATAATTATCATTTGTTTAATTGTAATTGAGAAGTGAAATGATTTTTTGTGATTCATTCAGAAGAAAATTTGTTGGGATTCAGTCAGAGGAAATTCCCTGAGATGCAGCATGCAGTTTGCTAAAATGAAAAATTCTATTCTGCAATTAGAATGATAATTATTGCACTCTGAGCAGAGGGGGTAGTGAGGGCAAGACACCGCTCAGCAGCACATCTCTTTGGTCTTAAACCCTATCTACATAAGTGCCAGCTTTCACATCACTGCACACTGCTGCAAGGGGGAGGGAGGGAGGGGATTGCTGCCCTTCTGTTTGGCAGGTTGTATGAGACCAACATCTCTACACTTTCTCAAAGAATGCCCTGATTCTGTACACCTGATTTACAAAGGTGAAGACACTGCATGAGAGGTCAGGAAACACAGGAAAAGGGAGAAATGGCAGTGAGGACGGAGCAAACAGAAGGTGAGCAGCCAAGGCTGTGGTGGGGAACAGCTCTCCTGTGCCAGAGGAAGAGGAGGGGGTAAGTGCTGTGTCCATCAGAGCAACCGGACAGATATGTGTAGGCTTTTGAGGATATCAAGGAGTTGTGGACTTTTTGCAAACTGGAGTCATTCTTCAAATAAAGGATCAATTGAAGAATAGATATGGCTGAAACATGATTTGAGGACTGTGTTTTAAACATTGTGATTTAGGGCTCAGTTCCATAATAATAATAATAATAATTGTTATTATTATTATCATTAATATATAAATAATTATATATTTATATATTATATAATAAATATAATATATAATAAATAATTAGTAATAATAATTTTATTATTATTATTATTATTATTAAGGATGGATGTGGGTCTAACTCAGGAGATTTGAACTGATCTTTTATCTAGAATTGAGGGAACCATGAGAAGAAAGAGAAAAATTATGACATTATCCAGCACATTCTAATGGTGAGGAAACAAGAAAGAGATCCAGGGGATGATCTGCCACTTGCCAGCCATGTACGGCTGAGCAACTCACTTGTCCCCTCTGGGATTTCCTTGCCCGTTCCTAAGCTCTGTCGTGCAAAGACTTCACTGTGAACTTGTACAACACCTAACAAAGCCCAATACTGATACTGATCTTGGTTTGAAGCTTAGTGGTGCTAAACAAATACAAATTCAAGTGCCAATAATGAAGCAAAAACAAACATGAAATACAGTGTCATCTTATTAACCATTACCAAGACTATAATATTTTACTTTTAACTGTGTATCGACTATATTGATTCCAGTCTTCCTTAAGTAGTACTCAGTTCAGAGACACTTATGTACTTTACCAATTTCTCATTAGAGAAACAATACTCTGAAAGCACATATTGCCTTTGGTACATGGAAGTTAAAACGCGTATTGTAAGCTTGTGTTTTTGCACATTTTAACGTAGTGGCAGAAATATTGCTGCTATGTCAGAAACTGGAGGTATTTTGTGTTCCAATTCAGATGCTGAATATTAGCGAATCAAAGAATTCCCTATCTTTCATGAAAACATGGAGAATATAGAAAAAACAAGCTGTATTAAACTGGAGATACTTACTAAAAACAGCTGTAGGAATAGAAAAAACTAACAGACTCTACACCATGTGAGCTTCAGCTTTGTCTCACTTGTGTACCAGGCATGCTCATTAGGTGGAGTGCACAGCGAGACCTCTAGGGACAGAATAATATACTGCAACTGAATAGAGAATTAAAAGATTTCAAAATCATTCCTGACTGGGAAATAACAAGATCATGATTATTATAAAATAGAAGGGCTGGCCAGTAACATTCAGAAATGGACTGAAATCCTTAGGCATAATCCAGAGTGCCCATTTTCCATCTGGGATAAAGACTTCTTTGGTGACAATAGTCCTGCACTCCTTTGCTCTGTGTATTGCCATTTACACCTAGACAGAACAATTTTTTGCTCCCATTTTGAGTGAGCGTAGCACAGTACCGGAAACTACACAGTGGAATGACAGAGACAAGCTGAACCCATTATTATTTACTGTTTACATCATTACACTTCAAAGATGCAGTAAATTGAGAGATCAGGCTTTTCTCTGACTTGGCACTATACAAACACAGATAGAAAGGCAGTACTTTTTTTTTTTTTTTCCTTGGTGCCTTTTCTGGGAAATACACAGGGTAATAAGCAAAAGCTCTATCTCTAGCCTCTCTGAAGATCTTACATGCGGGCAGTATTGCTTGCTAACCTAAGCACTGGATTTCAGAAAATGAAGTTAGAGAACAGTGCATATGCATACATTACCCTCTGGGATGAGTAAAATAGCAAAAATTTTGTGAGGGAATGTGTATCTATCCATGTCTGGGATTTCTGGCTGGAAGACCTCGCCACCACAGTTACTGCCACCCACTTGGAGCTACAGCTTCCAGTTTTACCAGCTCTGATGCTTTTAATTCCCAAATATTTTCTCATTCACTCCCCACACTAAAGGAGGACAAAAATTGCTGTCTAAAGTAGTTGTAGATGATACAGGAAAGCTAACATATATTCCACACAGCGTAGGAAAGTCTCAGAAGAATGAAAGAATAGCTGGGCTGAATCAGAGATGTAGTCTGCTTGGCTAAGCCTCCCTTCTCTGATGTGCTCAAAAGGGGGTGCATATAATAAAAGAAACAGAGCCAGCAGGCGGTGATACCCACATATGCCAATGAATGTGTAGGGACTTTCCAAGCCAGAAGTTGCACTCAAATAATCATCTTGAATAGCCATTGCTGCACTTGCACTGTGTACTAAGAGGCACAGACTTAACCTTTTCCAAATTTCATTTGCAGAATGAGCTCCTTCTTGTTGCAAGTTGTACTTACTGCCTCTGAAAACTTTTCTTAATATCCAAGATAAATGGGAAACAATAAAGCTCAGCTTTTATAGCACTTTTCATGCAAAATGGACCCTTAAGCACTTTGGCAAGTTAAATCACACAGTTACAGAATTAAATAATGTAAATTTAAAATTTTTTGGCTTTAATGTATTACTCCTTTTTTATTGCTGCTGTCCAATTTGAATAATTCTTTCCTTCTCTTTTAGTGCTATTATTTAATATTTATATAACAGTGCTGATCAGAGGTCTCAGTGAGACAAGTCAAGTTGTTGTACTGACTGAATAGTCAGACTCTGCTCCTCAAGAGCAGATGCTGCAGAGTTGAATTTTGCTTCTACTGAGGTCAGTGGCAAAACTTTCATCAGTTTCACAGATGTCCTTAGAGACACCTCGTCCAAGAGCGGATACATGGAGATCCTGTGATCCCTGCTCTGACAGCGACTGAGACATTTGTGGCCACCTTTTTAAAGAGCCCAAGTTGATTTTCTGGATACTCAATGACCAGAGTTGTAGACATCAGCTCAGCTCAGGCTCAAAGCACAAGCACAACAGCTATGTCTTCAGTGTGCACCATACCAGTGAGCTGAGCTCTGATGAAAACCTGGCCGCAGAGACAGAAATTAGCTCTTGAAAGTCTGGCCAGGATGGTGTGGTGCCAAGGACTTTTGAAAATCAGGGTGTCAGTGGCTGCAGAACCCTGGCAGAAAGCTCTGTCAAGAGACAAATAATAAGCATTGAAGTGTCGGCCACTGTGTATCAGACTGACCAGAAGTGCAGAGAAATGTGCGAATCTTGTGCCAGAGGACTGGGCACAAATATGTGGTGGAGAGGAGTGACTAGCTCAGGTTCAGAAATGAGACTTACTGGGGCTACAAGGCTCACATGTATAAGCTTCAGGGCATGAATCAAGTCCATGCTTTGTTTCCTCATTATTTCTAGTGGTGACTTTCAGCTCCCCACAGTTTGCCAGTGGAGCTGCAGATTCCTGTAAAATTGCTTCAAGTGTACTGACCTTTTTATTCTTAGTTGCCTTTAACTAGTCCCTTAGAAATAGTAGCTAGCCCCAAGGGACCACAGCCTGCAGGATGCAAATTGCTATCCTAGATACTCCTAAGGCTGTTATGAAGTACTAGGTTCCCCAAGGATGTGGAAAACTAACCTTAGCACTGCCCTTCCAAAGAGGCAGACCCAGACAGAAAAAAACCCTTTCTGATGGCTCCAGTGAAACAATCCTTCTTGGGCAGTTGCCTACTGTGTAGTGACATATACTAAGCACCCGTCCCTCTTCCTTACAGTAGAAGCTCTTCTCTATTTATTTCATCTTATCACATGCTGGATAGCAGCCAAGTTCCATGCCCAGTGGTTCAGCGTTGATCTTTCACAGCCCTTATCTACACCTCTTCTTCATCACATCCTTCACCAAAAACTGGTCAGAACTTTTCCAGGAGAAGATTATTTTTTCCCCTTTTGTCAGTCCAATGAAATAAAAGCATTGCAGGAGACCATATTGATTTTTTAATGCAGGTTGAGGGAAAATGGGTTTCCTGTCACCTTCCTTTTCTCCTGGCTGCCCACTCATGAAGCGCTGCAGAGCTAAGCAGCTTCCTGGTCTGGGAGCTTCAGAGGGAAAGAACTCAGGGTGAGCATAGGTCTACAGAGCAGGAACCTCAAAACCCTGAAAGTTTGCCTCCTGCCTGCAAAGAATTGCTGGATCTCCCAGTGACTCAAGAAAAAAGACTGATTTTACTAAGAAAAATTGCAATACAGTAGAATTTCAGGATTTCTGTCCCACAACAGCCTTAGGGCCTGTGCTTAAAGGACTACCCTGTCCTAATCTTTTCCAAATGATGCTTGTAAAATGCTTGGTCCTTCCTGTGACCCTATTGCACTCATTTTTACAGTTCTCCACAGCTAGCTTTCCTTTCTGTTTCCTGGAAGATACCCTTCCTCCCCACCATTGCCCTGTGCAGAAAATGTTTCACCAAAACCTTCCCAGATCACTATTCTGTTCTTCTCCCTAACAATTCTTCTCCAAATGATTTGTGCCAAAACAACACTTTCAAGGAGCTCATTTCCCCGCATTGTTCCAGACAAACCTAAGAAACATGCAAAGATGCTGTAGAAAAGCAGAGAGCAGAATGAATGTGTATTTTCCTGTGAAAGCTCTCGCCCTTGCATCTCTCTGCAGATCCTCTGTTGCTGTCTATAGCATTTCCCTGGAGGCTGCTGTCTGAATGACAAACAAGCAAAGGGACAAGATGTGTTTGAAAAGAAAAAAAGCTCCAAGAAAACCCTGAAGGGCCTTTCTACTTCTGCAGTGAAGTGCCCTCCAGGATTCAAAAGGAAACCTCTGCACTCCCAAACAGAAGTGCCCTCTGAGGCTTTCAAATCATGCAAGACTTCCCCTAATTTTAAGGCTCCCTTTTACGCCACTTGATCTGCTGTGCCCAGCCAGGGGGCTTTCTGTGGTGCAGCCATCAGAAGACAATTCAGAAGCATGTGGCCTGGAGCAGCCTCCACTTCCCTAGTGATGGAAATACAGGGAGTCCTTTCTCAGAGCATCCCAAGTGGCTTTGTCCAGGGGGCCCTCTTTCAATTGTCTTCAATTGCTTCAGGTCCTAATTCAATACAGCACTCAAACGTGGTACCAAAACTTTACATGGGTATTGAAATCCTATGGAAGTCAGGAGAACATCAGCAGTTGTTGAGGCAGGACAGTCGTGGCTATAAAAAACTCAGTGCAATACTTTGATGTGCTTGGGTTTACAAGGAATCACACTTCTTGGTTTTGAGACCAAGCTGAGTTTCTGAGATTGAAGCCATGCTTCAAAACTAAAGATCTGTACAAAAAAAAAAAGCAGATCTGTAAGTGAAATTTCAAACCCTAACAAGTAAATAAATGAGACTGTGGAAAGGGTGTCACATACTGGATTGTCTCACTTGTGCAAATGACCAGGGCACAGTTCCTTCTAGTTGTTTTTTTTCCTCAGGAGGTCAGGTTTTCACCTTTTCCCCAAGGAAAATGTTCTACAGCAATCTGGCAGAGTAATGTATCTATCTGTTACAACACAGGTTTCCCAGTATTCCACTTTTTTAAAATTTATTTCTGTGTCCTCTGTTCTCATCCAACTATTCTTAATAGTACTATTACCTCCTTGGACCACTGTAAAAAACATTTTTTCACTTTCTGAAGCTGAAGCAGGAGAGTGAGACTGAAAATGAAAGTCTCATAGAGATTCTGGGATACGGCACAGAAGTTGTGGGGAAGCATCTGTAGGTCTCTTGGATTGCTCTGCTGCACACGGTGGTCTGTTTCAGTCCCTTGAGCTCTTCAGAGGCAGGCCTCTCACAGCTTTTTACTCATAGTGCCCTAGGCACATTGTATCAGGTCGTATGTCTGAGGACAGTCCACACCACCACACCATCACTGAGCCGGAAGCTTTTTAGCAGGGCCCCTTTGAAGCTGCTGCCCTGAGGGGTGGCACAGCCCCAGCTGCAGTGCCATGCCACAGCCTCTCTCCCACCCCAGGACCCCACAGACCACAGCCATACCTGGGAGCCCTGGGGTGAGAAAGAGGCTAAAATAGCGTGAGAGAAAGACCCAGTCACCTCAGTCAACTCTGCAAATTGGCGCTTGGCATGCGTGGCTTGACAGAGCTGCAAAATGGGCAGCAGGCACCCACTGGTCCTTGTGGCACTCTTCCCTCTTGGACCACATCTTTGTTTCAAAACTTCAGGAGACCAGGAGAGACTCAGCTGCATTATTTCTATTTTTTTCAGGCTCTTCTGTTCATGGAGTTGTTGTTCTAACTGTTAAGTCAAGCAATGTCTTTATATCTAATTTCCTTTCCATTACAACCTATAATAGGGCAATATTGTGGTTCCTTCTGCCACACTCTCAAGCACATATAGTATCCGGTGTATGGGAAATAAAGACATAATGCCATCTCTGACTATGTTGCTTTCACTTCTTAATACTTTAATAGATGCCTAATGTAGCTTTTATGTTTGGGAAGAGTTCATTAGTTTACAAATTAGCAGCCTGAAGTGAATTTTGCTACCACTGAGTGACTCCATTTCTAACAATATGTCTGTTTGGGTTTTTCTTTTTTAGGATTAGTGTTTATGAAATATAGGTGTAATGATTCACTCAGCTACATAAACTTTTGAAACATCCAGGGCCATTTCTTCCTCGTATAGTCTGTTCTTCTATGCACACTTCCTGCCTCTTCCAAATACAAAACCAACCCCACTGGCTTCTCACTGCCAGAAGAAAATGTTGTATCTTTTCGTCTGTTTTGAGAAGGTAGTTTAAGGAAATCTGCTGGGCTTGAGAAAACAAACTAATGATAATGCTACACATATTACTTCAAGAGAAGCTCGACAGATGTATCTAAAGTCTGAATAATTGCCACAGGCTTTAGGTGACTTGCAAGGTACAAGGCTCAAGGATCAATGTCTCCAGCCTCCTGAGGTGTGAAAAGATCTCCTAGAAACTCAATGTCCAGGAGGAACTTAAAGGAATTAGTTTCAATTAAAATATATATCTAATGAAACAAACCTATGCATTTACTGGGGATTATAGACACCAGTTTGATATTGCTGACAACTTGTCTACAGGTTCTATTCATGTCCTGAGAGTTTAATTGATGTTATGAACTCCCTTCCTATTGACATTAGAAGCTCTTGGGTAAGCATGACAAAGTATAGAAAATTGCTCTGTGAAGAGAAATGAGAAAATTCCACCAAATTTCATCAATTAAATCATAATGTCTTCTAGGTAAGTAACCCCAAAAATGAGGCCGAAGAACTATTCAAGGCAGCAAAGGATTAAGAATGAAAGTGCATTACTCAGTTCAGTTTAATTCTCAGGCCAATCCTGCTGCTGTGACACCCTATGTCAGAAAGTTGCTGATACAAAACCAGTGGGAACCATGAGCTGCTTTTATATCAGTACTGTACCTTCCTTCTAAATACGGAGGGTGCTAGATGCCAACCTGCTATAAGCATTGGCATTAGAAATGCTGGAGGGAGATGCAGTGTAAAAATCTCTCAGAGGTTTTTGCCTAATTTAAATGACTGCTCTCTTACACCAGCCAAACATCTTTTCTCTAATAATTGCAGTGGATCAGATTCTTTCTCAGACAGCTTCCATAGCATGGCTGGCCTCTTTTTCTGGCTTGAATGACAACAAAAAAATCTTCCATTCCCAACTGCAGAGAAACAACAAGCAATAGTATCTCTGTGATGAGGGGGAAATGTGCCTTCACGGCACAGAACCCCCCCATCCTGGGAGGCTGATGCCCTGCATTCCCAGCTCCATGCAACTGGTGCCTTGGCAGTCCTGGGAAATGGAAGAGACAAGGTGACCATTTGACATGCCTAGGGATTGATCTCACCTAGGTTTAACCATGTGAAAAACATCTAGTCTAAGCTCCTTGTCTAGGTCCTTCCATAGTCAGCAGAGAGAGATCGCCACCTCCAATTCACCTGGCAATGCCTCCCATCTATCTTCCACAGCTGTTGTAGGCAGGGATAAACTGCTTCCTGAAAGTGAGAACACTATAACTCACTCTCAAAGGAGCATGGGTGACTTCAGAAAAAAGCCAGAGTATGCACAGAGGGTGGAACCTTGGAGAAAGAGCTTTTTAATTAATTTGAATTCTTCCCGTAGCTGAAATGTGTGTGAAGATGCTGCAAGCATTAGGATGCCAGAAAGCCCTTCATAGAAAACACAGTGAAGTCCAGCTCTGGTTTTAGTGTCTGTGACTCAGTTGAAGTCAGTGAAGGCAGAGCCTGGGACAACAGACTGGTTAAAGCTGTAAGAGCTTGAGTGGATACTGGTCTTTTCAATAAAGCTGCCGCCTCTGACAAAACTTTCCAAGGTGATGGGAAGCCTCAAAATCATATGGTTAGAAATCCTCCCCGCACCCATTTTAAATAGAAAACATGGCTTCACTGCCCCAGACTCTGCTTGGGTGTGCATGAGTATGACTTTGTAGCTCTGCATGCCTCAGGAATGACACAGGCAAGAAATGAAAGATGGCATGCCTTCGACCAAGTAACAGTCCTCTGGAAATTCAGTTTATTAACCCTTATTGCTTCAGGATTAGCAGAAAGGAGGTTGTTTGTTTGTTCTTTCTTTTCAAAAGTACAAGCGCAGAGCTGGGACAAGATGTCAGTCAGATGTCGTGCCACTATCTGTGGTAGGCATTTCTGTGGGTGGTCCCCGATTTTGAAATGTTTGGTGCTAAGGGAATTGTCATATACGTTTTCCCTGCTCTTAAGTTCTCCCTGGCATCTCCTTATAGCCACTGTCCCAGACAGGATATGCTTTAAATGGCTCTTTGTTCTGCATGGTACAGTCCTTCTTAGGAATAGACATGTCCACACAATTGGTGTATGCATACACTTACTACATATATACCCCAGCATTAACCAAATAAAAGTCATCTCTGGCCTGTCTATACCATCATTTCTTAGGAGAGCTCCTAAGCTTAGATGCTGTACCTCATTAATGCGGCTCTATAGCCCTTTAATCTGGCCTGTTTTGTGTCCAGCCAAACTAAAGTGAACATACATCTGACTGCACACATCTCTATAGACATACCCTAAAACAATCAACTTTAACATTTCTGGGCTTCTTTATCTAGAAAGTTCACTTGAAATAGAGCATGACAAGATAAGGATATGTGACATACGCTAAATATTAGGAAACGCTTCTAATAGTAAATGTGGCAAGGAATATAGTGCCAAGAAGTGGTGGAACAGAGATCAAGATATTGCCTTTCAAGGCCATGGAGTACTCATAACTGAGTGTTTTTAAAAGCAGACTAGATACAATCCACCAAGAGTGGTTTAGATCCTAGAAACAGATACTGAATGGACTAGATGGCTTTTAGAGGCCCTTCCTAACCTTACTTTCTCTGGACATCTATCATAAATATAGCCAAGGCAAAACTGTTATAAAGTCATGTTATAAAGTCAGAATTTTGTTGAAAAGTCATGCTCACAGAAGAGTTACAAATGGTTTACTGCCAAATGCATTTGTGCAGGGCCAGGTTCTTCTCAGAATTTTCATTAACCACTGGTATGCAATAAGGGATATGCCTAGCAATCCTGGGAGTAGTACCAAACTGGAAGGGTTACAAGCACCCTAAAGGACAGGGATGCAATGGTAAAGGATCTTGATAAATTAAAGAGATGGTATAAAATCAACAAGTGAAAATCACTGAAAACAAATGGAAGGAAGGCTAATGGACAGCAATGAAAAACAAGGAGTAATTGGGTAGACAGCAGTGCAGCAAGGAAGAATGTGAACTCTTTAGTGGCTCTTAAATTAACTGTAAGACCACAGCATGGTTCATTTCATTGTAGGATAGGCTTCCTTTGTGAAAGACAGGAAGTAATTGTGAGGAGACTCCTAATGTCAGGCCTTAAAGGAGAAAGACCTGCAGCAGCTCCTCCATCATCAGCACTGCTGGGCACTGGTGTGCTGGCACAAGTTCACTGCGGGAACAACCTACCAGGGGGAACCTCTCCCTATAAGAAGCACTAGCAAGGGTCTACTAGGTTATTTGGACCAGGAACTTGGGGAGGAAATAAGCTGGAGCAGACAGGGAAGATACTTAGAGAATAATAGGAAATATGAAAGATACAGCAAGCCTTGAGGGTAAGGAAGACTTGTAGTTAGAGACAGGGGACATTTGTAAGTCTTTCAACATGCAAAAAGCAGGTATAAAGTGATATGAGAGAGGGACAGCTGAGAGAATTAAAAGAAACTCAAGGGCAGCAGAAGTTACTTTTGTTTATACTTGCACACACATTTAGTTGTGGGGTTTACTTAGCTTAGGAGTTCTGTACTGTTTCCTTCCTAGAAGCTTTCTCATATTATTACAGTGCTATAAAGCAGCTCCATCTGTTGAGAATGAAGTGTAAAAGGGCTCTAAACTTGCAAGACTTCTCATTTAGGTAGCTTAATTATCAAGCAGGATCCTGAAAATACTGAATCTATCTCCTCTCTGCTGATGACTCTCTGGAATCACTCTCCAGGGCTGAAGGCATGTGTGAGATGGTGGCAAGTATGAGGATGGAGCTGAGGCCACACTTTTAGTGCCTGCAGTCAGGAGGAGTTAGGCCTGTGGTATCCATAGCTGACCTCTCACCAGCTACAAAGACAAGAGAGATGGGGAGGCTCAATCTGTCATCCTGCTTTCAATGAAAAATTATTTCCCCCTACAGCCCTGGATGAGGCGGTAAGCTTTTAGGGACTGCCTGTATGCAGCTCTTGGGAGCTCTCTTGTTATGAAATGCCTACCACTGTGGAGCTGCTGTTTATAAGGGGGTGTCTGAGTATTATGGACTAATTAGAAAAATGATAGAGCCTTCCAAGAACTGCCCATTACTCAGGAAGCTCATGGAGTAGTGCAGGCTATCTAGCTCTTCCTCCTCAGTACCCTGAGAATAACTTGTTTTTCCTGAGAGGGAATTGATCTGGGAGGCTGCACTCATCACAATATTTATCAGAACACCTTTTATTATGCTGTTATGATTAATAACAGATAACTATGCACACAAAACATTCACTTGCATAACTCATTCATACACTTGCTCATAGTTATGTAGTAGGAGCAACAACTGGGAGACTAACCAACTGTATGCCCAGGCATGGAAGGGTCATACTGGTGCACCAGTGGCTTTTAGGAAAGTGTACAAAAAGTGCCTCAGAGGGTCCCTTGTTTCACAAGGCTTATACATAACCCTGTGTTCTTTGTCTGCATAGAGCAGCCACTGCCTTTCTGGATATGGGCTGAATTATGTAACCTGTTGTCAATGCCAGTCGTGCTAGTGGCACTGTGCAGATTCAGATGAGTCTTGGTATCTTGAGTTTATCAGTTCTTGCAGATTCAGCTGGGCTACTAGTATCTGGAGCTTGTCAGTTTTGCACACAATCTCGCATGTGTACTTTTCCTCTTTTGGACTGTTCTTTTCTGCTGACTATTTCCCTATCCAAGCCTGCTCGTCCCTACAAAACCTATTCATACAAACTTGCAACAAAGGGGTTTTAATGACAAACTAGTAACTTTAAAACAGAAAGGAGCCTTTATTTTGCTATGAATCTTCACCCAGCATAACCAAGTCTGATAGTTTCTCTGACTAACTATCTCCTACAAATTTTTAGGTGAAGCTAATGCTATTTGGGATGAAAGCAGGAGAGGAATAGCACAGAAAATCCACCTTATCTTGTACTTAGCTCCTTATACGAAACTGCTTAGGCCTGTTTTCTGCCTAGAAGTGTGATTTCTGGGGATGGAACAGATAATGTAGGAGAATTATGGAGAGAAACTTTTTAGCTCTCTTTACTTGTCCCAGTAGCTAAAGACAGCTCTCAGATCTGCCCAGGTATTTCTGTTTTACCAGAGATATAATTATTGCCTCCTCTGTATGACTGTCACTTCAGTAGTGACATAACTCTGTCATAATATCTAAGCAGCTGCTGGACTGCAGCTACCCATGTGAAAGATGTAGCTGATCCTGTCCAACCTTCACATAATCTCCAATCTCACGCTTGAACACTGCATATTATACAAAAAAACAGAAGCACCTCTTGCTTTTGAGCAGGGCCTTCAGCCACAAACTTCTTACAGATATCGACCACATAGTAATGAAAACTCTTTGTGACTTAGTCCAACATCCTGGCTTTTCAAACAGAAATATTTACCCTGTAGGCTTTGGTCTTTGTTACTTTTAAGACTTATCCCATCTCAAAAGCTTTGATATGTTCCTTCATGATGTGCTGAGGAAGATTTTGCACTAAAAAGAAAAACCCGTGCCACTGCTGTTATATGCTGACACTTCAAGAGAACTTCACAAATCTCAGGAGACAGACAGGATAAGGGATTCAGTGGGAAGCAAAGTTGTCAGCAGTAAACAGCAAAAAAACCTCTATAGCATTTTTTTTATTATTTAATCTGTGGCCTTTTCATAGAAGGACTGTGTGTCTCAGCTATCTACAGAGCTTTTGACCTCTTGGCCTACAAGATGGTAGCTGCTACAGCTGTGTCTGTAATGGGATGCAGGTGGTAATTCAGGTGACCCCCATCACAGGCTCACATTAGACTGAGGATGTCACATGTGTTGCACTATTGAAAGGGAAGCTGTGTTTGAAGTGATGGACTTACCAGGAGTGAGCTCCTAGGTACATGCCCTAGCCATAAGCTGACTCCATGCTGGTGGAGTCCTGCCTGGATGTTGGACTCCTGCTTGCTTTCTTGCTCTTTGTGAGAAGGAAACCCAGACACATGGGCTGCAGAGAAGCTATGGTGTGTTCTGGTCAGGTCCCCATTACAAACATCTGGGATACCAGGACCATGGGCCTTGAATCACTTTCCCACTCTGTCCAGATACAACCTCAGACACTAAGGCTGTGGGTTAGGTGCAGGGTTCCTACCTCCTGTCACTGCTTCTGCAAATCATTTGCTGAAGGCTGAGTCATTCCCTGAACTGCAGCTCAGTTTCCTGATCTGATTGGTGAGGATGGTGATTCAGACTTTGTTTGTACAAAGCTTTAAATTCTAGAGGTGGACCGGGTTAGATCTGAGACAGAGTGTCCTAGACCTGAGAGAAGGCTGGCTTTCCTCCTTTTCCACCAAGGTGTCTGTCTCCCAGGGCTGCTGGAAAAGGGAAGAATTAAGGACAGCCTGTGAGGTCAGGTGTGTGTGATTGCACACCTGCTTTGCTTTTCTGTATAGATGCTCCAGCTTAGAAGCCAGATAACTGAGTTAGGAGAGTACTGAACCCAGAGTAAAGTATATTGCCTTTCAACAGAGCTTAGTAATGTGGGCCCAGACCTGAGTGAATGCAGTTCCCACACAATAAGTACTCAAGTATTTCTACTCAGCATTTTCAGCTCTGTGCTGTCACACCTGCACTGCTAGCAGCACCCGATCTGGTCTATAGCTAGTTCAAGCATGGAGCAACAGTAGCATAGATCAACCTCTGTGTATCTCCTTCTGATGTAAGAGGAGTGGAGGTTAGCAACGCAGTGAAAGTATGACTTTCTCCTCCAGCTCTCCTCAGCTAGGATAAGCAATTGAAGCAGTCTCTCTGCACAATGCTCATGGCAGCTGGCCCATTTGTTCTGTCAGTTCTGTCTGTTGTGGGGAGGCAGCACCGAGGACCAAGACCCCAGTGTGTACTGAGCAGTAGTCCTGAAGAATTGCTCATTCTTCCATTTAACCTCATTTAAATAAGAAATGTTTAAATATGCCATTTTAGAGGCACTAACATTTTAATTCATCTTCTTGAAGTTTGTTCCATTTAAGTCCATGGAAGAAAGATGAATACTGTAACTGGCAGCTTTTATGGCTTGCAGCCATACCATGAGCAGATGGTCTTGCAGCTAAGTAAGGCTGAAGGTTCCTGCAGTTAAACTAGCTTGACTGTGCGTGGGTAACTCTGTACATAACACTCAGCATCCAGCCTACTTCCCAGCCTGAGGGTAAGAAGTACTGTGTCACTGGAACTGTTGCTTTTAGGAAGGAGATAAAAATAGGGAGCAAAACAGTGCTGGACACAGCAATAATGTGTATATTTCGAGAGAGAGAAAATATGCATGTGTGTGCATTGGAAATGGTTAGCACCTTCCCTTCACTCCCAAGGTTTCCAGGAACTGATGTAGTCCTTGGCTACCTGACATTAATGCATCTCCAAAGGCCATTTTAAACTGAACCTGGAGCTCAAGAGTTTGCAGCAGTCAAAAATTATCTGGTTTCAGCAGCCCAATGGAAACACCTCTTCCCACCCCTGAACTGGTTAGCTGTACCAGTTTGTATCTACTGCATCACAGAATAGCTTCTGTGCCTTTATCAGCACATAGGGAAGCATTTGGGGCAGATCTGGTAGAGCTGGTCCCTTGCCTGGCAAAAGAAACCCCTAGCAGGGTTGTTCCCTGGGATGGGATGTGAAGGGAATGGAGACCACTGTGTTTCAGCACCATTTATAGACATATGACATCACTTCTTTGGCTTGAGTGATCCGCAGGTCCCTGGGAGCCTTGCCAGCTTATTTCTGTGAGGAGGAGTTGATACTCTAAGTCAGACACTTTCCCTGCTGCAATTCTGATTAGTACAAATGTACACACGGTCCTATTTCAATGAAAGTAGAAGAAACAAGCAGTCAGTTGCTTTGCTTGCAATTCCCAAATGTGCCTCTTCAGTCAAGTACTGGGCCCTCAGAGGTCTGTTTTCTCCCCTCTGTCGCCGTCACTATGACAATTGTTTCTGTTACTCTCTTCTTACTCTCCCACCTAGTGAGTCTGCCAAATAAATTGGTGAAATGTGTGTGCTGCCACAGGTAAGGAATACATAGTGCAGCAAGGGGTTAATGCTTCTCAAGACTGGGAGGCCATCCTTAATACCTCCCACCCCTCATTGCCTGAAGGGACTTGGAAAGCTTCTCCCCCATCCAGTCTGTGCTGCGCTGGGGCCACTAGCCAGGTATGACACTGCATCTAACTGAATCTTCAGCTTGGGCTCCGGAGACAATAAACAGCAGGTCACACAGCATTGCACCTCTGCCCACTACTTATGCTTCTCATGACAGGGCTGCTTCTGATGCCAGGGTTAGCTTGTTCAGGGCATACTTAGGTAGCCCCACTTGACATGGCATTGTGGCAGGTAGGCTTTTCTGAGGATGATTTAATTTCACAGTTGGCTATAGTCATGCTCATAGTCCTCTGTATGTCAAAGGCTGGCATGGAGTAGCCATTAACGCTTCCTGCAAATACAGTAACACCTCTGCTTTTTAAATAGTGCCTTTCTGACATAGGTCTAAATGTACTCACGACAGGGTGAGAATTCTCAGCCCCTTGCCAGCCAGGTAGCCCTAGTTCTGCTGTATGGAGAAGGAGCAAAGGCAAATGAAAAGCCAGGTCTTCAGTGGCATTAGGGTATCTAAAGAGCTCTTAAGCACCCAGCTCTCATTCACTGCAAAAGGAGATCGGTGTGAAAATCCCAGTACCTATTGATTATACTTAGACATCTTGACACCCTTGAAAGTCCAGTTCTTGACTTCCAAATGACTTTACAAATTCACACAGAATGTAAGTGGTAACTCCAGGCATAAAACTGAGGTGCCAGTATGCCTGGTTCTGTGCTTCAGGTTTTTGCAGCCCTCTCTCCCTAAAGACAGGGATGGCGATTTACAAAAGAAATAGTGTTCAGTACATCTGGTGTCCTGTTTAAGGCTCACCTTGGGGAAATTACATTCTGGATAGTCTGAATACCTTCCCTCTTTTTTAACAAATGGATGCAGTATTGTTATGTTGTTATTACATACTGATTTATATAGCACTTTTCACATGCATCACAGTGCTGTACGATCTAATTACAAAACACCTGAGACTAAATAAGAAATATCTGGGAAGGAAAATTGCTTGAAGCCTGATCTTTAAAGCACTAACAGAACTACAGGTATGGAGTGAGTGGGAGGCCCAAAATGAAGAAATCCATCAGTCCTAGACTATATATTTTAGGAGCAGGAGCCTAGGTCCTGCAAAACAAGGACAAACAAAGCAAAGCAAAACTGTGCAATTAAGAAGTGGCCAGGTGGAGGAATTGTGAATAAAAAGAAGCAGCCTTCATTAATCACTGCATCTTCCCCATGCCTCAAAACCTCTGAAAACAATCAAGAGAAATGATGCTCTTGACTTTGCTAGGCCCTGGATCATGTCCCCTGGCCCTATAGTAGGGGTTGCTGATACCAAAGTTCTGCTATGTCAAATTCCAAATCCAGCGTGCATGTAAGGACTGCTATCCATATACTTATGTGATCAGTTTGAGGAAAAATATAAAGTATAATTAAAATACTTTTTCCCATTCTGGTTGTTTTTTTACTTCTGTCTTAATTCTGGAGATTAAAATTTGCTTTCCTGATGTCAACTCCTCAATCTTTATAATTAAACCTCATTTAAATATTTTGGTCACTTTCATGAACTAATTATAGTGACTTATGGTTGAGAAGGTACCTGTTTGCAGGTGCTTAGAACTTTTAGAAAATAATATCCTTTGGGCTTAAAACTTAGGTTTGCAAAGATCAAAGCTGACCTGGGAATGGAAAACAATTGTGCATGAGGCCTTTTCCCCTTTTTCGACATGCAAAAAGATATGAAATATAAATTTTCCTCCTGATTCTTTCTTTATTGCCTTCAGAATTATTGGGACTATATTGTTTTTACCAGTGGTTAGGGAAGGCCCCCCAAAAGACTGAAGAGATGAGGAGAAACATATCTCATCTGTAATAAACATGATGGGCTTTTTGGCTTTTTAACACGGGCATTTTCTGCTCAGCGCTTAAGAAGCCTGAAGAATAACAAACCCATAACAAAACCAAAAAGAGAATGTTATACAGAATGACTGGAAGGGCTTCACCTGCTCACCACCACAGAGGCTTCATCATCTTGGGCTTGAACCAAAGACTGTTAATCCTATGGACTTTTTTTTTTTTTCTTCATTGATTTCAACAGGCCTAGGATCCTATGTCATGAACAGACTGCTTGACCTGAACTCCTTGTGAATCAAAAGAGATACAATAATCTCTCTTTCTAGGTCATAGCAAAGGTTGAAAGTTGTGTTTTTATTAGTTCTCCATTCTTTAGAGAGTTCTCCAGCAAAAACAAGGAAATTCAGGCTGGATCCTTCCAAGGCTGAAAATCAAATCAAATCCTATGTCTTGCAGGGTTGGCTGGCATTCTGTCTTCTCTTTGAGACCTGTTGGTGCACAGCACAAGACCTAACTCTCTGATTTATATTATGTGTCTAAGAAACAGTTCAATACATATGGAGGATGAAATCTGTCCACAAGGCCACATCTGCTCTTCCCTGACTCAGCAGAGATTGTGAATCTAAGACAGAATTGGTCACATCGAGTGCATACAGTAGTAGATGCACTTTGTCATGGAAGGATGAGGAGATGCTGGATCTGTGCATCTCATCACAGCAGCATCCAGATCCATGCTGAAGTGTTTTCTTCAGTGTGTATGCAGCAACCAAAACAGTTGCCTCTATCTGGAGTTATGATGGAGACTTATGATCAGGCACATGAGGAAATTTCATCTGGCACAAGACAAGCTAGAAGACAAAAAACTGATGGGGATCCACACAGTTCCAGTTCTAGGGGAACCACCAAATGCCTTCTAGGTCAGTAGAGCAAAACTAGTCTCTATTCAGGCCCTTTGAAAAGCCTCTGCTCAGACCCAGAGGCCCAGCCTCCATCCACATTCTTATCCCAGACATCCCACCCATTTTCTTCACTGCCCAGGAAAAGTGGCTTTCTGAACAGCAGATGATTTATTGCAGTGCTTCTTTTCCTGGCCCCTAAACTTTGTAGCATCTCAGCCAAACTCAGAAACTGCCTTGGGTATCTGCTTTTGTTGCTTGAGTTGACTGACCTATCCTTATACGTTCCTTTTAATTAAATAACACTCGACTTGGTTTAGTAGAGATAATAAAAGATGATGAGGATAGTACAAGCTATCTTTACCTTGCCAGGCTGGTTTGGGGAAGCTGCAAATCCAATCTTTGTGTCTAAAATCCACTTCTGTTCTGGGGCTGGAGGGGAAAAGTCATCTTTGTCTTTCCTAACGTTCTCCTCCGGGGAAAATTAAAGGTGTCTGGGGCTTTCTTTCTTCTCCCTTTACCATCCCATCTTTCGCTTTCTGGCTTCTTTAACTTCCAATCTCCTTTAAATTGCATTAAAGGAATAGGAGAAAGTCATTGCTTTTCTCTTTTCGCCTTGGAGCTAAAAGCTTTCTCTTTTCTTCACAGTGCTTGTTAAATGCAATAGACAGAGTGAAAGCTTCATAAATCATAAACAAGCAGAGGACCTAAATAAAAGTTGCTGCAAACAGAGAAAGAGAGAGGCTCCAGCACACACATTAGGGCTAGCATCAAGCATGCAGTGCTTGTTTTAAACTGAACTAGCAGGAGGCAGAGGGCATGCCTGTTTTCAGTCTAAACCAGGAATCAAAACAAAAGCCAGTGGGCCATGAAAATCAGTTAAGGAACAGCTCTGCAGTGCTATAGCCACACAGAAATGCAGAAGTTTTCCCCTTTCCAACTTTGCTTGTCCCTATACATGGCCACCTCCTTTTCTCTCTGTGCTTCCTGGTAGCATGGGAAGGCTCCTCAGCTTGTCATCAAGAGGCAGCTTTCTCTGCTGCTCTGGTGAGCACACCAATGTCCACAGTACTCTAGCAGTGAAAAACATTGGATCCCAATGCTGGCAGATCAGTCTGCATTCATAGTTAGTGTAAGGATGTTTGATTCTGAAAAGGAAGAAATTTGTTCCAGAGCATCCTTTTTTTCCCCTCACATCCCCTTACAAAGGTATAAGGAGTGATGTGGCAGAAAAAAATTCAGAGGCAGTTGATGTTCCCTCAATGGAAAGCGTTTGTTTGTGGTGAGGAAGCAGAGCAAATTAATACAGAACAACTTGGAATCAGAAAATTGGCTTCTATCCACGCTGCTGGTGGGGCCCAACCTTCCCATGGTTGCTTCTCTTCACAGGAAACCCTTTCTTGACTTCAGTGGAAAGTGTTTCTCCTCTGGTGCTAAAAGATGGTTCACTCTGGGTTTCCACTTGTAATGCTGCATTCCTTCTACTCGTCCTGATGTGGAACTTTATTCTTTCATGGCCAGTGTTCTTGGAGATGGGCAGCCTTGGATATGGAAAATATCTTGCCCTGATCTGTCATTACAGCAGTACTGTCTGCTTGTTTTAACTTGTCTTCCTTGTAATTTGCCTTTAAATTTATGACAGCAGTTTTCTCCTCACTGCGTGGTTGTCAAAATTCCTGAATTACCCTCCAGTGAACAGTTTTATCAGTTTTGGGGAAATGGTTCATATCTTCTAACCAATCCACCATCATCCACAACATTGTTAATTCTTATACAATACTCTAACAAGCTAAAAAGGATGGATTTATATTGACAGAAATCACATTGCTTTGTTCCTACCATCCTCATCTAGTCATATTTATATTTTTAGCTTTAAGAATTAAGCTATTCTCTACTGTAGTGAGGCCCATCTGTCTGAATTCATCGGATCTCATTTAGCTGTATTAAAAAAAGACTAAACAACCAACAACAAAATTTAAGGATATATCTCTGGTTGTTTTCCAGCAGTTCAGGAAGGCAGCTGTTTTAAAGACACAATATTTTTCATTAGCACACAAATCAACATTATTCTGTATTCCTCCAGCAGTTTGAAACAATGCTATTAAGTTCATTTAAAACAATTTAAAATCTTATCTGTTAAGAAATTTTCTGGTGTTTGTGATTTTCCCAATAACTTTTTATGCTAGTGCTAGCTTTTACCACCTTAAAAAGCCAGTCCACAGGACAGACCTCTTTTTCCATCGCATCCTGGGGCAACTGTGAGAAAAAAGAGACATTTAGTCATTTGTAAACAGTTTCTCTTCTTCTTCCATCTTCATCCTTTTCCAGTTTTAACATACCTACTTCCTCCTTCACAGATTGCCTTTTTCAGACACACTCTGGAAATTGTGCTTCTCACTTTTGTTCCTAGAAATCTCAACCTGACACATACTGTTCCTTCCTTGCATCCAATACAACCTTTAATGACTGATGAGAGAGGTTAACCTGTGGACTACAGAGTACAAAGCTGTAAATCAGTTACTGTTCTGAAGGCCTGAGTTTGCATCAGGTGTTTCACTTTTTCCTTAAAAAACAAACAAACAAACAAACAAAAACCAGAACAGATAATCTAATATAGTGTGGCTGGGAGGAAACAAGACATTTGTAACAGCTTTTAAAGCATTAAAAAGGAACCATGCCAGGAACAAATACTGTGTTTGTGTTCTGAGGCTAAAACATGACAGTTTTGAAAGGAGATTTACTGAATCAGATTTGATGCCTTAAAATAATGAGTAGGCAGCAACCTCAAGGGGAGGAGGGGGAACATAGTTAGGGCATGTGGCCTCATTTAGAGAAAACATAAATGTGCACAGAGCAGAAAAGAATTTAACATTTAAGCCTTCATTTATTTTCTTGGAGTAAAAAGCTCTATCATGTTAAACATCTGTCAGGAAGGCTCTTAAGGCTGTGGTCGTGCTTAGCCCAGAAGCGTCTCAAGTCCAGTGGTTTTAGTCGCAATAGCGGGATGCTGAATTGCTCCCTGTTGATACAGAGAGTATGATTGCCCACAGAAGGAAGGGCAGGAGGGGTGGTAGCACAGGGTGGAGGAGGAGGAGGAGAAGGAAGAGGAGGAGGGTACTGCATGCTCAGTGCTGACAGAGTGAGAGGTCCTAGCTGAAACAATGGTTCTGCACTGAAATTGTGATCTGTGTTTGTTTTCCTTGTTTAGCACTGATAACCTTGACCTGTATCTCCTTTGGTGCTTTTATATCAATGTGGGCATCCCTTTGCCTTTGCGGGTAGGGAGAGTCACGTGTGTGGGGGGAGCAGTAGGCAAAGGGTTTGCCAAGGCTGTTGGTCAGATGTCCCAGTTTCAGTTTTGGCATTCACGATGTTCTTACTTCCTTCATAAGGCCACAAAATACTCATGGTTTGTTAGGAAAGAGAAATTGCCAAAATGGATGGTGCATGAGCACCAAATGACTCTGGTTTGCCAAAAGCAGAGTCATTCAACCGTGAATGCTGACCACAGCACAGAAGACGAGATAAACACAATATATAAGATTGAAATAGACACACAGCATAAAAAAAACCATCATCCCAACAACACCAGCTGTTAAATTTGTTCATTAAACAATGACAAAAATGCTATTCAGGGAGGTAAAAAGCAAATCAGAGCTATATGGACATACACAACTGCCTCACACATCCACTTGCAATCACACGTACTGCTACATTTATACATATTATCATTTAGGTTATTTGCTACCATACTCTTGCTCAGATAAAAATATGCTTTGCATATACAACACACGTATGTTCTCCCACAGAACTTAATTCAACATGGTAATGCACAGCACACTTTTGTGTTAGCATACCTAAGCTATAATCTTGACACTTCTGGAAGAAGTTGTTGAGACAGCACAAGCTGATTTCATGAAGGTAGACTACATAAATACTTTGAGTAGTTTAATGCAAATGGTATTCCTAAATCAGGCGGATGATCCAACTGAGCCAGGGAAGTCTTTTCAAGTCCTATCATCTGAGACATTCCAGGCAAACTTGTTATTTTCTACTATCAAGTCAACACTCACTGAGTGTCTGAAAAATGTCCTGGAGGACTTGTGTTCCACTCTTGTTTTGGATAGAAGTAGTGAGAACTTGTTGTGTCTGTATAAACACTGTTTTTCACCCTTAGTATAGTCATGCAATTCTCCTTCTGTCTCTGAAACAAATAATTTTCAGTATTTCAGATAGACGATGCCAAGATACCCTTTACTAAGTCTTTTTAAAAAATTATCTACCAGACCTTCCAGTCTGTTATCTTACCTAGGCCAAAAATATTCGTATCTCTAAACCTTCTTTATAAGCTAGATACATAAGTGATGTGATGATAACAAAATAAGATGGTTTCTGTCAGCTCATTATATTGAATAGCCCTGTTGCTCTGGTCTAGTTTTGGAACAGTTTTGCCCAGAATGGGATAATTGTTTTGCTTTTCCACTGTTGGTACTCCAAGTGATGACAGCAGAATGGAAGACAGCTTGGACAGCTAAGCATTTGTCACAGCCTACCCCAGTCAGGCCATAGCCTGTTGAAAAGAAAAATGGTTCCAGAATACAATCTGAAGAAGGAAGTAGAGAAAATATTAATGAATGGCAATGGGGGAAGCAGCCTTTCTCCATCTGATGGCAAGGGAAGAATTTAGATACTAGACAATCTGAATATAGCTCAAAGTTCACTAGAGAGCTGAGAGAATTGGTTTACCTATTATCCAAAACTGCTAAACACGGTCACTGGAGAGCAGCTGGGGTACCTCAGTGAAAACTGTTATAGCTCAGATGGAAGCTATTGGGCTTAATAACATTTACTTCATTACCAGAAAGACAAAGGAAAACCCTGTGGCCTGTATGATGGTAGTAGATTAAACAAGATGATCTTTCATATCTATTCATCTGGCTGACTGCTTCTAGAAGAACACCAAGTTTTCCTAATCCAGGATACAATGATGTACTAATATTGTCCATGTCTGAACATCTAAGTCCCAGTAAAACGCAACCTGGTCAAACAGTGACAGCTCTATCTGCCTAACAATAGAAACAGGGACAGATACGCTAACACATGTAATGTATACATAAAATGTTTGTTGAGAACCATTCAGCCTTCACCGGAAATAGGCTTTCAAGAAATCCTGAAGATATGGTTTATTTCTTCTTGGACTAGCATTCCAAGGAAAAGAAACTCTTGAGCATAATAACCAGCCAT
Organism: Apteryx rowi; assembly: GCF_003343035.1. Classification (NCBI taxonomy): domain Eukaryota; kingdom Metazoa; phylum Chordata; class Aves; order Apterygiformes; family Apterygidae; genus Apteryx; species Apteryx rowi. Next base: position 788,064 of record NW_020450419.1, on the reverse strand, counting down.
TCCCCTATATCATTGCTGTTTATAAGCCATACAACCATATGGGGTTGTTTCTTTCACTGCTGTCTGTTTTTTGTTCCATCGTACAACTAAGCTGCCTTTTCATAGGATCATAGAGACCTCAGTTCAAAATCAGTTTAGAAGAGAACTCAGAAGGTCTCTAGTCAACCTTCTGCTCAAAGCAGGATCAGCTATGAGACCAGACCAGGTTGTTCAGGGCTTTACCTCTTCAGGTCTTGAAAACCTCCAAGGATGGAGACTACACAACCTCTCTGGGCAGTCTGTTCCACTGCTTGACTGTTCTCAAGGTAAAAAAGTTTTTCCTTACATGCAGTCTGAACCTTTGTTGTTTCAATTTATGTTCATTGTGTCTCATCTTCCCATGCCCCACTGTAAAGAGCCTGGCTCCAACTTCTTGATAACCTTCTTCTAGGTACTGAAAAGCTTCTATGACATCTCCCAGAAGCCTTCTCTATTCCAGGTTAAACAAGACTAGTTTGCTCAGCCTTTCCTCAAAGAGCAAGTGCTCCAGCCTCAGCCCCCTGAGCATCTTGTGGGCCTTCCACTGGACTTGCTCCAGTTAATCAAAGTCTTTCCAGTTTTGGGCCCTGCAATTCAAGATGCAGTATTTAGATGCAGTTTAACAAGTACTGGGTAGAGGGAAATCATCACTTCCCTTTACATTATTGGTCATGCTCCTGTTGATACAGCCGGGGATGCTGTTGGCCCCTGTTGCTGCCAGGGCCCACTTCTGGGTCATGCTCAGCTCGCTGACCCTCAGGACTCAAGCGGCCTTTTCTGCAGAGCTGCTCCCCAGCCCATCGGTCCCAGCCTGTAATGCTGCAAGGGGCTTTTCCTTCCCAGCTGCAGAACTTTGCCTTTGCCTTGTTGAAATTTTTAATGTTTCTGTTTGCCTATTCTTCTAATCTGCCTCAGTTCCTCTGAATGGCAGCCCTGCCCTCAAGTGTACTGACTGGTCCCTGCAATTCGGTGTCATCTGTAAACTTGATGAGTGTAAATTCTCCAGGTTATTGACAAAAGTTAAACAGGATGGGTCCCAGGACAGAACCCTACTCCACTTATTACTGGCCTCCAGGTAGAGTAAAACTACTTTCTGAACCTGACTATACAATCAGTTTTGCCTACTGGTTGTCCCTCTATTGAGACCATAACATCCTAAGTTGGATTCAAAAATGTTGATATCCTTTCCTATGCTGCCAAGTAATTAATCTCCAAACCTAGCAAAGTGAATGTGGCAAAATACAGATGCCTAGAACTTTCTTGGCCTACAAAAAGTCTTTCCCAGTGCATCTCCTTTTGCTGACTGTCCTTTTGGGAAGGTCATGCACTGACCTTTCTGCATGACTGACAGAAATATAGCGATAAGTGCTTCCTATACAATTTGATGATGAGGAGGAAGAAGACCCAGGGTGTTTTTTTTTATTATTTTCCTTGGTGAACACAAATAGGCAAAGAATGAAGCTGAGCTGTGGAAGATACTATCAGGTCCTTTGCTGCAGAAGATGTTAGTAGGTAGGATTGTGAGCATAAGAAGGCTTTTAGTTGCTGTTTCTGAGGAAAATGATTATACATGCCTATATTGCCCATCAAAACCACAGCATAAGCTTTGTGCAAGGCAGCAGGGATGATGTAGATGTATATTCCCTAGGGCATAAAGACAGTATCTTACTGCATTATTGCAGTAATATCAATCAAAAAGCAGCCAGCCCCAGCATGCTTTACTGTTTGTCTGTTTTAGAGATGATATGTGTACTTCAAACTTTTTGTTTGATTAGAAAGCTGTCCTGCCAAGAACACTTCAGGTTAATGTTAATCCAATGGAAAGCAAGGCTGGATGTCCTGTTGTCTGTGTTATTATTTTGAGTGCTGGAGATATACAAAGTATTTTGTAAGCTCCCCTGGACAGAGAGTGCATTGTAATCTAGCTCTGACAAATATTACAATTTAGATAGGACATCAAAAGCAAAAAAGGCCTAAGTCTTCCTAATCAAGGGCATTGCTGCTGGAAAGGTTCCCAAATGAAAGATACCTTTGAGATAAATTCCTGGACCTACTCACTGAAGAAAAGTTTATTGCCTCTGAGAAGCAATTCAGAGGATCTAAGACAGTAAGTGAGGAACAGCATAAATGCAGCCAGATGAAGTACTAGTTGCAGGACCTGGGTAAATGTGTTAGGACATTTGCATTCAGCCTTCAATCTATATTTGCACACTCAAATGAGTTGCTTGAAGATTCAATTATTTTCTGTATGAACAATACTTATGTTCTTAAGAGAAAAAGGAGTCTTGAGGTAATGTACATACCTTGGTCACAGAGAATTTTGTGTAGGCTAGAAGGCAAAAAGGGGGTGGGATAAACATGGTATCTTCGGATCTGTGCTTGACAGACAAGTTTCTTGTCCTCTAACTGCTGTTTGCAGCAGTTCAGATACCTGAGGCAGCTGCAGAAAATCACAAGAAAAGAAGGCTTTTATGTTGCACAAGGGCATTCAGAAAAGCATTCAGCTTATGCTTTTAAGAGGCAAGATTGTAAATAAGCCTATTTTGAACACAGTAATGGGGTTAGAATGTCTCCAAAGGAGGAGTTTTAATTTCCAGTCTATCCACGACTGACAACTGTGGTGAGGGCCAGACACACAGTCCAGGCAAGCTTCCACCGTGCAGTGCTGTGACACAGAGTATATTTTCAGCATCTGTAGCAAACACAATATATGTTTGATCTATTTGCTCCTTCAGCAAGCCTAAAGCTGCCATGGCAGCTTGAGTGAAGAAAATTAATTTCTTTACTCAGATTTATTGCACTTTGACTCAACCACCAGATTAGGGATGAGGAAATTGGGGTTCAGTTCCTTGCTCTGGGTAGCTCTGTGTCAAACCACCGAATGACCTGTCTCCTCTTGCACTGGCAGAAAGTGGGGTTTCTTCTCTCCTTTCTCTTCTGCCCCTCTTCTCCTGCTTCTTTACACAATTTTTTACAGATGTGTAATTTATGATATTTCTTTCTTCAGTGCTTTCAAAGCATCCTTTAAAACACTGTAAGCACATTCAATTTTCAATGGCCAAATGCCAGGAGGTTTCAAGTTTCCTGTTTGGTTCTTTGCAACCAGATTTGACGAGTAGTAGGGGAAAGATGCTGGAGCAGAGAGCTCAGACTGTAACGTCCCTGAACATTTTTGAGAGAAAACTTAGGCTAGGGCGTAAGAGCCCTCCTGAATGAGAAGCATTCATTTCTGTGTCCAGCATCTCATGAGCTGTGCTGGAAAGAATAGGAACTCCGACAGAAGAATTTAAAATACCTCATACGTGTTTGATCAATCAGACAAAGTCTGCACTCACCCATTCAATAAGTTTTAGTCTGCTGAAGAAGCTTCTTATAAAATTCCTGAATGGACTGTGTTAACTTTAGCTTTGCACATAGCATTTTTCCTACACAGCAAAGGCCCTGAATTTTAAAACCAGCTCCCTTTAATAAAATGGAAAAATGACAGATAATGTTAAGGCTACAAAGGTAAAAGGGATTGTGTATGCAGAGCTTTTGCACTTAAGGGTTTAATGAAGGACTTGATGCTATGACAGCCAGAAATTTAGGCTCAAGGAAACAATGCAATTAGGAAAATTACATGTGTGGGGTGACAGAGTATATTAAAATACATGCCACTTGGACTTAATCAGGAAATCCGTTTAATCGGGACATCTCTTGGAGCAAACCTAATTTAATTCTAATGACATTTAATAGTAATAGCTGTGGCTTGGTGGGGTTGGTAATTCCATTTAATTGGGATGCCTCCAGGTGATGCACTGGTCTGTGCATGTGTCACAACTGCAGGCTGCTTCCGTCTCTTTATTTATCAAGCAGCAGCCTTCAGTCTCTCTCTACCTGCCAAGCACCAAGACAGCTCAAGAAAAAAAGTTTGAAAGACCTTCATTGCAGGTTGAATTTGGCAGAGACTGTTATGTGTTCACTCCACACTAGCTATGCTGGTTGGTCTCTTGGCTTCTTTCTCCATATCTGCCGCCTTAGGAAGGCTCTATTCCTGTCCTCATTTACGACATCCACACTTAACTTCCCAGGAACCATCCTATGCACATAAACCTGCTGTGCAGCTTCCTAAAGAGTGACATGAATATTGCAATGGCATCTGCTGTTGGATGGAAATTCAGATACATGAGGATGAAGGCCATCCACAGGGGTGTCCCAAAGAAATTACTTCTAAGACAGGTTGACAGCAGTGTCCCTTATAGTAACAGAGACTTTAATGTCCATAGGTCTACTGGAGCTATTTCTTGAATTAATGGTTTTTGTGTTTGTCTGTGCAGTCTCTGTAGCACTAGCATCCAACTTATTACTGAAAAGCTCTTTAGACTACCTTGAATAGGAAAGTGCCCAGTAAAGCCAAGTTTCAATCTTCTGGAACTCCTTTCTTAGTCCCAGTGGGGTATGATTGTGAGGAAAAAACTGATCATTTTAGTTCCCTCTGTAGGACTCACAACATCCACAAAGCATAACACTTAGATCTTGTCTGCACACAAAAGTGGCATTGATTTAAATAATCAGGTTTAAAATGAATTTAACTGAACCGGTGTAACCTTTTACATGGTCTTTAAGTCAATTTAAAAGAGCCTTTTATCCTTATTGCTCCAGGGTAGAGTCAAATAATCATAAGTGATTGAGTTAGAGTGTGGCAAGGAGTGACTGTCTTTTCAGGTGAAGACTACTTTTCTCTCTGTTGGAAATTAAACCCCTTGCCTAAGCTGGAATTCAGCTCCTCACCCCATCTCAGCCTTCATGACTGTCCAGGTGTTCTCAGTTTACTGCACTGCAATTAAAAAGGAAAAGAGATGATTCTCCCACCACCAAATCAATGGCTTGTTGGCCTTCACTGTGAAGCAGCATCAAACAGCAGTGAGAAGAGTTTTCAGTCCAGGAAGTTTGGAGGTCAGCAGTAGGAAGAGGCACTCTCCCCAAAAAAATGTAAAACAGGGCAAATTCTCTACTGGTATGAAGGACTGTAAATGTCCTGACTGCAGTAAAGTTTCACCCATTTGCATCTGTAGAGATTTTGACACTGAAAACTTCAAAATAACATGCATGAAGCACATGGAGGGAGGAAGCCAAGGAAACAGCACACTCACCCAAAAATGTGTGTGAACATTCTGTGGCTCTTTTCTTTCCTGAAAACAGGGGGTGCCTTTTCAGAAGGGATGTACTGCTTATGCCCTTAAATTATGGCTGAAAATATCATCGCATACAATGAAGAATTTCTGCTGACAGTACAGAAACCCAAAAGAGGCAGAAAAGTATTGTGACTAGACAGCTATGTGGCACTGAGTAGGGGAAGGATTTTAACAACCTTATGAAAACTGGTAAGACTGGTTAAAAAGAAACCCATCTCAATTGTCAATTGCTGATATTTCAGTTTTTCATCTGTTCAGCTGGGCAGGTGAACTGATCTCATCTGAACATATCAGAATGTTGCATTTTCAACTAGATCTGTTATTTTTTCCCCTTTTTAAACTAGAATTCACTTTCATTTTTAAAAATGAAGAAAGAAGGGTCATATTGACCTCCAAAATTAAGCATTTCAAATGAAAAAAAGCTGACGTGTAAGGCCAAAGAAAAATGCCAGAGGAGCTACCCCTTTTCTGCCAAAAGTTTCATTTTGATAAATCAGTATTCTCTGAAAACAATTAATTAGTCAAAACATTCCTCTTTAGCTCCAGTTCTGAATACTGGTTCTTTAATATAGGTTTTCCGAAGTCAAGGCAGCAGATTATACCCAGCTTTCTGGATTTCTTTGTTTGGCTGATGGTTAACTCTGTGCACTCTGGTGAAAAGTCACTTAACAACAAGGTTGGCTTGCACATGGTTGGACATGTATTTGAAAGGTTAGGGGACATACGATTTTGGTCACATGAAGAGTACAGCTGCAGTTACATGAAAGAAAATGTTTGAACAAAGTGACTCTACAAACCTCCATTGCCAGCTAGGAGGCACCTCCACTTTAACCTTTCAGACTGCATCTTTGCATATTGAGAACCTGTAACCCTGCAAATATGCACACATATATATGTATAGACACATATATATACCTATTCATGTATCCATGTGGATGCTTATGGACGGACTGGGCTGTCTCTGGATTTGTTGCTGGGCAGCAAAGTCTCTATAAGCATAATGGAACTACCTTCATTTTTCTTTAATTTACCTGAGCTAAATAAACACCTGCATTCCTAACTTAGACTAGGAGACACCAGGACACATCTCTCCCAACTTTTAAAGAAGAACCTGCAAATCCTGAGGAACTTCTCTGAGGATGTGATCTCCCCTACACTCAGCTGCTTTGTCAGAGCAATATTTCATTGCTACATTATTATACACGGAAGTGCACACTTAAGCCATTTCTGTTGATTCAGAACAGTGTTTACTGAAATATGTTCTGCAGTTTACCACTCCTTATGAAAGATAATATTGTATATACAAGAGCAAATTGAATATATTTAGTGCAGTAATTGCCATCATGCCCACCAAGTTAATGTGTTTGAATATTCAAGATAGATAAGGTTTCTCTAAGGATTACCCTCAGCACATTCACCAAATTTAGTTTTATATTGTTACTTACAAGTTTTTCTAGCATATTACTCATTAAAAAAAATGCTGTGAATATTTTTTTTCAGAAAACCTTGCATATGTTTTCCACAGTCCCCTCCCCTGGGATCTTTGGAAAGCAGTTTTATTTTCTCTCCACACAGTAATGGCTCTGTCAGTGAAGAGCAATCCAGGGCCATTTTTCTAGAATGGAGTTTGGGGGAAGCTGAATCCTGACTATGCAAATCTACACACCTTGTACTTTAAATACCCTGGTGTATTTGTTCAGTATTTGGTAACACAATTAGATGCTAAAAAATTGACCCAGTTATCAGATACTGTTTGTAAGGAGTCTGAAGAGTCATCAGCATTTAAATGGAGACATGAAGGAGTACCTGGAAGAAAGAAAAGGTTTAGAAACAAATGAGAAGGAGACAGGATTTCTCCTTTTGTGACTCATATGGGATTCTGCTGCAGCAGGGCAGGAAGCAAAGAATAGAACAAAACATAATGAAAAATTACATAGGGGAGCCTGTTCAGTCAAGGGCCATGTTGCAGCCCTGGTGTGAGTGCTTGCTATGTATGCATGGATACAGATCCTATCCAGCATCACTCATTCCCTCCCCACGGCCCCAGGGACACACACTGCTCCCTCAATGCTCTTCACACTTCTTTGGCACCACCTCTATTGCTCTTGAATGCTCCCCTCCATGCAGCCTCAATGTCCTCAGTTCCTCACACTGCAATAACCCCAGCAGTGCTGAGATTCATCCTACTGAGCCCAAGCTCCACCAGGGTCACGTTGCTAGTGTAGTTCACATTATGGACAATTATCCGTTATAGACTGACATCAATTAAGTCACTTTTGTATAGTGAAACCTGAAAGCTAGCTGATTACAGCACTGTAGAGGTCAATCCACGTGAAGCACAAAATTTAGCAAGCCTGCAGAAACACTGTCCAAAATAACATAGTATGCTGTGTGTGCAGCCTTTCCTTTGCAAGAGAATGGGAGAAGAGCAAACTGCAGATAACGGACACTAGTCAAGTCATCTAATGGGCCACTGGAAAGGGCTTGTGTATTACTGTGCCAGAGCTGTGTAAGAATCCATACGAACTGCTAGAAGGCAGAAAAAAAAAAGCATCACTTCCAAAGTCTTCAAAAGTTTCCATGTCCCTAGCTTTTTGGCCCCACTGGTGCTGCCCTAGCACCACTGCTTCATTATCAGGAGGTCCAGTTTCAGCCTATTTCACTTGGGATGTTAAGACAGAAAGCAAGTCTCTCTCCCTCCCTCCCTCTCTTTTCTGAGTCAAGAAAATCTACTTTCATGTTCCTTCTGGTTCTGGCTACTGGCTTTGAAGCCCCCTTCTCTCTCTCTTCCTCCCTCCCCTCTCCATCCTCCTGAGTCTTCCTGACAAGAAGAAAAGAGAAGCAGGATTTTACAGTAAACAGCAAGAGAGTTTTGTGAGACTAATCAGCATTTGCAAATGAAGATTAACAAAAGTGCAAACAAGCCTATGTGATAACTCCACAGCCTGACCTAATCTTAATGAAATCTACAAGATCTATTTATATAAATAATAATGAAATTTCTTGCTTTCAACATGGTGTAATTTGCGCATGTAGATTACAAGTGACACACACGATTGTTTTGCCTGCATAAATTCCCCAACTTTAAAGAGCTTACTGACAGCTCCCTGCAAAGTGAAGACATGCAGCTGACAGAGCTGTCTCAACTTTCTTCAGCTCCAGCGGGAGGGCTCTCTTATTCCTCTTTTAAAAATACATTCCATTTAATTCCTCACCTCCCCAAGGACATCTGGCAAGGCTGAGTACCGAGAGGAAGGGATCTCTGAAAGCTGGCCTGATGGAATGCAGTGAGGTAAGGACAGAGAGGGACAAATTTTTCTAAAGGGTTTGGGGATTCTGCATTAGCAAGGGAGAGAAATTGAGGTAGAAAGCTTTTGGTATCAGGAATTCCTGTGACTTAGGCTCACTGTTCTTCACATCAGACGAGCTAGGGCTGAGCACTGTATACATGGAAATATATATTTAGCTTAAAAATACGTAGAATTATCACAAAACTGCCATTTTCACAGTGTTATGGCTTCCAGGATGAGAGAGGTTGTATTGCACCATTAATGTTCTCTAGCTGAAAACTAGCACAAAGCCTAGACTTAACTAGTTCTTATAAACCCAGTACTGGGGAAAAATCACTGCAGAACCATTAATCACTGGCAGATGTGAGGTGGGAGGGAAGGCATCATTTTTTGCTCCTTCCAGCACTTATATTAACAGCCTCCTGAAGCTGTCTGTTGGGCTTGTGTTGCCCAACAATCCTTTGCTCTGGGCACTGCTTCTGCTTATACCTGAGTAGTACTAGTGAGGTGTCAGGTCCCTCTGAGAGGAACAAGCCTATAAGGATTCACATCAGGTCAGAGGCACCCCATGCATCTGACGTACTCCGAAGTACTCGTGTTTTGTCAAAACTTTATCAGAGACTGTAGATGCTACCTAAATGCATTCTTTAAGGTCTATGGACAAAAAAAAAAAAGTCCCTTATACTTACCCTGGGCTTATCACAACTGATAGATATCAGCAAATTAAGCAGGAAAGAGACTGAGGAGTAAACAAGGCTGTTTAATGCTCTCCAGTAGCTCCTTTTGACTGCTGATCCCTTAACATCTTATGAACCAGCAAATGGAGATCAAGGGGAAGGAGAGGATTGTAAGAATGCCATAGAAGGTGATGATTTCACTGCAGACATTTTAGCTTCTTGCCTGCTGTTCTGCCTGCTCATACGTGGCAGACATCTTCTAATTTGGTTTGACAATAAACTTTGAAAGCTGTCAAGTGCTGACATAACTCTGCATATCTACATTCATGTTTGCTTATTGTAACCTGTCAGATAACTTTCCATCCCACAGGTTAAGAAGAAAAGAAATAGTACTGGATAGTTTACCACCAGGTATTGCCCTTGCGTCATTCATGATGGGCTTTCATGGCAAATTAAATTTTGAGAAGTCACAAGTCATTTACCACTGTATTTGCCCATCTTTCATGGACAACTACTGCTTATAGCTGTGGGCTGTCCATCTGTTTCTCTAGAGATCTGCCTGCCATATATTGTGCTATATCTACACCTGCAATATTTATGATTACCATTTTTTTTCATTTGTTTATATATTTCTGTTCCCTCTACCTTTTCTTCTGTATATGTGTTTATGTAAGGATGGAACTGCATGTCACTATCTGCCTGCATGCATTAGCAAAATCAGCTCAGTTACTTAACATTAGAAACGCCAGCCCGCATGAAACCTCAGAAACCAATGGCACACACTAGTCACATAGTGCATTCAGGCATTAGTTACGGAGACCAGCTGCGGCTCTCAAAGTGAAGCGGGTGTCCAGCTGTCATTGTGCCCCCACGAGACCATGTTGCAGGGTCTCTGACACTTGCTCTGGAGGCAGCAGGGGTATTAAAGCCTGTGTCAGTGAAGAGAAATGGGGGCACCTGTCTCATCTGCTTCATGTGGAGGTGGGAGCAAAGGAACCCCTTGGACAGGGCTACTTGAGCACAGCAGGGTGCTGTGGAGATGCTTAGGATAGGACCTTCTTGCGAAGGGTACTTCATATAAGCTCTTGCCTGTGGGAGTTACAAAGCAAACAAGCTAATGAGGGCACGGACATGAGCTGCCCATCAGTATCCAAGATCAGTGAGGAAGCTGAGAATTCACATTAATAGGAGGAACAGAAACAAAAGAGCACACTTTCAGGGACTTAACTGGTCACAAGGAATGTGAATGACACTCTCCTCCCCAGCTCTGATGAGCATTGGTAGTTCATGTTCATTTTCAGTCATGGCATTAATCATGTGCTGGCTGTTTCCAAACATATTGGGGTTTTCGTTTCTGACTGGAGGTGGATGGTACAAAAACTAGGGAAAGGGGGAAAATATGAGATTTTTAGTCAATGTATCCCATGGCAGAAGAGGACTTTTATGAAGGGGATTAGAAATGATGAGGCAGGGGTCCTCTGAAGAAGATAAAGGAAGTTGTTTGGTTTGTACAAGCCTCCTTAAAGGAAATTAGAGGAGCAAATCAGTGGGCAGCAGAATAAAAGGGAGGATGCATAATTTCCATCCTGGTTTTTGGTTCCATTCTGGGAAAGTTTATATGAAGCTATTTAGACCTAGGGAAGGTATTTTCCACTCACCTGCTTCCTCTGATAGAATGGCTTTCAACCTTTGGGATTTGTGATTTCTTAAATGAATATGGTTAAAATCTCTGTACAGGGAATTTAAGATTTGCTTATTCACCTAAAAATAAGCCAGTACCTACTGAGAGCTACTGTGCTAATACATACTTCGGTGTATTCACTAACACTAGTCTGTAGAAAAAAAAAAAGCATGTTAAACCCCCTCTCAGACAGCTCTGCAGAGTGAAAAGAAAGCATTTAGTTCTTGCTTCCAAGTTTTCACAAAATGAAAGGTAGATTTAGAAGACATGGTAAGCAGCTATTTCCATTGCAAACCCAGAAGAAACCTGTTATGGGAAAATTGCAAGTTACTACCTAGGGCTCAAGAATCTGATATGTCAGTATCCAGAAATAAAAACACACTCTTGAGAATGCTGGCTTCCCTGAAACATGTACAGTAAGTTTTTAGCTAGGATTACCAACATTTTTAAGCTTAACTTGTAATAGAATTATCACTTGCCTTGTAAAAAGAATTTACACTACCAGCTCACTTCTCACTAATTCACTACCATGTATGTCATTTTATATCAGTTGACACTAAATGGAATAAAAATACATAATGCCAATGTAAAATTTGTGATTAGTTGCTCCAAATAGCACTTACTGTCAGTTTCTGCACACAGTGTTTGCTGACTTTTCATTAACAATTGGTGTATAATTTGAGGCTTTCAAAACATACCTGCACACTGACGACTTCACAGAATTACTAAATGGGACAACCAAGAACAATATTCTCACTTTCTATCAGTGAAGAGTTGAAAATAAGTAACTCCAGTTTGGTTCACTTACTGGCAGTTTTCAAAAGCTCCAGATTACTGGAAGGAAGCTTAAAAATGAGTAAGAGATGTCTGAGGATGTTTTGTCTTCTGTTCAAAACTCCCATTAAATGAAAGGCTTTAGGAAACTTATTTCTATCTCCTGTCTTTTCATCCTTTCACTCAAGTTCATAAGACTTTTTATACTCTGGACTAGTCAAGGTTCCCCCCCACCTTTTCTTGTAAAAATGCAAAGGGGAAAGAATGCCTATGATTTTCGGGGGGGGGAGGGGGATGGTCAAAGAACAAAGTACTTTTGCACAAAACTGATCAATATGATTCATTAATACTCTTTTTGCAAAATCACCTGAGGTTTAATTTGGGTCCCTGATCTCCCCATCTTCTGTGTAGCAAGCTCACTAGTTCAACTATACCTCTGACTTCATTTAGTTGGTGTCTCGAGTCATGGAACAGCATGGGAGCTCTAATTCTTCTGCAAACCTCTTTTGTGAATAAGATAACTACAAAGGGTAATCAAACTACTGCTCCAATGAAATATCACCGCAGACTGCCCAAACAAAATATGAGAGAAGTCAGGTTTAAAGGTATTTCATACACATACCTGGCACACACCCAGGAGCAGAAGTAGACATTCTTATAATTGGAGCTCCTATTTTTCTGCTGAAAATCTGTTTTAAGATAAAATTTCTGACCATCAGTTTCAGCCATTAGCTTCATTTGAAGTGAGTCATCCCCCTCATACAGCGTGATCTATTCATATTTAAATTGAAAGAAGGACAGTCTGAAATGTTAATGAGCTGGGATACATGTAACAAACTTATATTTACTTTAGGGGGCAGGTGAAGATGATAGAAGAACCATGGAGACAAAAGCATTATTGTTTGGGGAATCCTAGATTTACATTTTACTGTTCTTCATTTTTTGAGAGGAAGGGTGTATATTTTGCTTTAACGCTGTCTTCCAGGTATTTTTAAAATGCTTTTTCTTATAACATTTTTCCCTTTAAACTTTCAGTGTATGTTTACAGATTTCAGTGAATAAGGTTTCCTATGGGAATTTACTTATTTTAAAAAAAACATATGGGAATTTACTTATTTTTGATAAACATTGTATGGAATTCACATGTGCAGCCTGCTGCATAAAGCTCTGCAATTAGCTGACACCTACTTTTCGTATTTCATTGTGTTCTCCTCCTTGCTAAAGCTGCAATTGCTTACAACCACAACTATGCTGTTTGCTTTGTTGCAGTAAGTTCTTTAACCCTGAAAGACAGGGTAATGGCATCCAGCAGTGTGATGATGGTGGGAGTTACACCACAGGGAAAAACTGCTTCCTTTTCTTCACTCTTGAATGTCTCTTGAGCTCCCCGCGATGAGGTGGGACTGACAAGCCAAGAAGAATCAATGAGAAAATGACTGTGTGTCTCAAGGCACAGTGGTTTATGGAGCTAAAAGAGAGGTCACAGAGTAAGAAGCTCCATGGAAGGATGTTAATTCTCTTTATATGTAGATGAGTGTGTGCTCTTTCTGTGTGATAGCAATAATGCTATGAACTGTGTCTGTCTTTTAATATGTGTTGATGGTATGTGACTAAAGGAACAGTTGGCTGAAAGAAGACTAAAACTACCTCTCCAGTAATGATGCAGATTGCTGCTGTCCACTCTCCTATTCTGAGACCTCGGAAGTCTGTAATATCAGTGACAAATTCTGTAAGCTATTTCAGATCCTATCAAGCTGCTCTGCTTTTTCCACTTTTCCAGGACATAACTTCCACACTCACCAGCCCTCTCCTCCCCCTTTTATGCAGACTGGGAGGAATGAGGACCTTTTGAATAAATCATATTTGAAGTTTCTAGGCCAAACCTTTCGTAAGCTATTGCATGACAAAAGAGCAAGAATCACTCCAAATTGTTCCAAATATGATTTATGCCTAATTTTTCGAATCCCATATTTTACAAGCTGTTTCTCTGCTTTTCTTATAGTATACCCACAAATAAATTACCCCCCTTCTTCAGACTGCATGTGTGACAACCATTTCAGGACATGAGATGAGTGGGACAAACCATAAATTCTCAGATGTTCTACTGATAGGTGCTACGGAAGTGCCTTCATCTTTTACCTAATTAACTGACTTTTACTTTTAAATTAAACCAGCCAAGAACAAATAAATTCTGCCTACAATCTTAATTATCCAGAGGTTACTTATGTCCACTAATCAAAATCTTGACTGAAGCCCAATTGTTCACAACAGGTCATCATGATCTAAATCAGTGAACTGTCACAGGTAGGATGCTAAATTGTCCTTCCTTCACTATGTTTAATGAAAATGCATATGCCAAGGAAATCACTTTCAATAGAGATGGACAATTACAAGAACCAAGTCTATATGGGGAAGTGAGGGGAGTGGAAAAACTTTCCCACAGAACACATTAGATGTGGTTAAACAAGCTTCTCATTTCGAAGTAAAATTTAAAGTAAAAAATATGATGCCTTTTTTCTGGATTGTAACCCCAGAGCAAAAACAACTCTGTGTTTAACTCTAAACCTTTAGGGAGATAAGAATGAGAATGACATTTCCAAGAGAAAGATAGAAGGAAGAGGAATATGGAGAAAGAGATGCACATAACCAGCTGCAGGAAAAATGGAGAGAAGGTGAGACAAAAAATCAGACGAGATGGATGAGCAAAGGATTATGAGGAAGACAGGAGGTGAACACATTGCTGGATTGTCATAGAATGATTGCAATTTCATCTGCCTGAACTGGGAACTTATTTATTTATTCTTGTTTTTTATGAAAACAAGATGCATATAGCCAGTCAGCCTGTCTGTGTGGCTTTGAATCTGTTCCCCTCAACAATTGTCAAACCTGTTGCCTGATTTTGATCCAGTTTAATAGAAAGTGAAGCAAGGTAGAAGATAATTACTCTTCAAATTTTAATGCAAATAGCTGGCCAGAAAAAAGAGACTTTATGAGGGGCATACCTGTGAGAAAAACTGCAAGAGGAACTCACCTTTTATTAGACACCAGAGAACCCATGCAGAATCTATCCCTGAACAATTCTTCAAATACAGGAAAGACTTCAGTCAGAAGTTATACCTGCATAGAAATTGTAGTTGAGCATAACACATAAATCCATAGGAAGCTGGGCTTCATTAATTTTAGTGTTCGCTTGTTCTTTGTTATAGTCATTGAAAGCTCAACTAGCTAGCCTCACTGGGATTTTGAAATGAACAGAAGGGCTATTTTTCAGTGTCCCAGGCCCTGCAATTAGTGTATAGCCCAGGAACTGTCCCTCAGACACATAAATAACTTCTTCAGTTTTAGAATGTGGTTACTGCCTCTTGACAATACACAATGCAGTTCTGTATATCTGTGTTTAGGACTACAGGAGCAGATGTCTACTGAGAAACATGAAGTGTGCAGACATTAAAATAACCTCTAAAGTAATTGGTGCTTAAATATCTAGATGTAAAGAAATGTATAGCTTAACAAAAACAAACTCAGCTCTGTCTCTTTGTGCTTACATGAATACATTCCCTGTTAATTCCAGCTAAGTTACATTATACATATTTGCAAAGTAGCTTGCAAATTTCAACCAAATGCTACCCGATCATAGTATGACACAAACCTTGCACTAGTCCTTTGTATGTTATAAGTAAGAGAAATAAACACTGTGGAGGATATTGTCAAGTAGTGAAAATCACTGAATCTGTTGATTTACACTAATGATGCCAATTAACAACAACAGAGAAGCTACCTCTTTGTTGTTGATTCTTCATGTGCAGAAGAGGAATTTCACTATTCTTCATCACAGCTCCCTGCTATGGATGCAGCCTATTAAATAATATTCCTTTTAGAGAAAACAATCTCTCCATCTGCCCTCTATTCCATTTACTTTTGAAAAAAGAAATAAACTATCAAACACTAAACAGAGTTAGAGCATTCTGCAAAGAAAACAATGCTACAAGCATACTCTACAATTGCTAGATAATTAATATAAACATTCAAGGCCACAAAAGTATATTGGTCCTTTAGCTCCAAAAAATATAGTTCATCATTCTCTCCTTCGTCAATTTACAGTGTCCTTAATCCATTTTTTCCCTCTTTAGTTTTCAAAATATGCTTATAATTACTATTCAAGTCCCTTTCCTGTTCCTAGTATATTGTATGTAGGGTTTCAAAGACCTAAGGGAGTTAGATGCATGACTCTATTAGGCTGCTTTGAAACTTCAGCTCATAATACTAACTGATTATTTGTTATGCAGTGTGTGCATTCATCCCGTATATGCTCATAAACCACATCATTAAACACAAACTTCCAAACACAAGCTCTCCCTAGATTATATAATCTATGCATTTCATAACTGCAAATGGATTGATCACTCCAGTCCTAACAGTAAATATATTCTTCTGCTTCAGCACATAATACTAGCAGAGAATTTATTGACCTCTGACATAACCAAAAAAATCCTGGGATTATAGTCTTTTCGAAACCCTTTATAGAACGCTTGAGAAAACATATATAAAACCTGCACTATAAAACGAATGGTGTATTTCTGTCAGAATCAAACAAAGAGCAGAAGGAAGTTTGTAAAGGATACATAAATTAAGAGAGTGATGGTTAATGATGATGGATTATTATAGTGATGGGGAATATGCAGGGAGTCTAACTGTTTATCTTCAGCTATTCCAACTTTTTTAAGCAGTAAAACTTTTGTAAAGAAACTAGATAATGGTTTTCTGATCATTAGCTGGACTGTAACAAAGCACTTTTCAGCCATAACTCTCTTCTAACGAAGCTTTTTGTTTGGGAATAATGCAAATTATCCTCATTACAATCAGATGGGATGGTTGTTAATACCTTTGCATAATTAGAAGCTATTTTCCTTAAATACAGCTTATGCATGAACTTTCCAAGGAAATCTATCTATTGGGGTAAGACAGTCATTTTGATCTTGAGGGACACACTGAAGGTTACACAAATAAACATTTAAAATGAGGGTTCTTTGAAGATGAACCAGCTCACACCCTACATGTGGCAGAATTCTAGTCTGAATCCAGCTATGCGCTAAAAGCACGTTGCTACATTCAAGTGCATGAATGGTCCCAAGGATAAACTTTAGCAACGGGTTGACTGCAGACCTACTGGCAGTTTTTAAGACACTGTGTTTTCCCAGTCATTTTCCTGAGCTCATTGACTCCCTTAGGTTTGGAAACACAGTGCCAAGTAGAATATGTGCTGCTTTCATTTCAGGGAACAAGAAGTTTTGCCACTGCCTGTTGGTCTTTTGAGTTAGGTAGACTTTGTCACTGACAACTTCCCCATAAGGGCCTGAGCAGGAGGACTGTGATGTGAGGATTTCAGCCACAGGGAGGATGCAGTGTCCTATCCCTTCCTCTGCAGGAATGCTGGTGGGAATGGGAAATTTCTTGAGAGTAAGAGCCTCTACTGATATGACAGGACTATTGGAAGTGCTGGGAGCTCCTGCCTTGACTTTCAGCCCTTGAAGGCACAAAGCGAGGCATCCAGAGGTGGGAGAGAAAAGGGTCCTTCTCACAGAGTTTACAAGGTGCAGTTTTCCCAGGGGCCTAAAGTGAAGTTAGAACCTCTGAGCTGGAGCATTAATTACCAGAGCTGAGGCTGGTTAAAATAGATAGAGAAGTGACACCGTATATTAGAGCCTGTCTTTTCACATCTCTCTGGGTATAATGTGACTTGACACCACAACATCATCCAACAGAACATCCCAAGATAGAAGCTCAAATAATCTGCACAAGCACGTGGAGACTTTGAAACCCCTAAGTATGTCAGGGGCTCCTCAAGCTATGGGATAACTTGAGTTCCCAGTGCAGATGGTGCTCACAGCTGATATGAGATGGAAGGGCTGCTGTGGGGGGGCATCTCCCAGGGTTATAAGGTTTCATTCACACAGAAATCAAGAGGACTTGAGAAACCTTCTTAGTGTGACAACCAAAAGCTTTGTCTTTGGTCCAGATGGAGCTCTGAACCTTTCGTATCCTTGACTATGCCCTTTTGAGAGCCAAGCTGTTTGGAGTCACTGGCAACTGCTGAGGTACCTGTGGTGCAGCAGGAGCTAGGGCCAGGCGACATGGGACTGCAGAGTCAGGGTTTGTGCCATTGCTCCCAGCCCTGCTCACGTGCTTCTTCATTTCACTGATATGAAGAAGGAAGAAAATTTTGTTTAGTACCAACCTTGGGGATCTGGGGGAAAGCAGGAGGGAATTCCCCTTCTGTGGGTTTCTCTCTCACCACTGCGCATGTATAGTCAATCTGCCTTGTGAGGTGTAGTGCATGGCTGTAGCTTCCGTGTGTCCACAAAAATGGGAATTGGTGTAATGTGTATTGCTGGGAAAGCTGTTCCATTCACATTGTTCATATCAGATCAGGATTAAAGCAGTTATAGTAATGACATGTAATATACCACCAATCAGTGAACTATACATTCAGGATCAATATCAGAAATACAACAGATAAACCATGAGATCAGATGCTTGCAAAATGTTATTGTACACCAACAAATTTCAAAACACCTTTCTACAACCGTCCAGAATTTCTAATCCCACATACACACTCCTCCGAGGCATACAGGTTCCCCTCTTTGCACACTCCTCCTGTGGGATATGTGGGAAAAGCTCATTCAGCTAGAACTTGTTTGCTATCTCTTCTAGATGTCCCTGGCTAAGAATGAAGTGTGTGTGTCAGGGGAATTATTTGTGTGTGAGAGAAAGAACATGTTTCTTTTACTGTAGAGAGGTGATTCTCTAAATCATAACTGTATTTGCAGTACTTGGAAGGAAAGATAGTCTTCCAGTTACTATTCTTCTTTATTATGAATGTAAATACTTAATTCCTCAAAAGCTCAGTACCTGTTTTCTAAATGACACTTTAATAAAAAGATATTTTTCTCCAAGTGGGTTGTTTAATCTTTGGTGGGAAATTGAATGGATGAGATACAGAAAATATTAAAGTAATGATTTTAAAATAGCCCCATCAAACCATTTATTGCCCTGAGGTGTTATAAATACATGAAAATGGTCTGTGTAATGATTATGCTTACTCTCATCTTACTGTAACAGCTAAAGATTTCTCTGAGTCAAAATCACACAGGTATTTACTTGTGCTTTTCTTATAGCCCTCTTTGGCCTCTGCCTCAAGAAAGCAAATAAATGCATACCTGTAGCAAAGCAGGTACTTAAAAACCCTATGTAAGTAATTTTTATGAATGGGAGAAAAAGGGAAGGAATTATTCTGACAGTAGGGATAAAGCACGACCACCAGGGCATATGACAGATTTAAGATGAAACATACTGTCCCTATATTCCTCCAATCACATGCCACAACAAAGTCCCACAGCAAAGTCTGGTTTTATGTGCATGTAGGGCAGTGCAGGACACAGTGGGAAGGAGCAGTGTTAGAAGTGCTGTGTTTCCTGAGTCATCAAGCCAAAGCTGTCTTTAGCTATCCAAGGGGATAGTTACAGATCCAGTGTGCAGAGTGGTATTCTGCTGCTTTTGATACTGTTCTGGGCTGAAGGGCTGGAGGACAAGTTGAATAGTACTTGCAATAGGCATCTTTGAAAGCCAAGATGCAATCACTTTGTTAAATTAAAGCTAATTTCCTCCACTGTTAAAAACAATGTACACAATCACTGCCACCAAGCAATTATATTTAAAGTGAAAGGATGCAGAGGGAATGCCAATTCTTTTGCTCTATATTCAGTCACAGCTGTGAGGGATTAAGGGTTGTTTAAAAATCCCTTAAAGGCCTGCCAAAAGTTGCAAATCATCAGAACCAATAGGTGCTTATCATTCCAGGCATTGTTTGAGATATTGGAAATTACAGAGCCACAGGTGGCCATGTTCCTCAGACAAAAGGGCTGTGTGGGAAGTTCAGGAGAAAGGATTTGGGTTCCTTCCATCTGCTTTCAGTACATTCATTCTTGGAAGCAATTTCACCTGTATCTTCAAGCATCTTCACAGAAGTATATTTCAAACAGAATAATGATTGTCAGTCAAGCAAGCTTGCCAACCTTTAGAATTTAATCTAGAGAAACCTACATAAAAAACAGAGAGCAAACGTTAGTGTTCTTTTCCCTCCACTTCTACATGTGTGTATGTACATATACATATGCATATATATAGTATATATAATCTGTGTGTGTGCCTGTGCATCAGACTGCGGCACTGTCATATTTTCATCAGAATTAGTATTCCAAAACGTGCAATTTTCAGGCACAGACCATCACTTTTCTTTGCAAAACCATGTTCAATGGTAGAAATCAAATTTCCTCTATTCAGAGAGATGAAGTGAAAAGTGGTAGTTTTGCAAAGTAGATTAGCAAAGTAAAGATATATCACACTAAAGTAGCTTGCACTGCTAGGTAGGAATTACAGTGTCCACATGAAGTCAAACACTAGACTTTGAAATTCAAGAGTTTCCATTTCACCCCCCTCTTTTCACTTGGTTAATGCTTTCTGTGACAAGTAGGATTTTCAGGTGAAGATGTTTTCCCCTTTTATTGTTAGCTGACAGGTGTGTTTTTGTGAGAATGTTTGAGGTAAATTTATTCAATTTACTGTGCTCTAAGAGCACAGCCCTATTCACTCATTTCACATGTTTTTTTTTGTTTTGTTTTGTTTTGTCACTTTCTGCATCAGACTGAAAAGAACTCTCCCCAGCGTGAAAAGAAAATCATCACATTTTCTTTCACTCCCTACATGCAGATAATTAGAAAGCTCCTAAATCTGTAACTCTGGGTGTCTGTTGTGTGGCACATAAGATGCACATCCATGTTCAGACTGCACAGAATGGGTTAGATAATGAAGTCTGAAAGACTTAAATGTCTCTTGCAGTCAATCAGTACCAACCGAGAATTTCAGCAGACCTAATCGACCTTTTGTGACATCACTATGAATATACTCTCTGCCCAAAATAGCTGCCTCTGGGACAATTTGCATGAGAGATAGGGACGCATTCACATCAATCTAAGCGGCTCCAGACAGAGAAGCTTAAAAGCTCAAGTGGCGAAACTTTTAATAACTCATCTCAGCTCCCTGCCCCCAACTTTTCCATTAATATTCCCATATTCTCTCCCCTTTAAATAGGAACATTAAGTGAAAATAAATAAAACATTAGATTGATAAAAATTACTTATATTGTGGTAGCAGCTGGAGGCCCTGATAAATACTTCATGATGCTGGGCCCTGTAAGAACGGGTAGCACAAAGACAGTGTCGGCTCCAGTGACACAAAGCCTAAGCTTCTGACAAGATGCAAGTAGACAATGGAAGAGAGGTGGAAGAAGCGATAACAAAAAAGGCAGTTATATTGGCATCAATTAGTAAACATGAAACACTTTGGGAAATTTCAGTTTATGTTCTGTATTAGTATATTTAGACATATGCTATATTTTATTCCACAATATATTGTAATCGAAGGTGCTTTAAACATGTCTGGTGTTATGGAAAATGGACTTTCAGAATTAAAACATGGGTGCCAGGAGCTTGTTACTACCTTGGACTTCTGTTTGCTATCTGTCGAAACTGGAAGGTTATTTGAAGTCATTTGTCAATAGTGGAAGGTTATAAGTGTGGCTGTTCAGAAAGACTATTAACATAACTTTTGGATACCTTTTCTTCATTCCCCCAGAACTTATTCAAGTAGAATTTGCATGATCAAACTGGAGCATCAGTGAAAGAATTGTCACAGCAACATAAATTAAAAACATTGCAGCAATAGGTACTGTTTCAGGTCCTTCACTAGCGTAGAGTCCCAGTGTGCTGGGATCACATAGGCAGTGCTGGTAGCAAAATCTGACAAATTGTGTGCATAACCTTGGATTCTTTTTCAAAATGCAGGGGAATAAAAGAACATTTAAATTGTTTTATGCAACTTAATGCTCCTGGCTGGAGCATTCCAGTCTTCTTGAACTCTTTTAACTGCATGAGTTGTGTGTGGAGCCTTCCAATACAGCCACTAAGAAAAATGTGTATAGGCTGGTGAGTGGAATAAAAAGTAAGATATCTGTCCTTTTGTGTAAGGAGAGACATTTCTGCAGATAACTAAATGGAGTAAAGTATTGCAATTACTGATACATGACAACTACTATTCCTGCCTGTCCAATATTAACTTGAAAAATTTCTTTTTGGGTCCATCTCTGGCCTGCTTTCTTAAATAAATGAAATCTTTCTGATTTCTGTCTGCCCATCTGTTTCTCTCCAGAAGTTTCAGAGCCATTTTTGCCAACTCCAGTTAAACCTGAAAGAGAAGAGAGGTCTCAGATTTGTTGTATTCCTAAGAGTTCCATGAAAATAGGTGGCCACAAAGATCTTTTTAGTATTCCTTATGAGAAAAACTGCAGTGAGAATCCCACACATGGGAGAGCACCATTATCCATTTCAGCTGGAACTTCCATCTTGTTAGACTCTTGGAAATCCAGTCATGAGACACAAATCAATAGAAACCCAGGCTTTGTTAGTCTTACTGCTCACGGGACAGCTTGATTTTTAATGTGAGGATCAAAAAAGCTATTAAAAGCCTAACTTTATACTCTGAAATTGGTTCTTTTCTGTGCTGTGTGAATATTTGCATGTGGTTATGCTAATCTGGTCTTCTCAGTATGGGAGTTGAATATCCTGCTTAATGGTAACCATATTTAAGAACTAGGCTCTGAATGGGATCTCCTCAGTACTGAACTCTTTTGAAAAATGCAGACATTTATTTCAGGAACCTAATAAAGACTTAGAAGCCTGACTACAGGCACTCYTTTGTGAAGATCTTTGTCCATGATGGTAGTTATAGCTGTACTCCAGAGCTCTGTGCCTATGCTATCAGGGTATTGTATGTAGACACTGCATGTGGCTTTTCATGCACAGTTCTCTTTGACGTAATTCCTCCAGAAGTGTTTCAGTGTTTGGCTAGAAGAAAATACAGGTGCTCTAGAGCAATCTGTCAGCCCCAGGGCACTCTGCTGCACTTTTGCTTCTTGGAGTTTAAAGAGTACTCCCTGCAGGGACCCTGCGTCTCTATACAGGGACTCTTCAGCCTATAAAATAGGGCATAGTAGGAACTTGCACAGCCTTTTTTGTTGGATTTTACTTTTGCCCGGAGGCACTTCTGGGCTGATCTGTCTGCATTAGCCTACTCCAAAGTGAGAGTGGCATTGAGGTACTTAACTGCCACAAAGGTCCTCTTAAGGAAACAGGTTCCTCCTTCCCAGCTCTTTTTTTGCCTTATTCTGACCAGAGTGACACTTATTAGTTCAAATGATACTGTGAAGTTTGTTACTTTAAAGTTTTACCTCCTCTTTAAGTTGCAGTAAGAGGAAATTATGCTATTATTATAAGCCTATCCATTAAAAGCAGTAGAGGGTCATTCTGGAAAACTAAAAAAAAAAAATGTATTTTTTTTCCTTTTTAGAAGAGTTAAAAGGTGATTCTGAAATATTAACAGAAAGCAAATGAATAGACAAAGCATTTAGAGCAGGTCCATTCCTTCAGTCCATCAATAATATTGGAAATACTTCTCCATGACATAAAGGCTTTTGGAGTCTGGATCCCCTTTCTATCTGCAAGACTAATCATCTCTCTAATTCTATACTACATAGTATACTACAATAGCATTTTTTTTACTACTGGGGTGGCAGAAAATCTGAGACAAGCTCAGCCAGCTGATTTCTAAAGATTATGCTGAAACCTTGTGGCATTCCTTAGAGTAGAAATGACAAGCGTTGTGAGCCTCACCTGGTTTGCAAGCTCTCCTATTTAAGTCATACAGTGACTTGGGGTGAGAAATTGCTGTGTCTTCAGCTCTCATGGTGTGTTTATGAAAGATTGACTTACTGTCTATGGAACAACAGAAATGCTCTGTGAGCAAATTCTGCAGGTATGCGGCAATGGTGGAAAAGTGTAAGGACCTGTGCCACAGCAGCAGTACGGGAAGTGTCATTTTAGCGGGACTGCACCTGAATGTGCCAGGGAAGGACACTGTGAAAAAGGAATGTTTGGATCTCCAAGCCAGTGCTGAGATAGCTTGCTTAGCCTTGAAGGTCAGATGTGTTGGAAGAGACCGCTAAGCTCAGGCAGGGACAAAAAGTGCTGGGATGTCTGCTACCTGCTGTTTCTCTTATGAATCAGGGGAATGGGGACAGTGAAGTCCTGCCATGGTAACATCTCTCAAATGGTGGATGACTGAAAGAAATGGGAAGTAGTAAGGAAAAAGCAGTATTTTCAAGATCAATATACTAAGGAGAAAAAAACCCTTAGTGGTGGGGAAAAGGGAAAAAAGAAATTTTATGAAATCAAAATCAAATTCAAGGTTTCATCTTATGGCTCCCCAAGTTCCTGATATATCAAGACACTGGTTTTTTTGAACACCAACCTAGAAAGACCTCCTTCATTAGACAGGGCATGAGAGTTGACTGCAAGGAGTGGAACAGCCACTGCTTTTTACATTCTTGCTCAGGTATCCAGGCAAATCATTAGTCATGACCCTTAGAGAAAGGTTGGACAACACAACTGTCTTTTTCTAAAGTACTATTTAATGGTCTAACATGAAGGCAAATTCAGCAGGTTTTTTTTTTCCTTTTTCCTTCCCATAGAGTTTTCTAGAACCTAACTAAATAACAGGAAAGTAATGTATGTAAAGTAAATTTAGATCAGAAGTCAGGAGCAGGTGGTCCTGGAACCAGTAAGACTAGGGAGTGTAGGAAACCTAAATGTTACAAGCTGTGTCTTCAGTCATTCATGAATGATATTCTTTAACACGGCATCTATGATATCAGGGAACGGGACTCTCAGTGACCTGGTGCTATGGTCCAAAACAGATAGTGTTTACAGGGACCAAATACAAGAGCAGCTGGAGTGCAGCTCTGAGGTCCATCCTAGTGGACCTCTGAGAGGCTGAAACACTCGACAAGCTCCACCTGGTAACATAAACTTGGCATTTGTTTTCCCCTCCCCTGTTTTCTGAGACACCAAGCATAAGCTTTAGTCAAATGAGGAACCAAGAGGATAAATGGCAAAACACAACAGAAGCTTTCCTTTTGGCCTTCATCCCTCCTGCTAACCTCCTCTGTTTTCCTGTGGAGGTGATTATCTCTCACTCTTGCTTCTCTCCCTCTTAGCATTTGGGGAACAGGAGGAGTATCATCTCACAAGAGCAGTTCTTACAGATGTTTTTCCTGAAATAGAGTTTCCACCCTGAAGGAATCAGTGCCTTAGCTGGACAATGCCTCCCACTAGAGAGCATTCTGTATTGAATAAGATACAGAAAAGCTAATATATATTCCTGGTAGAGGGAAGTTGTAACTCAGCTGGCACATAACAGATTACAGTTTGTTGTTCCAGACTTCTGCAGCACAAAATTAGCTCTGTCTTTCACAGTAATTAATTGCATTCCTGAAGGTGAAACAACTCTATCGCTTGGTTTTGACTTAAGGTTTGTCACCTGTGCTCTTCCCCATCCCTGTCTCTGTGGCAAAGACCAAGTTGTTCTGAGCTTACTGTGCTGGCAGGACATGCTGTGAAGTCCTTCCTCACTCAACAGATTCACTGATCCCAGTGGAACTGTCAACTAAATAGAAACTGAAGCAACAGCTACATGTAGATAGAGAGCTAAGTTACCACACTTGTTCTTCCCCTGCTCACCGTTCATGTGAATGACTGTTTCTAGAAGTCAGAGAAAAAATGATGCAAAGGCTCAAAGAATGAATCAGAAGATTAAAAGGTACAATATTTAAATTTTGCAAGGAAGATAGTTGTTATTCAAGGGAGCCGACTGGTTGAAAACTCTGCTCTGCCACATTTCACGCTCTCTGTTGCTTTAAAAAAAGGATGTAAAGTGCTTTTAGCCTATTTTATGAGCACTAGGCTGACAGCACAGGAGACCAAGGACCTCTGTTTATCCTTTCAGCACAGAACAGGCTTTGGCTCTGCAGGCTGTCCGTTATCCTGTCAAACTCTCTTTCCAAGTCCATCCAGTCTGTACCCAGGTACCACCCATGGAGTTTAATGTCAACTTGGAAATGTAAGGTTTGGCTGCAGTGCAATTTATGTCTAGTCAGCAGCTTCTTTTTTCCCTGGCCTTTTCTGTTGCAATGGTGGCAGTTATGGCCACTTGTGGTGTTAGCTGATATAATACTTACATAGAACTAGATGTGGGGCTGGTACGTGGTTTCCTTGACAGCTTTTCAGTGGAAAATTGTTTTTTCAAAACTCAGTCTACCATCTTGTGACCTGTGCCTTTTAAATAAAGGAGGAGGGGAAGTATTAATATTTCAAAGATTTTAAATGAAAACAGACTTTTTCAACTCTGAAATGTCTATGTGGTGAGTTGTGGTAGAGGTGGTTCAGGAGCCCCATGCTCTACATTACTTCTGTAGCAGTACTCAGGTGGACGCATTTCCCCTTTTTCCACTACAACAATGTAACTGCCATGAGTTACCAAAACTGGGATCGTGACGCATCATAGGAGACGTAGTCCCTCTAGGAAACTCAGCTTAAAGAGAGAATAAGGGAGTATGAGGCATCTGAACTACAACTCCAGTAATGTTTGAAAATGAAAATATTACAATTTTCAGAAGAAATGTTTCCGGTGTTGATTTACTGCAGGGGAGAGGGCACCAAATTTGCAAACATTTTTGACAAAACAGGCATGTTTGTATTCATGTCAAAATTCTCTGCCCTGTGTTTTTCACTCAGGCCTGGC
Organism: Apteryx rowi; assembly: GCF_003343035.1. Lineage (NCBI taxonomy): Eukaryota > Metazoa > Chordata > Aves > Apterygiformes > Apterygidae > Apteryx > Apteryx rowi. The sequence goes on along the minus strand of NW_020450419.1, from coordinate 761,702 downwards.
AAAAGGCAGGCCATGAGATGTTTTCATGTAAGCCAGTAAAATCACAAAAACTCTCAAGAAATAGCTAACAGGCCAGACTAGCCTCAGGAGCAGGCTGTTTTTCCTGTCCTGAAGAGAGTTGTTGTTGAAACTGGCATGAAATAATTACACCCTTAATGAAAAGACACTTTTTTTGAAAAGATTACCTACCATGGAACAGTTGCAAGAGACTTCATCTTGGAATGTTTGTTTGGCCAATTTGCAGAGAGCATTTTGAGCAGAGAGTGGTAATTCAAAACACTTCACTTTTGGCTTCTCCTTATCCTTCACTCTTTAATCCTCACCCACATGTGCATACTCATACACACTTATAAACTTTCCTCAGATGTGGACGTGCTTTAACCTTGGCCCTGATTCACTTCCCAGCATGAAACTGATTAAAAAAAACAGGGATGCAGAGACCCTGAGCAGAATGAGTGAGTTAGAGTTTTCTCATTGTTAAAGCACCCTTAGTTCACTTTGTGACAAGTCTTTACTTTTAAGGAACAGTGCCCAAGCCAGGAGCTCCGAAACCAGATTTCATTTTATTCTCTTCTACAATTACTAAGTGCCAGTGGTGGGCTTGGTCTTCTGCAGAACAGAGGAAGTTACCATGTTTTCCTCTAAAGATCTAAAAATGGGCAGATCTCCCTTTTACACCCACACTGTTCTCTTCCACGGGCACAGTTTCATTATTTGCATGGCATGAGGGTAGAGGGGAGACGGGCTCAGATTTTCAGAATTAGCTGATTGTCTGTGTATTCAAAGCCTGTGCAACCCTCCACGCTTGCCCTGAGCATGAAACTAGCGGGGGATCGCAGGAGGATACAACAATTAGCAGGATCAGGATCTATGATACTTGATAAAAGGTCAGAACCAAAGAGTCCTTATCGCCAGGGCAGTTTGGAAAATTGATAAGACATAGGAGGCCAGTGTATGGAGTCTCCCCTGCCAAGGTGTGCCAAAACCACTGGATTAGCACGGTCACTTTTCCTTCCTTCTGGTCTACTGAATTGCTGTTTGTTTGTTTGTTTGTTTGTTTGTTTGTAAAGAAAAGAGTAGCTCCTACCTCCGTTTTGGAAAGAAACAGCTCAGCCTCATATTTTCAGGAGAAGGGTTCAGGCCATAAATATTCTGTGGAGAAGAATAGGGGAGCATGAAGCACCTGAATACAAGTCCAGTAACACCTGAGAATGAAAATATTTGAATTTTCAGAAGAAATATTCCAGGTGTTGCTTTTGAGGGGGAAGGAGGGACGAGAAACACTAACTTGTCCTGTCCTGAAGAAAAATAATTACTATAGTGAACAAAAGCATATTTCTGACAAGACTACCTGCAGTGAAACAGATGCAAAGAGAGAGGCAAATTTTAGGACACTCCTGTCCCCAGTATTTCCTGTTACATAAGTCCAAGTCTGAGAAAGCTAGGTTTGGTTGGTGCCATGCCCAGCAAGCCAGTTCTTTTAGATTCCATTTTAAAGTGTCTCTTTCTCTGCACGTGCTATATTGGAAGTCCAAGGGTCAGACACCTAAGAATTCATCTTTTCTAGACTTAGAGTCCAAATCTCTGTCCCTATATACTTCTAAACAAAGTATATGATATCACATTCTTTTCTTTCTTCTTTTTACCCAGTGCACAAGAAGAAATTGTTTCAAAATTCATTTTGTGCAGCATAAATAAAATGGAGCATTATAAAATATGAACCTCCAAATTCAGATGGAGGCTCTTTCAATTTCAGAATTGCACAAAACAGGGATTTGCCACAGTGTGCAGTGAACAGACATTGGGTGAATAGGCACCTATCTGTTGTGCCTTTATTCATTGTTCCTCTGAACCAGTAATTAGAACCCTTGAATAAACCACACCAGAATTATGTGTCACCAAAGCAGCATAATAACAGAGACCTCATCTGTGAGAAATTTGCTTGCACTCTGGCAACTTGAATTAAATAAAATAAAGCACTGGGGAGGCATTTTTGCTTTGTGGCTTTTGTTTAAAGTGAGGTTACACCAGGGAAAGTGGTGATAAAAATGGCACTTCATACACTAGGTCTCTTGGTCTTAGCTGCAGTCCTTATTTTTACTGACACAAATAAAATCTTACTAGTGTCAGCACTGTAGTCAGGCAAAAGTGAGCTCTGTTCCATGTTGCCACATCCATCATGAAAATACACCCCTCCTCCTTTTTGACCCCAGAATCATTGTTGTTAGTGATGATGTATGAAACAGAAAGATCATAACTTGACTGTGAGAAATTGCTTTGAACTTGTTTTTGCTGGCAGGTAAAAGCCTTATTTTTGAGTTTTAAATGAAGCATGTTTTGTATGGAAGTCACTGAGAGGGAATAAATAGGGAAGACTAAGAATTCATTTTACAGAGTCACTTTTCAGACCATAACCATGTTTTAAAAAAGAAAATGGCCTGAATTTAAGTGCTGATGAAAAGTCCTGGACTGACCATCCTGCAGAGTAAAGTTCTCAAGATATTGTATAGGTTGCTTCTCCTAGAGGGGGAATTTCTCACTAATTACCAGTTTGCCTAATGGCTGTGTTCTCCCTTCCTTCAGGCTCCTAGCCTGGGTCAGAAAGCCTTTCTAGAGACCATAAAGTCCAGAACTGGTAGTAGCCAAGGCCAGATGACTGTAAGTCAGCTTGCAAACCTATCTGCCACGTCTACTTGTGGTACAGTGACTTAAAATCATAATAGCAGTGTGTGTCTTTTTGGAAATGGCCATTTTAGCCAACAGGTGTGCTCAGAGTTAACATAACCATGTGCCTCACTCTGACCAGCAACTATTTAATGATGCGAAAGAAGGGAGGTCCCTTCATTTTCATCCTGTCTTCTTATCTCTTTGTCCTGTCTGCTTTCCTCAGAGTGCAAGCCAGCAGCTACTGAAATGGTGGCTTTTCTGAGAACTTATGCTCACAGAGAAACTAATCTGAGACAATCAGTTTGCTCAGGACTAATGCTGGCAGTCTAAAATGTGCTTTCTATATGAGACAGTCCTTCTACCCTGTGAAACACCACTGCCACCTGCAGCAGAAAAGGAAATGGCCCAGAAGGAAGAGATGTACCCGAAATTCCATGATGTCCATTTGTGGCTGCATGGCACTGACTGCTGTTACGTGAAACAGTAGCAGCACTGGGCTCTCATGCTCATGTGTGGCCACACACTTGTCAAAGCATAAAAGGAGAGAGGTGCCTGAGGGGCCTATCAACGGTGTGAGGAATGTGGTTCTTCCAAGCCAGCCGGCCAGCCAGGCTGAGACTTGATCCTTCAGGACCTTTCCAATGCTATTATATGTTGCTGCATACAACTGCAGTGTAGTCTTCTTTACCTTCTCTCTGTTTTCCCTAAGGTTCAACAAATGTTTTTTGTTGATTTTTGATGAGGGGTTTTTCACGTATTCTCCACTATTCTGAGGAAGCATAATTTTCATGCATTTTCACACTTCAGATACTGGAGAAAAAGAAATTGCCTCTCCCCTTTTTTCCCATAATTTACGTAGCTTGTCTCCTCTGGGCTTAAGCTGTGCATTGTGCCTCTCATTTTCCACCTCTAGTTTATGAGTACTGAGTCTGTCTGGCAAGTGTATGTCTTACATTTGTATATCATAGCACACAGCGATCTGCTAGTATGACAGATCTGCAAGGGGATCTGTGGCATCCTACAGTCTTTTACTGTATTTAATGGGCTCTTCCCAATGACTTGCATTTTGTCTGCTGGCTGGGCATCATGAGTGTTTTTCAAATTTGCTGGGATTTGTTGATACTCTAACCCACTGTTCAATGCTGTCATGGAAGCAGACAGATAACATCTCATTTGGATGTAATACTTGTTTCTCTGTTCCAGTGGTCCCCAAAGATCAATTGTTGCTGGACTTTGCTTGTGGCTTTGGAAGCTTAAAAATTGAGGCTAACAGAGAAGAACAAAGTACAGTGTTGACTAGAATATGTTTAAAGTCAGTGGAGCACCATGAGGCAGAGGCTTCTGCCCTAGAGCTTTGAAATAAAAAAAAAATCTGCCATTCTCCTTGACATGGGAGCCTGAACATTTTTTTTTTCCTTTGCTATGTTCAATATTTCAGGAAACTGAACCAGTTCTATTCAAAAGTGCAAGCATTTTAATAGTTTTATGCTAGCCCAAAACTCCCTGATGTTTTATCTGAGGACCTAAAAGTACACAAGGTGGTTCCCTCTTACATCCACATAGGCACAAATTCAGTCCCATTTGTAGACTATGACTGGATTATCCTATTTTCAAACAGAGAGACGGGATGGACTTTCAGAAGGGTGAGTGTGCTTAAGAGTGAACAGCAAAAATTTTGGTTTTAGGCCAAGAGCTGTTCCAGATTAGCTAACAAATTGTTCATAGCTAGATTGAAGAAATCTGAACTGAAATTACAGGCTGATCTTTAACTTTTTGTAAGCTTTTAGATTTCCATTTTTTTCTTGTTTTATTTTCTACTATTGCATTCAAACATGATCCCAGCTTTGCCCACTAGTTTGATTTTGTAGCAGAAAGAAGAACCAGATGGAGTCAATTTAAGAAAGTCTGTGAAGGGAAAATAACTCCTTAATTCTGGGGGGGAGCAAAGGAGGGAGGGGTGCTAACACTTTCAGTAATGGTATTTGTAAGGTGAAGATGTTGTCCATCGTTCTTTTTTTGGATGGAAACTAATTTGGCTTTTATTAATTATGTTGTTAGTGGTCACAGGCTGTTTCATTCTTTTTTGGAGTAATAGTCTGGGGGAATGGGTTTTTGAAGAAACAGTATAGGATAATCTGCTGATGTAGCTATTAATACAAGTATCTCTGCAATTACTTTGCTTGACAGTATCTGTGCTTGCATATATTGGGCAAATTAGTCTGTTGCACTATGTTTCTGAAACATGTTGGGACTGAAGGCTTAGAATAAATAATTTCAGAAGCTTCCTGTGTTTATTCAGACCCACGTTTCAAAAGCTCATTTGAGATGTTGCAAACATCACATAATTTTCTGAGTTTTAATTTGTAGAAGTTGCCCTTTTGTTCCTGTAATGCATCAGTGGTGTCAAAGAAGACATGACAGTCGTTGCTGGTCTTTTCAAGTTTGCTTGTCTTCTTATGAAGCCAAATATTTCTCTGTTGTATCAGAATTCTTGTTTTGCAGAGGTCCTTCAGGTATTCTGTGTAGATTTGACCATTGCAGACTTTGTTTCTTCCTTCTTCCGTTAACCTCTCTACAGTTTATGCCAATTTATTCTGGTACAGCATGTTCAGTTTTGCTAGTCTGTTGTACAGGGTTGATCTAATCACACTTATGGAAAAAAAATATTCAGGCAGAATATAATTGCTCAAATTGGATTTTGGGCAACACGTTAAGCTATTTCTTTTTATCAAAAAGAAAAAAAAGTGGTATCCTCAGTAACAACAGATTTGTAGATGCTTGCTTATATTTTTCATCTGAAATACAGGTGTCACCAAACATTATTGAGTGAGATACATTATGAAAACAACTCCAAGACCTATTTTTCAAATCGATCTAGTGATTTAAAAAGTGCTTGACTTCAACAAGACCGAAAAGGTGAGAAAGGTTTTCAAAACACATTGAAGGATTTCCAGACTGGAAATGTAATGCCTGTGGTTGTTGTTTAAGCTGGCCAATTGTTTCCAGTTTTAAACCTATTTTTGTGTCTTACCCAGCTTAAAGAATAAAAGGTCATAAAAATATATGGCCTTTGCTCTGTACCATCTTCCTAACTGGTTCCCATGTTTGGCTAAGAGGTTTCTCGTGCCTCATGTTCTTTCTAATTTTGCTGTTTATAAAATTGTGCTATGAGAAAATGACAAATGTCAAGAAAACACAATAAGGATTGACAGCTGTGCAAACAAATAGTAAAGCAATGCCTCATAAGCTACTCTGACTACAATCTGCAATAGGTTTTTGGGAAACAGATTTACAGTTTAGTTTAAAGTTGATCAAATGGTGGCCCAAGGGTTAAATCTGGCCCTAAATAATTCTGTGTGGGTCATCATCTTCCTTTACCCTCCTCCTGTACTGCTGTGCCGAAGTCAGTGGGCAAGTTTGCTCTCAGGTGATTTTACAGAAATAGCTCCTGAATTAGAAAAGGGCTCACAACATCGAAAAGGATGGGTTGCGAGCAATTCCTAATACAAAAATCAAGCAAATGTTTTTGTTCTTGCCAGAATCTGATTGAGGTTCATACTGATAGTAGGAATATTTGTGAATTGTTGCTGAACTGAGTGCTACTTTGGAGGCTTTGGAGGCTTTGGAGGCAATAAATCCAAGGATTTGTTGCTGTATCCATGTGTGGGTTCAGACGTGGGCCCATTTGTAGATTTGGTAAGGAATTCCAATGGAGCAGAGCATAAAGCCTCCAGGGAATGTGCATTAAAACTTTTCCCAGTTTGTTTGCATGCCAGTGTGTTCAGAACTGCTAGAATAACCAATAACTACTTTTAGTAGGCTTGATGATGCAAACTCAGACTCTGAGTAAAATCTGAAAGCCCCCTGCTGTGAAGAGACGATGCATTTGCTGCGGCTGCAGTTCACTTTTAGGCTGAAAAGAGCCAGGCTACACTATGAAAATAAAGCTCAATTGACATTTTCCTGCTGGGACCATTTGTTACCCCTTAGGGCTGCTGAACTCCGGAGCTATTTCTCTCTGATCCTGTAATAGCCATCTGTTAATAGTGTGTTTAGCACATTGCACTGGGAACAAGAGGGTGACGGGGTGGTAGTTGAACTGTATATATGAGGAACACAGCAGAAACATGTACTTCCTGCTCTCTAGAGCCTGATAACAAAACAAAACAAAAATGCCATTGAGAGCTGTTGTTGCCGTGGAACAAAGCATAATAAAAGCTCTTCAAAGAGCCATCTGGACTGTGCTAAGGATGCTGCTCCATGCTAAATACCCATCCTTTGGCAAGCCTGCGTTATGATCAACGTCTAGGGTTCTTCGATCTATTCCAGCAGTCTCAGGCTGGAGAGCTGCACGAGTTGATGATAACTCTGACGTCCTCGGAGATTTGATTGCAGCCTGCACTGAGAAGCTCAGGCCTGATGTGAGAGGAGAGAGAATGTTCTTAACATCTTCTCACATATCTTGGATGAAAGACTCTAACATCTTCTTTTTCTGCCTGTCCACTCAGTCTGATTTGGAACTGAGGTACAGTCTTAAAGAAAGTCTTGCTAACTCTGTCAGACAAGAGACTAGCTCTATTCAGTTCAGCAGTAAAGGTCCCACTGACTGCAATGAAGCAAAGGTTTTACCCCTATTCTTAAAGATGAGCAATAAGTCAAGCTTCTGAGGTCAGCAGAAGGACCAATAGCAATGGAGAGTAAAACATCCCATGGTTTTGCTTCTCTTTCAGTGATAAAATCCAGTTACTCTATGATCCGTGTTTGCTGAAAAGTGACATTTAAAACATATGACTGCTCTTTCTCTTTCTTGGAATCATCAATTGTATAAGCATTTGTTGACAGTCCTTCTTCCCAACAGCAAAAACAAAACATTAAGTGAGGTTCAAATTCATGATCTTTTGACCCTGGGCCAGCTCCTCCCCCCCTGTGTTTGCTGACAACCCTTCAATCTTGTGGATCCAGCCCTCAGTGCTATAGAGGTGTCTCTGTCATTTCTATAGCATGCCTTCTCACTGTGCAGGATCCAGACAGAGCCAAAGAAACTGGAGCTGGTGGGCTGTTCCTATGTCCTAGCAATTCTTGTCCTACAAATAGACCTTTTGGAGCTACTGGCAGCTGACATACGCTAGAAGATTGGCCCAAACTTTCCAAGGGAAGCTGAAACCAGATCAAAGAAATCCCAGGATAAGGAATGTTTGAGAGCATGTTTGTGCTTTTACCTTTTAGGTGGTGCTGAATGTCTCTCAAATGAAGTTTGGTGTTAGTCCATGTACAGGTCTATTGTCCGTAAAGCAACAGAATACCTCAGTGGGAAGGATTTGCATCACGTCTATGGGACGTGTACAGCTAGGAGTGAAGCATGTATAATCTTGGTAGACATGCACGAGACAAAGAGGATGAAGGTTGCCTCTAAAGTCTCTTTTGTGAGTTTGTGATATCAGCAGAAGAAAAATCATTTCTATTTTTTTTCTCTTTTTAACTGAGTGAAGCTGATCTATGAACTGTGCAATAACTGGCTATTTTTTTTAGGAAGAGCCTCCCTTAAAGGAAGACTTGCAGCTTTGGAAGCCAAATGCTATTTATGAAAAGAACACAACAAATTAAAAACATTATTAGTATGAGAATTAATGAACCTAGAGCTCTTATTAGGCCTGTCTGATATCCAGTAACCCAAAGGGTATTTGCACTCATAGCTGGTAATGCTTAATCTTTTCAGGTCACTGACTCCTAATTATGATGTTCTTAAAGCAGGGATTCTCTGCTTTGATACTGAGATTTTTTTTTTTAATATAGAGCTTTTGTGGACCATCACCACTGCTATCCACAACTATATAGCTAGTACCTTTTCTATTCACCAAGACGTATTACATCCCTGTGCCAACGATAGTAATTGCATGTACAGGATAGTACCATTACGAGAGCACTTAAACGTATTTGTAACTATTTCTAATTCATCTGTAGCTCCTGGAAGTGAAGAGAAGGAGTCAGAACCATGCAAGTAGGCAGCTGCTGTTGGCAACCAGTCCCACATGCTCTGTGGGACGCAGTCTGAGAACCTCTGTTTTAAAGTAGGAGGCTAGGTCACAACTGCTGCCTACATTAAAAAAATTGCCAGCAGAGCTTTGCTGACAGAGGTAATGCCAATGGAAAGTCATAAAGAGCTTTTAGACTCATTTTACTTATTACTGGGTTGTGCAACTTCAGGTGTCTTCAAGCTTTAGTCCACACCTCTCTTTTCGGCACAACTGAGTGATATTTTCCAAGTCCACTGTAATGAACTCTCTCCAGGACAGCTGGTGAATCTGATGATTTAGAGAACTGATATGTTGGAACAGATCAAGCAGAGATTTCTTTGGCACAGGATCCTGTCTCCAGTATTGCCTTGTGATGGATGGAAAAAATAAGAGAAATAGGGCACATACAAGGTGATCCTTCCCTCTGTCATACCCATCACTCTTCCAGAAAAAGGAAGTTTAGGAGTTTGAACAGTGGGCTGTTTTAATTCAACACAAATACATCTTTAGTTTGGGTTTGACTCCGCTTCTGGAAGCAGCACTTGTCACATTGTCATTCGATTATACTGGAGAATATCAATTTTGATTAAATCTTGTCATGTTCTGCAAATATTTGCCCCAATCCCAGAACATTTATAAAAGTTTTTGTGATGTTACTGCTCAAGTTCTAATGTTACAGCACTCCCTTCCCATGTTAGTCTGATGTACATCCCAGCTGACACTTCCTCCTTCAGCAGGCATATGTAGGGCTAGTCGCTGGACTTCTGTCACTAGGTGACGGAAGCAACACCATGTAATCCTAACAGTATTTTTTTTAACACTAATGATTGAAACTATCTAATAGGAGAACTTAGAAATAAATAGGTTGTCTATTGCTTTTAGTAGTAACTTCTCTGGAAGAGGGCAGACATATGTGAACATATGCATTACAGATCCTGCAACTCACCCTCAGAAGCCCGTTGGAATGCTGAAGGAGAGACACAAACAATAAACTCCATAATAAAAGCTAATTCCCTACCCTAGAGGCAGGGGGATTTGAGTGAAGGTGACACAGATGCAGGTAGGAAGATGATCTTCATAAATATGCCTGGGGGATCGTCCAACCAGAGCAAAACTAAAATAAAATTACTTATACCCAGCTTTCTTCAAACTGATGTTTTAACTTTGGCGTGAGCAAAAACCTTTCCTGTAGCTCCCTAAAGATACTGCCCTTGCACAAGGCTTTACATTTCTCTTATTTTTTCTGGTTCATCTATACCCAGTCATCCTGAAGCCATGTCACTGCTCCAGAGAAGTGTCACCACTGTGTAGAAGGACATTACATTGGCATAGTGACTCTGCGGTGGGTCCCACAATCACACTTTCCAGGCTCATTCAGAGAAAAACACAAAAGGTCAGAAGAATTAACAGACGTATCTTTAAAGAAGAGATGACTCAGATCAGGAGTGGATTAGAATTAGAAATGACCCAACAGCTGAATAGGCACCAGCAGCGTGGGCAAATTACAACCTGAAGGCTATTCTAAATAGTGATGAGAAGATAGGCTGGCGATGGGTTTCTCAAAGTCTCCTGCAGGTCTCCATCCTTCAGCAGTCCACCTTTTGCTCCTAGACTATAGCTGAGGATGTATGTATACTGTTATCTGGACTCTGTTTGGAAATGCTGGACTTGTTCCTAGAAGGCATTAGCAGTCTATGCAAGGAGTGCTCGGCTAAACTCTGTCTTGGCAATAGCTTGGAGAACCAGAGAATTCAGTATTTCTATGAAGTTTCCTAGAAGCCCTACAAGGCACAGCTGGGAGGGCCTGGGAACACTAACCAAGTAGAACAAGATTATAGATCAGTTGTCAGACTGGCAAAGAAATCTTTCCTTCTTTGGACAGATTGCTTGCTGAGGATCATTAACCTTTTGGGACATACTTTTTCTTCTTTTTCTTCCCTTAAGTTTTTGTTGCTGTTGTTGCAATTCCTTTCAAAACCAGCAATATGAATATGAAACTCCTTTATGACAAAATAATAACCTATTTGTTTTCTGAAACCAGTCTTTCAGCTCTGATCAGAGAGAAGAGGTGTCTTGTTGCAATTTAATATATTCAGTGGCTCTGAGAGTAGAGACTGCTCAGCAGAGGCATTTCAAGATCTTAGAAATCAAATAGACATATAAAGAATAGTCCTAGTATTTAAACATCAAGTTTGCCTTGCATTTCCAGGTGCAGAAGTATGTGCCTGTGCAAAGGAATGGGAGGGGAAGAGGAATCCCTTTCTTCTTCTGTGAAATTTGTCTAGAACTTGGAACTAGACTCAGTGTAGTGAGCACGTTTATGTGTCCATATTCTACTTGGTGCAGGTGGATGCCAAATGGTTGAAATAGAGCCATTGCTTCCACTGCTCCCTTACTGATGAGTCCTGTATTCAGTATCAGTGATGATTTAGCTATTTTTGGTTAGGGATATCAGTTTTATTATTCAATTGCTATAGTAATACAATCCCTAGCATGAACAAACCTATAATGAAGTTCTGCAATGGAGTAGAATGATTCCCATCCATACAAAGGAGGGGCACCCTGAAAAGGATATTTGTATCTCTGTAAGGAGAGTGGTACTGTCTTACTGACTTTGAGAAGGGATTCAGCTGCCTAAACATGAGCATCATTTTTAGACACCTTGGGGTATCCAGTATCCCTGCATGGGGCTGGCAAATATGAGAGCAGTCCCACACCCTTCCTGAGTGGTGGCTTGAGGTAAGATGGGCTTTGGCAGCTTAAGAGACTTCCAGCAATAAAACTGTGTCCTGCCATACTGAATAAAGTGTTGGGTGAGATGAGAAAAATGGGAGGAAGAACAGGAGAAGGGAAAAATTAGGAAGATGGAAAATCACTGTTGTCTGGAACTTAAAGAGAAGCTTGTGTGACAGTCAATGAATCACAGCCATCAAGATGCAGGAGCAAAAATGAGAGATGATTGGTAAATGTGTTTTCTACCCATATATTTTCTGTTAGAAAGTGAACAAACCTGGATTAAATCACATCAGGGCTTTCACTGAAAAAAATGAATCACTTCCCACATCACTTCCTCCCACTTCAAACCTTTCTCCTTCTCCATCTGAGTGTTTTCTAGTGAGGCCCAGACAGTGTGTGTGCACCATTTGAATCTTATAGGTCAGATCTTACCCAGCTAACTTCAGCTTTCCAGAAGCAGGGTGTCTTGCCCACTTCTCTCAGTTTTGTCTCCAGCAAGTAAAGATCAGCACCTTCAGAGATGGCTTGCTCCATCTGCACACAAGTTCCTAAGACAAGAGGAAAGAAAGCCCCATTGAAGAGCCTAGAGATAGTTTGCACTACACGTTTGCACAGCAAAATTCTGAGAAGATTAATCCCACCCTTAATATAGACTAAGGAGGTCCTTGTGTTACCACAGTCTGTCATCTCCAGGAGTCCAGAGTAGCCTTCTCCATTTCTGCAGCTCCACCGCATGTCTTTATGATAGACCCGCAGCTGCTTCACCCATCTCCCAGTGCTGTGCATGACTTGTCATCCAATTCCCCCTGTGCTGAGGGGGATAATTCACTTTTGTAGGCTGGTTCTGCAAATGACCATGTTATTCTGCTGACTTCCTGAATCAGATTTAACCTCCAGTCTATGTAGAGAAGATAGGCTATATGCTGCATCTGGTACATGCAGTTGGGACATGCTAGACTGCTGCTGCTCCTGTGCTTTCGAGTGATGACTATGTCCAGGGCCACCAGCCTGGAAAGTCTGGGTCTGAAATGTATGTATCTTCACTAGTGTCCACCTCCCTCTGGAGATGAATATCCTGCTCCACCAGCAACAGCAAGAAGACAGACAAGGAAGGTTTTGAAATGAACAAGCATCTGCATAGGAAGATTAAGCAGTTTCATGATGTCTAATAGGGCAGAAATGGACATTGTTCCAGCTAAAAGCAAAAAGGAGGGTACTGCCCAGCTGCAACTAGATCATACAGCCTGGAAGTGCCTGTGGTCTGCTAGGCACAGTGAATGGGAAGCGACAAACCCCCTTGCTGCCCACCCTCCTAGTATATCTATGCCCTGCAGGAATGGGAAACAAGAGAAGACACTGGGCCCTAATTTTTCTTTCACAACAGCTTTACACAATTCTTCTCAAGTTTGCAGTAAGCAAAAATATATTGGTCCTGTGGCTTATGACTGAGGAGCACTCTGCAAGCATTATTTTTTATCACTTCATTGTTAATGAGGTGTTTTCAGAGTATTCATGTATACATTGGCTGATGTCTCATTATATATTTAAGTGCAACTATTGCCTCAGTTCTGTTCTCACCCAAATCCTCCTTTCGGCTCTGCATTTTCCCCACTCTGTTTTCTTGCATTTGCTGAGTGAAATCAGCAAAGAGGCCAGATTTGTTAAGAGATATACAATAGCCCTTTACAGCTGAAGATTCCTATAAATTTAATTTCACCCCTGCCAAGCACAAAATCACTTGCTATCTCAGGTTCAGTACAACTAGGGGAGAAAGGAGGGGAAAAAAGAAACAACCAGGGAAGAGGGAAGAAAATAATGAGGAAAAAGGTGATACAAACTGATTGGCACTTAGGTGTAGGTGAAACAGAACTGAGGAATATATTCATATATTTGTTCCCAGGAGAATCTCATGATTTTAATACAAGTCTTGCAGACCCTGTGTGAGCATGTGTGTAAAAGAGAACGAGACAGAGATAGAAGCCATTCAGACTGAAAGTATTACAAATGTTAAAGAACAGCGATCCTGTAAATTGACAAGACAGAGATAAACCTGTATTTTGTTTTATTTTTACCAACTCAGTATTGTCCTAAACAAAATTTACCCCATAATTGCAAGAAGGTTAAACTTAAAGCAATATGAAGTATACAGTATACTTTTCTTTGGCACACATTTGGGATAAAAGATCCCAATTGCACCTGGGAGCAGGCTCCCAGCAATGCTTACCATGCTTGCAATTCCAACTTATTTGGAATTAAAAGGTTGCTATAACAACACGATGCATTTATTCTTATATAGCTTTCCTTTGCTTATTTTTATCATCACTTTTACAGTATCAGTTGCCATAACAACAGAATGTAGTGTCTTAAATGTCTCCTTTCGTGTATATTTATGCAATATAATTAAAGGTTAGGATATGGGATTGGGGCATGCTTTAGGGTGGATTAATTCACACCTCAGCCATAAAACATCCCAATGCTACCACCAGAAGTAGGAGTGAATTCAGATAGGACCAGCTTTGCGGTGACAATGCCTCTTGGAGCTGTAAATACATTTAACTTTGCAATGCTTCCGTTGTTAATTAAGTGTTGATGAGTCTGCTAAGTTATAAGTTATCAGCATGGCTCACTCTTTGGATCTTTTTCTAAGCTGTGATTTCTATTAATTACAGTTGTGTTTCTGTTCTTATTAGCTAAGCTGATCACTCTCAGAGGCACATGATCCTCTCCTGAGTGGAGCAGACAATAGAGTCATCCAGTCTGCTATCCTGCCTTTCAAAAGAGACTGACAGACATATTCTTGGCACTAGACCCAGGTATTTCCACTGCTGTAGTGATGTGACCTAAAATCATCTTGGAGTGGTAATGATGTCTCCTTGCATAGTCGGGGATATGTCCCTCAACCTTCCTTCCACAGAGCAGGAATACGCAGAGAAAGTGGTGTGGAGGAGCTGGGACAGAGCACCCACCTTCCCACATGCTTCTAAGCTGCCTGAAACCACTGTGATTTAGAGGAGTACTGGGACATTTGCACTCTGTAATTGTGTATGTTGCTAGGGGTGAGCACCACCCTCCATGGGGTTATGTAATCTGTCCCCAGACTGCACCTTCTGGAGTGTGAAGTCATCAAATTCACAAATGATGATGTCTGCAATAGGACAGCTCAGCACTTGAATTACCATAATTCCCCACACTCTATAATAACACTCCTATATACTTATTTCACATTTATCCTGTTTCCGTGAAGTTTCTTTCCACTTCTGAGATGGGTGCTGACTCTTTGTGATCAGTGGTGCCTGCTCCAGGGGAAGAGGCTGTATCCCGGCTGAGAAGCAGGAGACCTCTTCCAGCCACTCAGCTAGCTTGCAACAGGAGTGTGATAAGATCACTGATATTCTCCAGAGAAAATGTTCTTGACAAGACAGTTTAATAGGGGACAAAAAAACATGCAGTTCTACCATTCCATCTCAGAGTGGTTGGTAGTACATCCATCCATTTGATTAAACCCAGGAATCCTCTATAAGAGTGGTGCCCAAAGAAGAGAAGTGGCAGATTCCCGTGACTCCATTACATGCCCAACGTGACTGTTGTGTAGAGGTGTCAGGGAAGAAGGATCCCAGGAATGGCCCACAGTCCTGAAAGTCACCAGTTAGCCCACTTGATTGTGAAACTCTCCAGGGACCCACTGCCAGGAGGACTGAAAAAAGGACTTAGAGAAAGACAACACAGGAGGAAGCAAGAAAGACACTGTATGATAATTGTATCTCTCATTATTACTGTGTGAACAATTACTGTGGAAGAAAAGCAGGGATTCCTGGTTTGTGGCCAATAGCAATATTTTTATGGAGAATACTGTATGAACAAGGGGTCTTGAGCTTTGATACAGGGCAAAAGCTACAGGAAAAGGGGGTATGAAAATGATCTCTCTGGCCTCCATGTTTTCCATGTCTGTATGAGCATGAAAATAACCTTGAGGGAAGGAATAGTTAAAGATAGAAGTACTGATACTTTCAATTTCAATCTTTAACATTAACACAGAATCATAAATGTAAATTACTGCAATCACCATTCTTAGCGACTAGGTCGGGTTGATGTCACACTTTTCACATGTACTCCTTCAGAGAGAACTGAGCTCTCGATACTACGGATTATAAGGCAGGACAGGCTGTCAACTCTCTGCATGCTTATCAGGGAGATTCAGAGTCCCTGCAAAAGCCCAGCTGCTGCATTCTGTGATTGTCAAGCTGCAAAGGATTGTTCTCCATTATTCTCGTTCTGCCCTTACCAAATAAGATGGTAAGGTTTTGGCAGAGGTAAACCCAGTATCCACTGCTGCCAGCCCTTCAGTGCCTGTTTCAGGTGTTTGTCAGTGTTTCCCTTGATGACTGCAAATTTTCCAGGGTGCTATGGTTCTAGTGGTTTAGTGAAGAGGGCAGATGTGGCACTGCCACGCTCAGGAACAACCTTGCTTTCCTTACTGAGCCCTGGCATGCTGCTCTGCCACAAGGTCCTAAAAGTCTCTAGGATGTGTGGATGAAAACCACCACTGACCTCCCATGGAGTTCCTCTGTAGCTTAGATGCAGCCAAAATCCAACCCTGTCTTAACATGGGTAGCACTTAGACAGACGAGATCATCCTCTGGAGGCTTGTGATTGTTTAGGAATCTCTCAGACACCTAGGACTGATTTATCCCCCTACAGGGCTACAGGCTTAAAATGTAGGCACGCCTGTATTCACTTTAGGTACCAATTAATCACACAGTACCTGAGCTGTCACATTTTAGTGGGCTGGTCAACTTTTAAAACAGGCTACAGCATCGGTTTGGTATCCTCCTTACAGCCACACCCAGGACCAATTCAAAAAATAATTCAGAAGACTACAGAGTGTTCTCACCTTGCTGTACTGAACTGTTATCTCACTGTCTTGGCAAGTGCTCCTTCTCAGTAGCAGTTCCCCAAAGAAGACAGACAGATGTCTCTGTTAATACAGTGGTTGCAGATCTGTGGTTTCTTCTTAACAATTTAAATAAAATAGGGAATATCCTATCCTCCTTCACATATACTCAAATTGCCAAGACCAAAGGCTCTTTCATTATTCTAGTTAGTACTTTGATATCTGCCAGGCTGAGTGTGATCCTGGAGGTCATGGGTAAAGGGAAGCAGCTGGTTACAAGTTATGCAATAGTGATCTATGGCCATGTGTAACTAATATATGGTTACAAGTACGCACTACAGAAGTGAGGGGCTCAAAGATTTCAAGGGTAGGTGTGTTGCAGAGAGTGGATAGTCTCTGACAGTCTGATTCCTTGCCTGGTGCTGCAGAACTAGCTGGTTGTGGAGCTGCAGTTCACTGTGCTGTTCACTGATAATAGCTTGATCAAATGTGCTTCGTTTTGAGGACCCAAGTTTTGAGTATTGTCAGAGTCTTTGGCATAAGCTCATTTCTGTACTAACATGTCACAGAGCAACAGGAGCAGGCTGCTCTCTAAGGGAAGGGGAGCCAGGAGTCAAAGGAGCACGGCTCAAAGGGCAGTAGCCTCACTGACAAAGAGGTAGTCCTACAGTACCTGAGCAAGGCAAGCAGAGCAAGTATGGTGAGGGTAACCAGGATCAGCCACCAGTCCAGGATCTCCAGGCAAGTCCATAGTGACAAAGCACATGTAAGGCCAGACCAAGAAGTCAAGTCAGCAAGGCAAGGTCAGGATCAGCAAGGTACAAAGCTGCAAGTAAGCATGCCTACAGCGTAGCCTAGGCAAGAACCAAAGTCAAGGACTTGAACTTAAATACAACTACTGAAGCAAAGGAAAATAGCATTGCTTGTCATCCTAACTATTCAAGATTGGGATGCTATACCTGCTTTAGAAATGCTGGTCTTCATCAGGGGTACAGTTTTCATCCTACTGCAGGAACCTTCCACACACCAGCAGAAGCAACTCAGGAAATAGAGCTGAGTATTGACCCTTAGGTGGCAAAGGAGAGAAATTAAATGTTCTGAGTGAGAAGAGCTTCAGTGATATAAGTGGCAGGCTGGAATCATGTCTGTATATGACACCATGAGGGAGAAACAAGTTCTCCTAAATACACTATAAGCCAGTTCCCAGAAAGACTGCAAGCTGTTAGGCTAGAAATCTTCAATACATCTCATAAGTACCAGTCCCAAGGACCTTGAGAAAATAGCCATTATTTTTTCATGCTGTGTATCACCGGAGGTGAACCTACCTGGTTCTCAGGAGCAAGAGCTGGGGCTTAAACATTCTCACCTTGGTAAGTATGTCTTTCCTTTTTAACAGCATAGCTAAGCATCTATGTTAGAAAAAGTACAGCCTTGTGGAGGAAGACTATAAGAGATAACCCTAGTAACAAACCTGGGAAACTGTAGCCTTATAAAACTGATGAAAGAAATGAAGACATTTCCTCCTGATTCTGAGAGGTGATCATTGATGCCTTGAAATGTGAACACCATTCCTTAAGATATGACCTCTGAAAAGAAAGTTGAGGCACAGAGAAATTGTTTATACTTTTGTTCATGTGCTTACATGGTCTAACTTCATATCTGAAGAACTTTGGAGATATATATCCAAGGAGATCATAGTATCACTCAATATGGAAGGGACTTCAGAAGGTCATCTAGTCCAACCTCAAAGCAAAGTTAACACCAAATTTGGAACAGGTTGCAATATATCCCACTCTTTCCCTTGGCAGGGTTATCAGAAGGTCAATAAGGAATACTCACCTGCCAGCTCTTAAACTTTGCATTTCGGGCTGATATTTGTTCAGTGCAACTCCTTGATCTCCTGTAGACTCCAAAACAATCAACAGAGCAGTTTCTCCCCAGAAAAGCAAAGTTAAACTCTCCTCATCAGAAGAGGAGCTGTCCCTGGATTCTACTGTGCATTGTAGAAATGTTTACCTGTCATTCAGCTCATTCTCTCCTTCTCAGACTATGCAAGGACGTGAGCAGTGCGGGGGGAGGAGGAAGGTGCCAGGCTGTGCTGATGAGATGAAAATGACCTTGATGTCGTCTGGATTCTGCTTTGTGCTATGCTGTGTATCCCTTGGAGGTGGATTAGGTTTCCACTGACAGGCTCTGGGAGATAGAATTTCCATTAGAATTAGAGGAAGAACATCTATTAGATAGATACGGCTCCTTATCTCTATCTTGTCTACTCCTCAAACTGTCTGAGTGCTATCTCTCCTTCTCCTTGCCCGCTCTTATGGTTCCTCTGCTCGTCAGATTTGTCTTGCTCTCTTCATCTCTCCCTGGGCTCTTGCTGTAAAGATAAAAAAGTTGCTGTTGCCAGACCTGAAGTGCTATTCCATGTCCTTCACTTTCTAACTTCTGCTTCCAAACAGGGGGCTTCTTCTGCTGTGAAATGACTGGACTAAGCAGCATGCAGGCTGTGCAAATGCACAATGTGCCTCTATTTCCAGCAGGCACAGCAAATTAATAACAAGACTAATTGTTGTTAACAGCATCCCTGCTCCCTACCCAATGGCTTTCAGATTCTAACTTTCTCAAATGGGGCCAAGTGGTGAAGGCAATGAATTTGTGCTCTGTATTTTTGTATCTAAGGTCCCAGCCATCTTAAAGATGCTCTGACCCGTGAAGCTTTTTGCACTTTAATTGAGACATGTACTGGAATAACAAGAGTGGCCACTACACAAAATTGCATTCTTATTCCTCCATGGTGTTTTTATTTTACCTGTCAGAACCATGGTCTGTGTGCATTACTTCTGGCTGCGCAGGTAGCTGTGGAAGCATTTGTTTGAGAACCACTGCCCTTCAAAGTACCACTCCTTAAGGATAACTGCATGGTGAAATGATACCTTCCGTGGGAATACATCTTAACAGCCAGTGCCTGAGGACTGCTTTCCAACATGATGGAAATGCCATTATTATTTCAGAGAGATTAACTGTTCTGGACTGATCACTCCCATTCTCATAGAAAACAGGATTATATTTCTATAGATGTGCTTTGACTAATAAAGGGGAAGACATAATTTTGCTTACTTTGGCATATGTCATTTCTCTAATAGGTGTTATATGACCAGTAGTTAATCAATAAAAAGCATTCACAGAACAATGACACATTTGGTATTACAACATACAGTTGTATCCTATAGAGCAGAATGTGAAGGTGAAGGAAGGCTAGAAAAGGAAAGGCAATAGCTGATTTGGTGGGAGACAGAATTGTGCTGACCATCCATATTGTTTGATCCTTGGCAGGGTTGGGAAAAAAGGCAAAGTCGGTGGAGGATACAACAACATGTAAAGGAAGCTTGAATGAAATCCAAGGCAACACAACTTTTACCAGAGAGGAGAAGGAAGCTCCTACTCAGCTCCAAATGGTGTTTCTAGGCAAAATTAAAAATGCTAATATTGCCCCATCAGTCATCATCTGCTCTGTGATGGTTTTTCCAAGATGTTAGTAGATGCCTCTGCAAATCATTACGTGCTTTAGTTAGTTAATCTCCATGGGTAAGGATGTTATGAGTTCTGGGGTCTTCACAGGCCTCTTGATCTCCTAGATTTTAGAGTAGGACATCGGTGTTGGGCCTATGTACTCATAAATATTTAGTTCCCTGTTGGACTCTCGTTACTAGGAATGTTTCCTGTGCATTGAATGCTTTGTTTTCCAGTCATAGCTTTCTGCTGGCACCAAACCCAGGAAAAACTGTGATTTTAAGACAATACCCACATTGAAACTGCATGACTTAGCCTTCAAAATTTCATGCAGAACAAAAGGTATTGTTTCCACTTCACAGCAAGCAAAGTGAAAATTAAAACATTGCACTCTTGTTCTGACTTTTATAATAGGGCACTAAAATTCAAAAGAAAAAATTAAATCAAAAGGAAACTTCAAATGTTCACTCAGGAAAAGGCCAGGGGAACGCTTCACACTTGTTTAAAAAATAAGCTTCCTCTAAATTAACCCCTTTTCTGAAACTTTTAGCTTTTGGTCAGTCAGCATTTCCAAAAGAAAAATTTTCTGGCAGAGCATTAACCATCAGTCCTTGAGATTGTTCCTGTGAGCAGGATGACATCTGTATTTTTGCACCCACGCAAGTCAGAGTGCATTCTCTAGCACTTTTGAGTGACCATGTCAGTTCCAACAGTCAGCACCATAGCAGTTTGCACTTTCACCTCCTACACACCCAAGCCCCTCCAAAAGATCTGCTAGCTGTGCTTGTTAGAGCAGCGGGTTATGGAATAGAATCAACATTACTCCCAAGTGCAGCATTTTTTCAGAGTTTTCCTAGAGGCATCAGGACTTCTAAGCATAGCTATGTTTTTATAAAGAATATCCACTCCGCAATATGAGTGGTGATTCTGACAAGCTGGACAGTTATTTTGTATTTCTCTTCTCCAGCCACTGGCAAAATAATGGTTACCATCTATCACATCTATATGTTGTCAAGACTAAAATTCACTACCACTCAGCTATCATAGCCCCTTAATTCTCATTCCATGCTGTTCTCTCGGAGTCATTGTCCTGCCAGGGAAGCCCTTTTACAACTATGGGCTCCTTGGAGAAAGTGTTTAGAAGGACTATCAGTGATGCAAAAAAACCCAAAGACTTGAAGGCTAATATAATTTCATGTGATAAAGAACATTCAAGCAGTTCTGTGATCAAATGAGATTCTGCATTAAGTACATGGCATCAAAACCTCATTTCTAGATACAAGCCATATTGCATTGCTTTCACCTCTGCACGGCAACATTCAAAATTCATCAAAGCTTTGAGCTATGAAAGCTTGCTTGCTTCTCCTCCCCAAAATGCTTTTCTTTCTCTCTTTCTCTGCAATGAATATGGTTATACTGGGTTTGGTAATTGGTCCTCATCTCCTGGAAGCCTCCTCTGTCCCTAAGATACATTTACAGATGTTTGCTGGTCCTGCCTTGCAAAGGGGAAACTAGAAAGACCTATGAGAGCATTACATGCCACATTCATAACAAGTCCTTGTTGTCATTAGTTGTATGGACTGAAGCAAATTCTGCAGAACAAATGCCCACCAACTCAGTCATTCTGTAGACATTGGCAGTGTACCTATTGGTCACCTGTATGGATATTTTATGATGCTTCCTTAATTGTAATGTTATCCCCTGCCCCTACATCCCCCCAGGGTCCTATTAAGTCACACAAGCTAATAGGTTTATTTGAGAGGGAGAAGGCTGAACTATTGGTTTTTCAGCACATGTAAACCGCTTCTCAGACATGTATCAGAAAAAGAAGCAAGCTGGGCCATTACACAAATACCAGACATGCATATCAAAACTCACAGCCAGATCTTACAAATGAAGCAGAGGACTTGTTCCATGCTGAGAAGATGCATTTGTCTCAGGATGCAGTTATTGATTTCCTTTTGCATTCAGAGGAGCAGAAGACTTCAAAGTGCCTCTTGGCTGTTTTGACTGCCTTGAAATCAAAGGGGAAGATTGCTTGTTTAAGCTGAGCATGTGGAGAAGGCATGCAACAGCACATACGTTGTGCTGCAAGAACATCTCTGGATTACTTTGCAGCAGTTCAGGTCTGAGGCAGAGTAGAAAGGTGATGGGCCTCCCTGACAAGAAAATCCCTAGGCATGGAAGAGCCACCCACTAGAGATCAGCCAACATCATCTTCTCCTCCTGTCTCTGAAGCTATGTGCTGGAGGCAATGCATGTTGCTTTCTGACTACTTTTAGCTCCTTCAACTCTTTTACCATTTGCAGTAGACTAGCAAAGTTCCTTAAGGCTGTTCTGAAGTTCAGGATGGTGTAATCCTGCTTCCAGAGGTACAGGGATAAAGTTGCAACTAGTCCTTTTCATGGCCTTAGGATATGCCAGGCACAACAGTCTGGCTTGGTTCACTGATTAAAGTGCCAGTGCCCTCAAACATGTTCTTACTCTGCAGATTTCCTGAAGAATTCAAAGTATGTCATAGTAGACAAATGCCCAGGAATCCTGCAAGAGAGGATCTGGCACTTGTTAGAGATGGAAGTGTTAAGCTCAAAAGCATTAACAAGAATTACGGCTTAACATTATGACCTCATCTAGCCTTTAAAATAGAATCTAAAGCAACATTAGCAACATGTCCTTTCTCAAAGAAAGAAATAAACAGAAGGACAAGATAAGTGCATTCTGTATCAGAGCAAAAGGGAGCTGACAAGTATAACCTTAGCCTTATGGACAATCTCTAGGGCTACTGACTTTTGGAAAAGATGCAGTTAGTCATCTAGGAAAAATAGCTTTGAGAGCTGCTATTATCTTGGGATCTTTGTTAGAAGTGTTTTAACACACAGAATACCTCCAAAAATTTCAGAGATACTCACCTTAGACTGCACCACGAAGATGTAGAAGAACTAAATGTCATCTCCAAGTTTTGGCCATTAAAAGTAGTGAAATAATACAAAATAGCAGGGCTTTGTATCCTTGCCGGATATTTTATGTACACAGGATGCACAGTCCATGGAGAAATAAGCACTGGACCTGAACCTCTTTATTTCAGTCTCTATTCCTTAGGAACATGCTTATGAACGCTTACTTATTTCATCATTGTTACACGTTGATAATGTGTGACACTCTTCCCTCAGTATTTGTAAATCAAAGTTCAGATTAACTGTGACTTTCTGATTGTGGAAAAAAGCTATAAATTTGGTTTAGACAGCCAGCCAGCTTGGGTTTAGGGCTTGTTGCATTACCGGAACAGTAAGCAGATACTAAGGAATCTGGCCTTACATATCAGCTGAAAAGGACGATTTAAGGTCTGAGACTATCACAAAGGCCAGTGCTTTTAGATCCATCTCTGGTACCCTGAAGTTAAAGATATTACTATTGTAGATTCTGTCTGTAAAGACCTTCTTGACACAAAGGCCTCACTTGCTGCTGAAAGAGTTCAACAGCTCTTATCTAAGTGCTAATAACAGAAAGAAGATTCAACACAGAAAGCGCTGAGGCCTCTGAATTCCCATTAACAATTTGTGAAAATGTACAGTGCAGTCTCTGCAGAATTAGCTGAGCAAAGCCCACACTATGTTCTCAAAATATAGATTAATATCTTTCTCCTATAAGAGGTAAACCACAGTGCATGAAAGCATGAATAGTTTTCCAAATACAGTTCAACTTAGTTTAATTCAATTCAAACAACCTGGACTAAAACAGAGTACTTCATGTGGGAGCTTACTGTGGTGATCTATTTTATTTGTTACAATAATCCAGACTGGAACTTATATTTTGGGATCTGCTTACTACCAACTTTGCATTCCCTAATCCAGAGTGTATATCAGGTTAGTGTAACATTAGTATAAATCAGCCTCAGGCCTAGTTAAGATCTGGCTCCTTATACTAACCTAGGGCCACTTCAGATGTTAGATAGAAAACTGCATCCTCCCCATTTTCTTTCCTGACATCCGCCTCTATGCTGTCAAAATGCCCCTGAACTAAGGAAGATGCCGGAGGAGTAGGAGCCCAACCAGTTCTGAACCAGCTCACAACTGCAAGCAAAGTCCTCAGCACCTGTGTTAGCACAGATGTACACTCAGGCCTACAGAATTGGCACAGTGCCAAAAAAAAAAAAAAAAAAGATACTGGGGTTTCAAGGTGTTATACAAGAAAAAAGACTGAGGTAGAAGTGACTCACTACCCTTCTTCAGAAAGCTCATGTTTCTGACTGTAACCAACCAGAATTTACTGTCTGCAGTCTTATTTAATTTCCATAGGCAGCTGATTTTCTTTTAGGAATAAAAAATAAAATAATTAACCCAAGTCCATACAATTTAAGTTATTTTGAGTGACAAAGTTTGGAGCCTTAAGATTAAAGTTTTGATTGAGTCCATATGATATTTGTGCAAACAGCAAAAAGTAAATCCTATCTAACCCACTAGTAATTACAATGCCTTTATTTTCTTTCAAGAAGCTTTGTTGGTAAATTTCACTGATAATAAATGATGGGCAAAAGTAAAATTTTCATTCTGAATATTTTTAAACTTTAATACAGCAAATACACTATTAACATTTAAAATTTAATAATATAATGATGTGTAGTTATTATACCATTATCCCAGTTTTGTTGTCTTTTCAAGATAATAAGCAAATAAAGAGTTGTTGCAAAATGAGACATTCAAATGCTACTGTAAAAACCTTTTTAAATGGAAAATTTTGACCTTATGGAAACATCTTTTTTTCCTGTCTTTTCCTCTGTCCCTGTTGGACTATAGCCAAATCTGCATTTTCTAATGAGAAAACATTGGATTACAAAATTCCTGCACAGCTCTGTTGATTAGACTTTCTTACACATAGTTCAGTTCTGTCCCTTGAAAACTAAGATGTTTACCCACCTCTGATATTCAGTTTTATTTTGCTGCAGAGATTAAAGAATGATAGTGAGGGAGACAAGTGAGAAAAGGAATGGTAAGTATAGTTAACCTTACCAGTTTAACCCTATTTGCAGCTGGTCTAAAACTTCTGGTTCAGTACAGAAAAATTTATATTTTGGGATCATATCTTCTAGTAAAAACATGAATTAGTTTGATCTGACTTATCTGGACCTTTCATTTCTCTTTATTTACATTTTGATCCAAGGGAAAATATAAATATAGCACAAATCAGGAGTAAAAGTTGACAGATTACAGTATGTTCAAACAAAATGCACTGGATAAAGTATTAGTACCAAGCTTACAAGCAGCACCATTTCCATATTATACATCACAGACTTTTGGAATTTAAACCATCTTTTTGATAAATGTCCTTAAGCAGCAGAGCAGGAAAATGTTGTGTTTACCAGTGTGTGCAGAACTGTGAAAGGTTGCCAGAGGAGCTGGGGGGCATCTGGCAATGGATAGTGCCAAATTTTGCTCAGTAAAATTGTAGAAAGGCATGCACACTGTGTGGAAGCCTCCTGCATAATCCCTTCTGGCATCAGTTAACTTCTCTGTTATCATCAGTTCCAAACATCCTTTCAACATCTTTCTTCTAGACACAGAACTTCCTTTTGTTTCCAACCTGCTGCAATTCTATGTCATGCTGCCACGAACAAATGTGAAATCAATTCTGTGTTTTTCAGCCTGTACTTTTCTTCTGTTGGGAGTTAGCAAAACTAACATCAATGCCAGTGTGGGTGACCCTTATTTAAAATCTGCACCATTTAGGAAACATGCTAAATGTTGTAAGAGGGGTGGAGAATGTTAGATTGGAGGTGGTAAGCACACTGAAACATCATCTGAGTTCAGTTAATTTCATTATTTCAGTGGTCACTCCAGATTAGACCAGGAATTACCGCACTAAAGTGGACAGGCTCCAGACTATGTCAAAATGTCTTGCAGAACCCAAGAATAGATCAAAATACAGTGAGGACAATAGATATTTCTGACAGGTACTGTTACTTGCAGAACTTCTACTCAGTACTTCTCCTTGGCTTTTAGGCACCTTCCTGGACATCATCAGCTAGTTAATGGCATTGAAGAAAACTCCTTTCTAATGGCAACTAGAGCACAAGGAGTCTTCCAACACCTTGTCTTCTCCTGTTCCTTAAAACAAACCCTATATCTCCCAGCCACTCTAACTGAAATTTGATTTATTAAGAAAGGGGAAAGAAGATGTCAACAAGAAGTTGTGTGAGACATAGCCAGTCATAGATATTATATGCTAAAATACCAGACTATTGAGGTACACTAGGCTTACTGGAAAGAAGAGACTCAGCATCTTCCAAAAGAAGGAAGGAGTCTTGTGGGTTTTTCTTTTAATCCCTATTTGGCAAGGGGTTCTAGGTACTTTCTTCAAGGTCCATTAGTGACTTTTTTTCTTGATGTCATCAGATCTTGGTTTTCTCTTTTACTTTCTGGATTTATCATTGCACCTGTGTTGACATGCAAAGTTCTTTAGTGCTTGCTATCCTCTCCGGATGCTCCCTTCCTCTGTGTGTTTCTTACAAACACACATACACACATATTTTTAATATACTTTGCTTCTACAGTAATGTTCCCATCAGACAGTATCCAATACTGACAGTATCTGCTCTGCTTGTATTTCTATTACATCTTTTTCTTCTGCCTTTTCTCCAATCCTAAAATCCCTTTCCTGACAGGGCAACAGATTAAGGTCTTCCAACCCTCCTTTTTTCTTTCTGTGTAGGAAGAAATCCTTTTTATGTGGCAGTTAACACTTTCCTGCTGTCTTCTAGTTAAGGAAGTTACCATCTTCAGCTCCACTCTGAGGATGCAGGCTTATACAGTTTTTAACTCCCTGTTACTGTTATTGTACTTTATACTAAGCACATGCTGTTGGCAGTCATCATATCTGTCACATTCATTATGGAACAATGGAAAAGAGAAAACACTGTTCTCTGATTTACAGCATACCTGAATTTTAATCAAGTACACATTTGTAACAAGACTGAAAATGGTCTGTCAAATACTGGTTGAGGATTTCTTAATTAAAAACAATGGTAAATCTTGTATATGAGAGGTAAGAATATCTCATTAAAGTACCAATGCAGGATTACATAGAATACATAAGAAAAAACAACAACAAGGAAGCAGAAAAACAAAAAAAAAATCTTCATTCTTTTTTTAAAACATGTATGAATGTCAATGCACAAGCAATAAACCAGCCAGTAAGTACATTAGAACAAATACCCAATTTGTGCAATTTGCTGCACAAATATTACCATTCCTGGGCTGTTGTTTATTGCTAGAGCCAAAATTCTATTTTTCTCACCTTGTTCCAGCAATATGCAAGTTCAGTGGCAGCTCTCCTTTTACAGCTATTGACTTAGCCCTTTTGATAGGAAAGTATTCTTAAATTCTCCCAAAGCCTGAAAAATCTCAGTAAAGTCCAAGCTACTTAATTCAGGCAAGCAAACAGAATGGGTAGCTCACCCCAGTCTTTAACACACTGCCCACAGAATTGATCACAAGTATTAATCAGCTCTTAGCCTGGCATCCAACAGGCCACAGTGCTACTTAATTATATTTTCCACAGACTTCTGCTCAAAGTGCATACATTTTCCCAAAGGAAAAAAGCTACTTTTTAGCTATGCTTCCCAAACATATCTAATTCTGGCCCACCGGATGTTCTGTTACACAAGCAAAGGGCTGCCCCCCCCCCCCAATTTACAGATAAGATGTCACACACAGCTCCCAATTTACAGATAAGATGTCACACACAGCTGATTCAAATTCACAGCCAGCATAAACACAGACCACGCAAGTCAGAGCTAGAGACCTGGTCCTTCTTCTCCTCAGCCATATCCCTCTACTACTTGTGCAGAAATAGGAATTGTTAACTTCTGTTTTGAGGAGTAAGTCTTCCAGGCTATAGCTCACAGGACCCAGGAGGTTTTTTTCAGCACCCAGATCCAGATGCCTACTGCCACCACATAGGAGTGGGATTCAGTGTCCCAGTTTCAGGGAGAAGGAAATGCAGGCAGACAGTCCAAATGAGAGTTGTGGTGTGCTCCAGCCTGGTCTCCAAGCTACATGTTGCGGAGACTGAGATCTCAGGACATCTTAAAGCCCTCATCTCCTGCAGAGCTTTCTCATAGGTTTTTTTGTTTGTTTGTTTGTTTGTTTTTTCCTGCTTTGAAGGTAGTGACTACCTTGGGCATAGCCAGGAGGTTGAGGGAAGTGATTATTCCTCTATTACTTGGCACTCCTGAGTCTGCATCTGAGGTACTGTGACCAGTTCTGGATGCACTGATACAAGAGACATACTAAGAACTAGGGAAGTTTTGCAGAGCATTGCTAAGATAGCTAGAGGGCTGAAGTACATGTTGTGCAAGGAGAGTCATTTTGACTACTGTAAGGTACACTGCAAGAGTTCTAGTTGCTTTTCCAGAAGGGTACAGGTCTCCTTGGTCTTATCTGCCAGCTCTGAGTAAACCTCTTGCACGGCTACAGGCATTGGAAGCCTATATTTAGGGCTTTGGATTGAGCTCCAAGAGTCCGGAGTTAGAGAAGATGTCAAACATCTCCCTGCTGACCTCCAGTAGCTTTTGCAAATTGTACCAGTTACTCAGGCTGAAAGCTCACTGCCTCAGAAAGAAACAATTTCAGCAAAAAGAGTTTTCCTCTGGGTTTTCTCAACCTCCACTGGACAAACCTTTCAGAAATATCATAGGTACTAAGGAGCATTAATTCCACTAACTTCTGATTGGATGTATGCTCCTAAAATATAATAGCATTGAAGATATGCAAAACCTTACTGGATACAGTCCTGGAAAACCTGCTTCAGCTGACCCTTCTTGAGCAGGGAGTGGACCAGATGGTCTCCAAAGGTTCCTGCCAACCTCAGCTATTCTGTGATTCTGTGAAGATGTTTAGGGGCTTCTGAAGCTAGGAATTCTGGGAGGAGATTCAGTAGCTCTTTAAGACTAGGCAAAACAGTTAACAGAACTATCAAAGAAAACCTGGGTGACATTATGCTGCATCAAATCCCTGACCACCTGCTTTTCTCTAATAATGCTGAAAATGGTTTTGCCCCCCTTCAGCTATACTGCTTTTGACCTCAGCTCATCAGAGTAAGGAGATCCTGTTGCTGACTAGGGATAATTTTCCTCTGGTCATGGCCCTGCACTGGTAATTAGAGAGAGGGAGACAGGAAAAGAAAAGAATTGCTTCATTCATCATAGAAGAAAATTTGAAGGTGAAACAGGGAGAGGAGATAGGAGACTGGACTGAAAAGATCTGGGAAATTGTTTCAGATGGTTCCTGGCATAGTAGGCATTTCATAAAACCCTCAGGGCTCCACAAAATGGCCAAAAGAGATGGTTCTTTCCCTTTCTTATCTTGCCTTCTCTTACGTGCGGTAAGTATTTACAGACATTTGACATGCAGTCCTGAAAAGCAAGGCTGGGATATAATTTCCAAAATTTTCCAAAATCATGTCAATGACAGCTTCTATGCTGTCCTTTCTAACACCAATTATGCTGGTGTTAGGCCCTCTGTAGGGGAAAAATATCCCTCTTCAGATTGCCAGTGAAAAGCTATTATGTCACTTCAGCACCTTTTATTTCTGCAAAATAAGTATTGCTGCTCTCTGCTCTGAGTCCCAGATGGGAATGGTTGAAAGCCAGGGTTGCTGCTCTATGGCAGGGATGCAGGGTGATTGTTCCATTTTGGAAGGGAAAGCTGAATTTTCAGTTTTTGTAGGAGAGACAAATACTTACTTCTTAGTGTTTCTTTCTCATTTCTCTCCACCCTCCAGTAAAAAACAAAACCAAAAAACTGTGCTTGTGAGTGCAAAGACCACCCACAACAGCAAGTAGGGATGCAACATTTGAATGTCCTAGAGCTGGAAGCTGGAGCTTAGCCAAGGCAGGGACTCAAATCTCTACTTTCCATTTTTGTGCAAGTCCCATGCTTACTCTCGAGTACAGGCTGCCTGCCTCCTGCACCTCTGTGAGGCAGGCAGTGGGGCATGGGTCAGGTCAGAGGGCTAAATTAAGGTAAAGGGAGAGGTGCACACAAGCAGTGAGAGGCCATATAGAAATGTCCAGGTGACTGCATCCAACCTGCAGAGCTCCGAGATGAAAAATCTTTCTTAATGATGACTGTAGCAAAGAGCAGCTAGGACAGAATTTTCACTTGCCTTAAATTTTTTTACACCTAAACCCTTCCAATGACTCAATGGGAGTCGCCATAACCTGGCACAAATTCCAGTTGGATAAGGTAATAAGTAAGACTGAACAGAAGGACGGAGGAAGCAGAGAGGGAGTGAGGAGGGGGGAAAAGGTTTTTATGTTGTATTAGAGTCTCTTTTCCTGGGCCCTGTAGACCACTGATTCTCTGACACAGACATTTCAAAAATTTGGCTCAAAGATAGCCCCAAAGGGAAGGTGCCTGCAACACAGCCTTTTGTATGAGCTGCAAAAGGCAAAAGCTGTATGGACTTCAGTATGGGCCAACTACTCGTCACCAGTAAAGCTGATGTAACTACAGAGGGGAAGGTGTGGGAATCTGAAGTCAGAGGCTCATACTACTTCTTCTAGAGGCTGGAGACAGGCATACCTGAATTACTATCATGTGAAACATTAGCAACTCAGGAAGGGTAGTAGGGAGTTGTTAAAGGCTGTTTTCCTACAGTGTGGTCAGGTTGTTGCTATATTTTACTTCCTGCTGTATCTTCCTGTGACTTCTTCCTTCGTTGTGCATGTGAACTTCTTGCCAGTCAACAGCAAGGTACTGTCTTGTAAAGGCAACAAAGAAGAGGTTGTCCCAACCTTTGGACTGGGGTTGAGCCAGTGGTTTGTTAGCTCTGGGAAGCCAGAGTGCATTCTCTGGTACAGCCAATACCTCCAGCAGGACAGCTACTTTAGGAAAGGATCCATAGGCAGGTCAAGCTCAGCACCACTCAGCTGCTAATCAGGGTCAAGCAGAAGGGCTCTGTGACAGATACCATCTGTGTGACCAGGGAAGGGGAAGACCACTGAGCTGCAGAACTACTGCCACATCGCATGAGTGGGGGCACATATCTCACTGAGCCATGCTGGGAGGGGAAGATATGGTCTCCCGAGCTCCCCCGGGAAGTCTGCATCTAGGATCACACTGCCGTTACAAAGAAGAGGGACAAAGTCCTGCTACCACTGAAATCAGCGGAAAATCAGATCCCACAGAAAGTAAAGGGAGAATTCTGCCCTCTTTCATCCTTCTCTTCCCCTGCTCCCACACAAACCTCAGCACTTCCTTTTTATTTTATCTTGGAATCACTATTATTCCCCCTTTTCCTGGGTGTGGTCACTGCAGCATGACAGGCGGGGTGTGAGGCCATAACTTCTGCTGATGCACACAGTGGAGACACAGAGAGGCAGCCCACACTTCTGATTCCCTCCACTCTATGTAGCCTCTCGCTAGATTATCACAACTTGACATTATTGTAATAGTGTTTTGGAAACAGAGGAAAGGATGTATTTAATTATACATTATACTTGCAGACTGCAGGGCTGACAGCTTGTTTTTAGTAACCAAACACTTGGTGATAATCAAACAAACCTTTTGAGTTGAGCTGATGAAGTGCCAGCTAGGAGGAGCACGCCAATGCAAAAGACGCAGGGACTTATGCAAGTACATCAAAAACGACTAGCCATAAGCCTGGGACTGGGCCAAGGACCCCAGTCTTACATTACACAGCAAGCTGATAGGTTGAAACGTGCCTTGAAGATGAGCTGTCCTACCATTGCCAATTAAGGGGCTGTAAGGAAGCTGTGGTGTTTGGAAACTTTAACTTGACAAATAACTGAAGAACACTAGCTCCATTTCTTCTTTTCTTCACACCTCCCACAAGAGCCCTCCATATCTCCCTTTCCCCCATTCAACATCCATGTATTCTCACCGATATTTTCTACCCGATAAAGACTGAGTAAGGAGCGTGATCTGAACCATCCACAACGATCGAAGGGTTTTTAAAGATTATGACAGAGAAGCAACAACTCTCTCTTTGGTGATATTTCACTTTTATATGATTGTCAATCTCAGATAAATCCTACACTAGGGTTTCTTTCCCAGACAATGCTGAATTTATCTACACTTCTGCACTGCAGTGCTTATAAAAACAATCTCTTTCCTTTCACATGAACCCTGCATCCTTTTCAGAACAGAAACCAAACCTCTTCTGTATCTCTTAAGAACTTTCAGCACATTCCTGGTGCTTTTTACAGTCATAATCAATCTTCTCCCTCCAAAGGCCAAATGTCTGCTGCAGAAATCCAGATTTTTTTTCAGCTACCCTTTACCTCCACTGAGAGTCCAAACTCCAGACACAAACACTTCTAGGCTCTTGAGAAATACAACCAAGCTTTCCATCACTGGCTTACATATTCTCTGGAAGTGGCTTTAATTCTGTGTACACTCATTCACAGGATATGTCCAGCGGCCTCTCCTGTACAGCCTTGAGTCAGGATGTTCTTTCATGAGATATCCCACACTATCAATAACAACGGTACATCCCAAATTATCAGTTTCATATTATTCCAGAGAATGTGGTGATGGCTGGACTATTGCTGGATAAGGCAATTACTGACACAATAAAGACTCATATGGAAGCATTATCATCAGTTTCTCTGTGTTCCCTTTACCACCTATGTGAAAAACTGGTGGTTTCATTCCTAACAAGGGAAAAAAATGTAGGGTGTGATCTGTTTGGCTGATAATGTCTAATCAAAACAGCAAAAAAAACCCCTCAAATAATAACTGGAACAATGAAAGGAGAATAGTTTCTCAAGAGGGGGAGATTTACAGATATTGCAAAATTATTTGCCCCCACCTTATCTTTAAAATATAATTTAAAAAAACCTTTGTAGGAATAAAGGCTTCTTTAAAATCCTCTCAGGACGTCTCCTTCTTTCTAGAGGACCATTTCCTTGCTCAGTCCTGATGGAATAGCTTTCATGTGCCATTGGATGTCAAGCCTTCCTTCTGTCAGAGGACAACAGTCATTGATGACTTTCCCCCACCTAAATTTTTGGTGAACAGCCAGGAGATTAGTCACTGACAGTCCTGTTAGGAAGTCAGAGGAAGGGAAGACTGGGTCCATCTGTTCCCCTCTTTTCCACCTGCATATTTGCAAGGGGATAAATTGCCTCCAGTCAGTTACTCCCAAATCCTACCAGAGCACAAGGGTCTGTAAAAGACTGGGTTTCCATACCCACTCTGGACACCAGGCTGTGATGCTGGCTCAGATGGGTTTGGCAGTTTTGAAGGCTGTCACCACAGACGGCGCAATGCTCTCATAGCAGATGCCTCTGTTTGAACACACTGCACGGTCCCACCATGTGCCCCTGCCTGGTGGCCACTGCAGTTTCCTTCTTGTGGTTAATCACTGCATTTCTTCCAGTCACAAGGAGCTCAAGGTTAAAATCACGCCATATACACAACATTTAGCTCAAGGTCTGATTCCAGCGTCATTCCCTTTCCCAGGCTTCACACTGTTCAGGTTTGGAGTTGTTATAAAGATTGGATACAATAAGAAAAAATACAAATTTGAGACCAGTCCAAAAAAAGTGTTGCAGTGACAGCCCCATTTCCACAGGAGAGAAAACGAGTTAAGACTTAGGTGCATCTCTCACACTTGCCTTATAATTTGCTGGCATGGGCCCATTGTATGACAACTGTGACAATATTTAAATGTAGTAATTTTACATCTGAATTATAAATGATGTTTTGTACTTTAACAGATTTCAGTGGCTAAATATTTATCCTATCCTTTTTTAGGTGTCTGCTTCACTGGCAAATTTTCAGTTCCTTCTGCATTACTTCCTCCCCCTTTGAAAATACTGTACTGAATAAGGATCGCTCTTCTTCAGAGCTTGGCTTCTCTTTCACCTGGCTCCTGTGGTGAAAGTAATTAAGAAAGTAATTGATTGCTATAGAAATATTAATATTTATTATTGATACTACAGTAATATCCTGAAGCTTCAGCAGCTGTGAAATAAATACATAAGAGAGAGTAATAACTGTAGTGCCAGCTGAGGATTATTACTTCAACCACAAGGTCAAGAAGCCTGCAATCATGTAAACACACTCTGAAAACATTGAATCAGGGAACCTTTCAGAAAAAAAATTGTAAAATACATACAACAATTTTAAGCCCTCTTTCTCCTGTGAAGGTCTCTGGGAACTGGTATCTATGAATGGGTCTTTTGAGGAGATGAAGAATACTCACTGAAAGAAAAAAATTTCCATTTCAGCTTCTTTAGTGTGGGTCATCTTACCTTCTGTGATTGTGCCATATGCTTCATTCTGCTGAAAGGTAGCTGCTGTCATAAGGAAAAGTTGTCATGACACAAGAACAGTAAAGGAGCTTTTTAATCTCGGTATACTTGGCATATTAAACTACCATGCTAGAACGTTCATCATTAATATTTTTTGTTAAGTGTATTAGCCCCATGAAAGGCTAAAAGCTTCCTTAAGAGATGGAAAGTAAAGGTGAGTTTTTTTTCAAAAGCAGACTGCATCCACCCAGCTTTGTTATCCCTGCTGACTACAGTGTGACCAAAGTTTGGTCAATAATGAAGTGATTTTAGCCGCCCCTCCTCCCACCTGTTATTTTGTCCAGAGTGAAAGGTAGCATGAAAATTATATCACTGCAGTAGGTCCCAGCTGATACACTTTTAAGATATCACAGCAGTAAGGCTACAAGTAAAATTCATACCATTAAAAAAAAAAGAACATTTTGTGGATGTCTTTTTTTTATTATTAACATTATAAAAATTTGAAGAACATGAGACATTATTTCATGAAAATTCCTCTATATTTAAAAGGCTGTTTGTCATGCGAAAAGCATTTTCAAGAAAATTTTTCACCCACTCTAGTGTATTAGAGTATTCCTACTTATATACACACAGATTAAGAGGATATGCACACTGTGTATGTGTCTCAGTGAGTTTCTAACAGCTTTATATGTTTACCGATGAGTCAAGATGATTATGTTGAGATCATGGGAAAGAAGGATAACTCACTATAAATGTATAAAAGGATTTTATGAAAAGGACAAGGACCAATCATTCTAATTAGCCAACAAAGAGAGAACACGATGTAATAGGATTAAAGGGACACTGTCAAATTGCATTTCTGAAACCAGTTAATTGCAAAAATTCTATATCCTGACAATACACACTTTCAATAGCATATCTTATTTTCAAATTCTTTGAAATTCTTTTGAGAAGGAAATTTCTATTTTCTGTTTATTTTTGTAAGAAATTAAGAAATGTGAAAACTGCTTTCTGTACACAAGTGTCTTGTAAGTGATTATATATTGAATATTTTATTGTTTTTACATAAAGAAACTAGAGAAAATTAACCTTTTCTAATCTGTCAGTTACAGCAAAACTTTCATTTTGCTTCCCATTCAAACAGAAACAGGATTTTTTCAAATAGGCAAGGAGGAATACTAGGATACTGTTTATCTTCCATTGTACCTGCTATGCCAGTGCCTGTGTCCGAGGGATACAATTTAAGACCTGTTTTCAAAAAGAACAGTTGATTTTAAGTATCATCTCCTTTGGGGATCTCCAATTTGAGACATTCAGAAAAGCCCACTTTT
Organism: Apteryx rowi; assembly: GCF_003343035.1. Taxonomy (NCBI): domain Eukaryota; kingdom Metazoa; phylum Chordata; class Aves; order Apterygiformes; family Apterygidae; genus Apteryx; species Apteryx rowi. The sequence continues at coordinate 726,275 of NW_020450419.1, read as the reverse complement.
CAAACTTGCACCACTTAGTTCTTTCTGAAAATGAGGTTCCAGCTGGCTGTCTCAGAAAATGCAGGCACCTAAAACCACCACCTTTAAAAAAAAACTTTGTTATTTTTTAAATTGCATAAGCTCTTCCAGAGGCAGCAAGTCAGGAAGTTAAGTAGAAATATTCTGTCTCTTTTGGTATTTTCCTCCAAACATGTCATCTGGTCATGGTAATTCTGAGGAATGGCAGACTGACCATGATATGCTAACACAAATGTAAACATTCTCATTTTTCTTTCCTAGCTACAAATCTATTTTTAAAATTGTGTTATGTAAGTGTATTAGCTAGTCTGCCCTAAAACATATCTGACAGTCTGAAGTACATCTGAAGCACTGAAATGTCTCAGTTCTAAACAATTTTCAGCAAAACAGACTTTTTTGTGGATTATTGCTTGTTCTTCTTGAAATTTTTCTTTTTCGTAATGAAACTGAAATAGTCTGAATTTTTCATTAAGAATAAAGATAATTTATGAACAGCTTTTAGTTTTCTTACAGAAAAAATACCTGCTATTTCCTAACCAGCTGAAATATTGTCCTACAGCAGACCTGCCATGGGATGATCTACTTGCCTATGAGAACTGTCTTCTGTTTAGGCACCTCTAGACAAAAAAATAGACAAAATATTGACAAATAGGAAGGACTGCACTGAAAAGCAACAGAAACCACTTATGCTCAGATACTGCAATGAGAGCTAAGTATCAGATTAGATAACTGAGATACTAGAAGAACTGGTTTATGAAGAAAGATTAAAGGAGCAAGACATGGCTAGCTTGACTAAACAAGAGTGAACTTCCAGTGGCACAATAGGCTACATAATAAGGGGCAAATAATGAGAGAGGGATGCTGTTTACAGTGATGTAATTGGTCATGATTTGAACTGTTGCAATAGCCTGAAGATCTTGATGATGTAAGAGGAGCAGCAGGGGAAACTTCCTGACAATGAAATCTTTAGACTGTTCAAAATTACAAAGTAGGTGACTGAAGCCCCATTGTTTGAGCCTAGAATGGGCAATAGTGCAACCTGCTGACAACATATTTTATTTTTTCTTGAAATCTCTATCAGGAAGTGCTAGGAAATATTTTAGATGGAAAAGCCAAGGTAAAAAGAGAGATGCACTTTAGAGTTAAAATTACTTTCCCTGTTCCAATAATGTTCTTCGGGGAAGTTCCAAGAAAGGGATTTTCTGTGACTCTCAGCTTCTGTCACATGTATAAGTACATGGTGTAGGTAACCAGCCTTCAGCAGTAGGATGAACTACATGATGTAATAGATCTTTTCCATCTCTAATTTTCATGAGAGCACAAACAAATATTCATGCCTGGGAACATTAATCACAATTGGTTAGCTGTCTAAATCAAAGAAGGGAAATAATATGTTGTGCATACTCAGCACACAATGTTCTAATGTTTATAACTATGTAATTTCCAAACCAAATTTCTTCAAAAAAGGCAATGCATCATTCAGGAATACATTCACTCTTAAGGATGGTATTTCAAAATAAAGTTGTTTTGAGTTACTGGGGATGAAAAGCATAAGAAAAATACCCTAAGTGGTGAAAATCACTTTCTCTCTCCTCCTGATTGGATAACTTTGAAACAAAACAAAACAAAACAGCTGGATTGATTTTTATGAAAGTTTCTAAAACCAATTCAGTCTTGGAGTGAGACTGAGCATGAAAAATTTGAGCCCCAAAGGTAATATTTTTTTGAGAAAGTTATAAATGACTGTGATTTAGAATTGAAATGCCATTTTCAAGCTTAAAAATATCATCACAACCACAATGCTACATTAATTTGTGTTGTGCAAAGCAGTAGTGGTAATAGAAAACCAAATTCTCCTGATTTCAACTGACTTGCAGCAAGTTACCCTGTCAGAGAATTTGCCACACAAACACAAAACAAGGAATAAGACAGAGACAAGGGTGAGTAGGACTGGAGAAGAGAAGGAGAAAGTGAATAGGAGGGAATGTTAGGGGGAAAACAAAAGCAAAAAATACAATTACAAAAAAGACCAATACAGTCATTTACTACAAGTGCTGTATTTGCCTGTGGGAAGATTCAGTGTGTTGATGTCAATTTTGTTCTTTTGAACACTGTCGTGAATAACACAAGACTTGGAGGTGGTAAAGAAGAGACCAGAAAGAAGGTGATAAATAGCATGGAGGTGGAAGAAGGAGATGAAATAGGGAAATTAAAGGAGAAATTATTAAGGAAATTAATTTCAGTGCTATTGCCAGAATGTTCTAGAATAGTCCAAGAATGACTCTCTCAATTACGGTGCAGCAACAGCTCCATTAAAACCATTTTTAGAAACTTGCAAAAACAGGGCTGAGATGGAAGTAGGACATGTTTCTATGGGAGGCAAATTAATTTTGTATTTATATATTCTATTCTATTCTATTCTATTCTATTCTATTCTATATTATTTTATAAAATGGGGGGAGGAACAGACAGCTTGGAATTGGCCAAGCTACAGAGTACCTCTTTTCCCCTTACTAACTAGGAGGAGCCCGGTTGGTGTTTGCCAGCAAGAACTCCTTTCCGAAGCAAAGAACCCATCAGTGGCAGCTCCTGCAGAGGCTCCTGAAGCTCAGAGGAGGTGTGCACTGACCCCTGAGCTTGCCAAACAYGCCTCAGTGTGAAGGGCTTAGTGGGTGTCTGGATCTGCTGTGTCCTGAAGGATGAAATTATCCAAATTAATCAGCTTTCCTTGAACTTGTTAACAAACTGAAGTCTCCCATCAGGGATGCTGCCTGAACACATTCCTTGAAGAATCCTTTGTGAAGTTTCTGTAACTTCCCAGAACTACACTGGTGATATTGGATACTGGCCCTGCAGTGCAAGAGTCAGGTCAAAAAGCATTTCAGGCAGCAGTCTTTGACTGAAGCTTGCTATTGCCTTTGTAGCCTAGAACTGGAGCCTTATCGGTTCTGCTCTGCCACCATTTTCACTCATCTCAGAAGCAAGGCAGATCCTGTTTATTCTGCACCTTCTGCTTGTGCAAAGGGAATAGCCAATTAACTTTGTTCTACCCAGAGGTGTGTTTCAGCCACATCTCACTCTGCCACCTCCTCCTGACCCCAGTCACACTGGTTGAGCTTCTTTCCCAGTTTTTCCCGTGTAGGCCAGTCATCACATTACAGACATCCACTTAGCTTCTGATTTGACTAAGAGTGAATCGTCAGTTGCTTTATGTCCCTAACCTAACATGGACAGGCAACAACTACAAAAATCAGCCTCTCCTCTCCTTACTGAATACAGATATTTTCTCTCCTTTCCCTGCTCTTGTTTTAAACTTGTCATCCTTGCTCCTTACCCAATCTTAAAACAAGTCCAGTGATTCATCTCACCCATTCTGGTCTTGCTGACATTCAAACACAGATCTCAAGTTGATGGCTTATCTGGGAGAAGAAAGAAGGGTATCATTCTCATGTATTCAAATACAATACCTTGGTATAACATTCTTAAGACTTTTGCAATATTCTAAATATATCATACCTTAAAAAGTATACACTCTATCAAACTTCATCTTTATCTTTAGCAAATGCTGAGCAGGTGATAGAGGCACTTACACGCATTAAGGGTATGGATAACAAAGCTGACAAGAGAGTTCTTAGATCCATAGTTTCCTCCATCACCAGGCACACATTCGTATGTTAGTTTTAGGGCCGTCTTCTATCATATGCAAGAAGCTTCAAGTAACCCTGAAGCTGACTCATGCAAAGAGCCACAGAGAAGGGGACACATAAGCAAGCCTTTGGTACAGGGTGAAAGTGGCTGGAGGTGAGTTCATTCAACTATTTGGCAATAATGATTCAAAACTGAGTTATCTGAAAATTTTCCATTGGGACTGTTTTCCAGAGATAAGCATGTTTTGACAAATGTGAGTGTGTGTGTATTTTGATCTGGCTGTAAAAATGCTGATTTTGTAGAAAAACAAAACAAAGCTCCTAAAAGGGAAATATATCAGTAAATCTATAATTATATCTACATAAAACCTACCATTTTTTGGACTTGCCATACATCAATAACAATAAAAATGCATTGCGGGAAGGAGAGTTTGGTTTCTTGAAGTTCATTTTTTGCACATTGGATGAAGTTCCCTAGAGAAACTGTGTAATTTTAAATGATATGAGAGAGTGAGATGCATCATAAAGGAAAATAACTGTATTATAACTATACTGAGGCAAGTGTAGTGAGGCTCTGTATTGGCATTTCCAAGCTGAGAACTTTTTGGTCAAAAATACATGTTATTTAGTTTTCCAAAAAAAAAAAAAAAAAAAAAGAGAGAGAGAGAGAGACTTACTTCATGCAGCAGAAAACATTTTCAGCTTGATTCTTAAGAAAACAGTAATGAGTCATGTAACTGCATGCTGGTATGCAGCAGTTTTCAGCAATAAGGATGCTAGTATGAAAACTGGCCTGGGGAATACTCTTTAATGCTAAAGGGAATGGATAACAGGGCAGAAATCCTCACAAGACTATGGCACTCTGTACCCTCCTGGTACAAAAAAAGGGAGAGAATAATTTCTGCAGTGTAACTAATTCTTCTAAAAGAGTATCATTTTATTTTAAGGACAGTAGAAAATTCTAAGCATGCTTTATACTGAGAGATACTTAAACTTAGGCTGGAATTTCATCTTGAAGGGAGCTTTTAAGGATAATTAAATCAGCTCTGACATAATTTAGGTGAATAGCCTAGTAGAGCAATCAAGAGCAATAGAGAAATGTATCCCAATCTCAACAGTTCTATGACAAAATATCCGAAGACAAAGTAGACTTAATTGCTTGCTTTTTCCACATCCAAAATTCTTCTAGAGATAAAGGTTAAGAAATATTAAATAATTTGTCCAAAATGTTCACCAAGTTGATGGCATCACAGGAATAATATCTGATATGGATTGTAGAGGAAAAATATTGTATGCAAAATAAGCATGCCTTTTGGGTCATGATTGCAATGTCTCGACTCTGCCTTGATCAAAGCCAAGATCTAATTGCAGAATCAGACCTGACAGTCCCATATTTAAAAGATTTGAAGACTGAGCAGTTAAAAGTTAGAATGCTTATCTTCAGCAACAGGATCTACATATCTTGATATGAAAACAGGGTTGGTAATGGCATCTAATCACTTCTGGTTTTAGTAAAAAACAAAATAAATAATCCTAGACTTTCTCTTAGAATGCATGCATATACTTTTGATCAGTTAAAACTAATAGAAAAAAGAATGTACAATACATATGTTTTAAACTGCTAGGCAATTTGAATTTAAATGTAGGCTGATTTTGGCTGAATTATGGGCCAAATTATAGCAAGCAGGGTTGCTTGTTAGTGGATGGCATTATACATTGTTACACATTCTAAGACTACTTTGTATCTCTCTAGAAAAATATCTGAGTTATTCAACCTAATCAAAGGATCTAGGTGTTTCCATTAGTTACTTTTGGATCAGTTAACAAAACAAAATGTTCTGGAAATACTCAGAGTAATATTCCTCATTATGTCCTTCAGCGCAGGAGATTATTTAAGAATTTTCTGCCCTCGACCTACTTTCCTTCCTCCTTCATTCCCAAAACCCTGCTGGCTTCTACCAACCCCTTACCAGCGCTGGCTCAGCACTACTGTTAACTGTGACAATGAGTATAATCTCATTTAAAAGAAAGCAACCACTTTGGGGGAGTCTTTGGGGGTTTTTTGTTTGTTTCTCTCTCTCTCTCTCTCTCTCCGTGTGTGCGCGCACGCGCACATGCACGCATCTATGTTTTAACTAGATCATTTCCCATATCTTGCAAACATGGTCACACAGCTAGTGGAATTGACATAAGTGAAAGAGTAGCTTCTGGCAGGACATGAATCACTTAAACTAGCTCTGCCACCAAAAGATTCATAATGTGAAAAAGCATATTTGTAACACTGCTCACAAATAGATTAGCATTTTCTGGGCTTGCACAAAACATGTGTCTTTCCACATAGACTGATAGACTTTTAATGAATTTTCTAATTGTTCTATTTTATCACCACAGGCAAACAACAAAGCCATGAGCACTTTCTTTTAATTGTCTATCAGATACTATTGCAGTCTTTCAGTTCCCTTTGTGCAACACCATTTTTATTTAATAGGTTATGGACCTACTCACACCCATGAGACTTCACTCAGTGCGGCTGGATGGTACGTTGCACTTAGTGAATTCCAGCACAAAATTTGTTTGTCTGTAAATTTACTGTCTTAAGACAGGCTCCACTTCCAGCTAAATTCAATGAAAAACTTCATGAAGCCTCTCAGCTAGTCTAATAAAGGATACTAGCACTCTGTACAGAGCTGGAAAGCACAGAAAACTTTGCAAAAGACAGTCTTTTAGTCAGCCATGATGAGCACCAAAGCTCAAGCTGAAGTATAGACTAGAGACAATTGCTCTTTATTTGATCTAGTTATGTTGCTCCCTTAAACAACTTGAGAAAATGGTGACTAACAGGTGTGGGTAAAAAAAAGCTGGTAGTGAGGTAGTAAAGTAGGACAGAAAGAGAAGGAAGTAGTTTGCATAGCTGTAAGTAGTTGCACAAATCTGTTAGAGGCTAAATGAAAGGAAGCTGCTGATGGACATCAGGTGAGTCCATGAGTTATGAATATTAGCTCCCAAACACTTTTTGGTGGTCAGAGATGGAATTGTTACTCCAGCACAATCTGCTCCCATTTGGTGCTATTTGTTACAGCCCTCTGGTGTTCCTTACAATTGCTTGGTAGGTGGAGGAATATGTGGTCGCATGGGGGGTGGGGATGGGTGACTTGAACATGATAACTGTAAAATGCATTTATTTTTAATGTTGACTACAATAACTAGAAAGCTGAGGTTGGTGTAATCCAGTGACACTTCAATGGGTGAGTGCTGGTTAATAAACTATTGATGAAAATCATTATGGTATTCTAGGGCTTTAAGACAGATGAAGTCATCCTTGTGCAACACGGATGTCATGCTATATGCATCTCCTCATAAACCTCCTAAAACAAGATTTTTCTCTTACTATTACTCCTTCAAATCTGACTGCTGGTATCTGTGCACAGGAATTGGGAGAAAGAGAATGAGAAAGAAATGGACAATTTGGTGGTATGTTTGGCTTTGAAATCTGAAAGCTGGCTTATCCTGCTAGATCAGATGGTGGTGCTGTAGGATCCTGGCATACTGGCTGAAGACACCCAAAAAGATGAGAGAGGGTTTATGTTGAGTAGATTTTGAGGAGTAGTTTGTCTTAGAGAAAAAAATGCTTTCTGAGTGGAAAAGCAGGTTCTGTGTATCCTACTTTTGTTCCCAGGAGAACTGTGGTTGTGTATAATGTGTCTACCAGGATTCCTTTGTACATCATTACTGGGAAATGTATAAAAAGCTCTAGGGAACAGGAGTGGAAATAAGAAAGCTGGTAGTGCAACTTTTTCTTGGGGTTCTCTGAGAAGGTATTTGATGGCGTCTTTAAGATTAAAGACTGAGCAGGAATTTTTTTTTTTCTTGAACTTCTTTTGTTCAAACTGTCAGAGAATCTGCTTGCCTTGCTGATGCAGTCCTACATGCTGTACAATTTCTATAGCTCTGCCTGAACTGAAAGATTTTTATTGTTTTCAAGGAGAGATAGAATATAACTTGAATAAAGCATATCAAGTAATCTCAGACTCTGTCTACATGAAATTAAGGTTGGATTTTGGTCCTTTAAATGTATAATTCACAAAACCAATCTAATGTAGAGCTTGATCAGATGATAAATGCTTAAAATCATTCTCTAAGATATTATTTTAGAGAAATAATGAATAATAATAAATAAATAGATGGGAGAGTACATTAAAATCTTTTAACCATATAAGTCCCACCAGTGGGGCAGACAGTCACACAGCATGGGGGATTATCAGGTCATTTTGCTTTATTCATTTTCTTCCTTTCTTGGCGGTATCTAACTGAAGAGCAGAAGAGAGGGTGTCTGAGATGAGAAAAAGGCCATGGACTTGGTAGAACCCCCTGCCAGCCATCCAGCCTGTATAAACATCAAAAAACATGGCAGAGATGCAAGAACAGGAAGGAGAGAGGTGGGAAGGCCATTTCTCACCAGTTCCCCTTAGTCCATCATTCTCCAGCCTCCACGGGAAAAAGAAAAGGAGCTAGAAGTGAAACAAGAAAGTGGGACTTCCTTGTTAAAGAGTATATAGACAAGAAAGAGAGGTTAGACAGGATTTCTGCCACTGTCTCGAGAAAAAAATAAATAAATAAGGTGAAGGAGGAAGAAGCAGCAAAAGAAATTCTGATATTTGTTACATTGTGGCAGGGCCTGGAGGTCTCACTTCAGGTTGTGTACCCTTCTGCTAGCCGTTATTTCAAACATTACAAAAATGCAGCCATTACTCTGGGAGCTTAAAAATAAACATGTCTTACAAGAAACAGGAGAATCAGATTTATTGTCAGAGCTCTGAAAACACTGCTAACAACAAGATACATTTTAAGGGATGGATACTATAAAAGAGGACTGTTCAGCTTCTTAGGAAGACTTACTTAGATTTCAGCAATATTCAAGTCCTGCAAAACGTTGTTAAGCCCCATCAAAATCCAAGGAGCTTTTGATTTTCGAGCCAAACTAAGCTATCCCTACTAAAAATAACACTAGACATACTAGATTGCACAAAAAGTCTTCTAGTGGCTGAGACCTAACAGGCCAAAATCTAATTTGCAGAATTATAAAATATTATCAGGCATCAGCAACTAGCTAAGAAAAAAGAAATGGGGATTACATAGGGAAGTTTTTTTGACTGGTGTGGAATATACCAGCATGACAAATTCAAAACCATGCAGCATCCTTTGAATGAGGAGAATGCAACAGATTCTGAAACAAATGTTCATCCTTTAGCTTTTTGTCCCCACCTCCTTGACATCTTGGTTTCCTGATATGTCATCCTCCCCAGGGAATATGTAGGCAGCTGCTGGGGAGAGGCTTCCTTCAGCTGGATCCCAGCTTTAAAGGCTGAAGGTAGGAGGCAGGAGACCTGCCTGCAGCCATGCAAGCGTCACATCATAGGCAGCACTTTTGCTCTTTCCTAGAAGCTGGTTGGAGCTCAGCTCCACCCTGCTGACTTTTTGAAAAACGAGTGTTGTGCTTGCTCACTGGAATTTTTAAGCATCTTTCCAGGAACACCTGTCCCTTATATACAAATATGTTGATCTGACAAGCTGCAAGAAACATCTTATTTGCTCACAAAGCTCTAGTTGCAGCAGGCAAGATTTGTTAACCCATCTGTTAGAAGCACTAGGAAAGAGGAAGAGGAGGACACCTCAAAAGAGGAAAAAACAGCTGGCTGTAAGGTTTAACCCATAATAGGAAAACCAACACACAGTGCAGGTATTAATGCCCTCACAGTAATATTTGTAAACTTATATAACAGGCAGAGACAGCAGTAACAGTCATTGCTAAAAGTCAAGTAACAGTTTCTATCCTAATTCTGCACTTCTATTTTTTATGATTTTACCAGATTTTATCCATGTAGGGTAAAATAATCAATAGTAATTGTTTATTTTTTCTAATTGCAGCAAAAATATTTTCAACTCTTTTAGGGAAGGTGATAAGGGAAAATAGAGTTAGTCTATTCCTTTGCTTTTCATTAAAGAAAGAGTTCCAAACTTTTTCCAGTTTAAAGTTTTCTAATGCCTCCATGCTTGGAAATAGATACATGACATTTTTTGTTACAGTGACTTGGGGAAGAGAGAGAAACTCTTTGCTATCTCTGGCAAAACCTACTACATTTTGTAAATCGGAATTTGCTCATTCTCACTAGAAAATCTTTGTAGCTACCAAATGTTCTTTACATGTTCATTATGCATTGTGCATGTTTCTAGGCTCCCCTAAACCTTCTCTTCTGTAGGTCCAAAGGTTAAGTTGCAGGCAACCTACTGGCAATGAAGCAATGAAATCTGCCTTGGCCTGAAGTGAGAACTGCCATGCAAAAAGGCAGCCAAACATGTCTTCTCCATTACCTCTGTAAATAATTCCCAGTATTTCACAGCAAGGCCATCCATCTCTAGGCTAGAGTATGAGAAACATGGTGCATCTGTGTGTTTGACAGTATATACACAACGCTAAACCACACCCCCTTTCAGAAATATAGAGCAACATCTAGGGATCTTAATGCTCCCAATTCAGAGTCCTGGCTCTTCTAGCAAATCGTTTTATGCTGCACTGGTGAGTCATGTGTCATTTCATTCTTGTGTAGCTAGTTCACATAAACAGCAAGAGTTTACCAATGATACCAGTTACTCCAACAGATGAAAAATCAGAGACTTTTATTGGGTCCAGCTGCCTGAGGTGACATGCTGAGAGTGAGGAAGGAAAGTAACTACTGGTCCTCAGGAGGCTGTTTTGCAAATCCAAGGAAATTATGTGCCAGAACCCCAATATTAAAAGTTTGCAAAGTCAAATCCTGAAGTTGAGGAAATGTCAGAATTGTACTCTATGAACACACATTACTTCCCCCCCCCCCCAGGATTCTGGTCTTGTTCAGTACACAGAATGGGCAATGAATGAGACAGAAGCTGGCAAGAACAGAAGGGATGTACTTTGCTTTAAAAGCTGATCTGGGACCTAGGCTGACTGAGTTTTATTCTTAGTTCAGCTACAACCTTTCTCCAGGATGTTGGAAAAAAGTTTAATGATAATGAATATATACAAGCAAGGTGGGTTATGTTGTGCAATCCACCTTAAATCTTATCTTTTAACTTGATTGTCATGTCAATGTTAACCTTCTTTTAATACATCTTTTTCAAAGCCATTTCAATACACATTAATATTGGTCTGTTTCTCATTCCTAGGGATGCCTATTAGCAGGCTGTTCAATGCTAATCAGTTGCATATACTCGTGTTCAAGGTGCCCAAGGAGCCATTCTGCTGCAGCCTTGTCACCAGGAATCTTCAAGGAAGACAGAGCTCTGCCTTCCCAGCCTCTCAGCCTTACACTGACAGACTCCTTAAGATTCCCAATATTTCAGTGTCATAATGACCATATGGAACTGTTCATGTGGCACACACAAATTAAAGTAAGCTTTAAGCCACTCCAACCTATGCTAAGATTTGTATCTGCTCTTGGCTGGCTCTTGACCTAAAGAATCATGAAAGCATTATAATACCACCTTTACCTTCCATTTGAGACATTGGCTAAACAGTTTATCAAGGTAGAAGTGTAACCAAAATATGTGCATACATTGTTTAGAGATGCATATGTGCATATGTGTCTACATGTGCATGTATGAATGGTATATCACAGGCTCATATCATAACCTTTTTGCAAGAATGTCATATAAGAACTTGCTGCCTTTTCACCTTGAAACAGACTGTATTGTGGTATTTTGTTGTATTAACTAACAGAGAAACTTCCACCTTACAAACAGCTGCGGAATCCTTCAGTGACCTGTGCCTGATAGGAACCACTAGCCAAAAAGCTACAGCTGAAGAGAAGGACCTTTGCCAATACTGAGTTCCTCTTGCAGAAACCAATGGACAGGGAAAGAGCAAGAGAGCGAGAGACAGCTCCGACAGTAATGGGCTGTAATTGAGTTCTCAGCCTTGCTTTAACTGCCTTGGTGCGATTGCCTGTGAAAATTGCTCTGTTTTATGCTCTTTGTTAGGTTCTGTCAAGCCCCATTTAAAATAATGAGGCCCCTTCACTCACTTTCTCTTCATAGAGTTCGGGGCAGACAGAAGAACTTTCAAAGGAAGAACAAAAACTCATCTGTGGAGAAGAGGGGGATGTTATAAATTACTGATACCCAGGATCCTTGCAGAGGCAGTTAGCCAGGTGTGACCTTGACAAAGGACGAATCAAACACACATTATCCAGCTCTTTCAGCCAACACCTTCTGTTCCCAGGAGGTGCAAACTCGCACTGGATGCCCGATAAAGCTGCCGTTCTCTAGCAGCTGATCCATCTCTTTCATCAAACACGCTAATCCACAACACATATCACAGGAGCAGAATGGATATAAAGACTAATGAGTCTTAGAAGGCCCTTTATGAAAGTTATGTTTGAATTGGGAGCAAAGGTCATGTCTAGAGAGGTGCTGAGCACTGACAACCATACATTTTTTCAGTGGGAGCTAAAAAGCCCACAGTTCCCTTTGAGCATGGGACAGCTCTACCATGAAGTAATTGATCTTACCACCAGGTGTGTGTGTGGTAACTAACCACTGCTCTTTAGGGGGTAATAAATGGTATGTCATACAGTATCAATCAACAGATACTGCAACAGCAGGGACTAATGAAAGGATATTTTTTCCTTGCAGAATTCCTTTTAATCAGCTTTGAAAAAAATCTAAAATAGGCACTTGTCAGTTTACAGGAAACTAGTCTAGTTTTTAATGAAGCAAAAGATTTTAGAGCCATTCCATAATATGTAAGGGTTTTAGAGAAAACTTTCACATGAAGAAATTGTAAAAAAGCTCCAAATATTTTCCTTGCTAAAAATAAACATGTATTATCTTAGTAAAAAGGTTACTTCCAAAAGGCTATATTGTTCAACACAAAGCTTTTTACCAAAAACTTCCCATCATCTCTACTGCTGGACTGTGGGCACTGAGACAATCACTGTTAGGGAAAGTCTGCCTCTCGCTTCAGCATGGGGGTTTCCATTGTGCCCCTGACAAAATGCTTTCAAAATGATGGCGCAATCTGCAAATATGAGAAATAGCCAGAAAACTGTGTGGAGAAAACTGATTTTCTTACAAGTCTACCTGATCTGAGATCTGGATTTTATCAAATAGTGCCTACTTGTCAGTACAAAAGGCAAGCTGGAGAATCCAAGTGAGATGACTACATACATTTCCAACATTTTATTTATTTGAAAGCTCCCTTTGGATTGCAGTTTTAAAGCAGTCTAACAGTACCATAAGACAATCCACAAAAGCTAGTATGATTTGTGGGAATGACCCCTGAGGAACATGGTTGATGGGGAAAAGCTAAGAGACTATCCTTCACATGAATCCATATGCCTGGGCACTAGTCCTTTTTCCTTAGGGGAAGATAGGAGAAAAAGAGGAGAGAGTTATCTGTGATACAAACAGAGCTAGAAATCCAAGTCTAGACATAAAAGCCCATCAACTCTGGAGTTCTTTTGGTAGATTTGACAGACACTCTTCCTGCAACAGAAAATACTATACACTAGCTATTGTAAGAAGACACATACTCCTGTGAATACATTCATTTTTCCCAGCAGGTGTTTTGGTGAAGCTCAGGATTGCTGTTCTGAGGCAAAAGTGGGCATAGGTTTAATTTCTGCTTCCCCTCCCTGTTGTAAGACGTTGGAAAAGAGGCACAGGCCCAAGTAGATGTCAGTGTCTACTGTTTAAATTCCTGTAGGTAGAGTGGTCTTTTACTTCTGGGTTGAGGAAAGAAGAGCCATTTGATCTGTCTCTGTATCAGAGCAGAGACAATCCTTGCTATCTCTCGCTTTATGACACTGTTGAGACTGGGGAAGATACCTAAAACTCTGAGATACAGATTTGTTTTCTTCCCAGGAACAAGAAGTCAAGAGAAAGGAGTTGGTGGACTGAAAATCCTTCAGAAAAGACAAAAGTACCTGGCAAATAAAGGTCTGGAAGGCTTCATCACATGACTTTAATTCTAGCACTAGGTTTGCTCACTGCAATGTATTAACAAACCATTAGATGTCCTTTTGTGCCTTGCAAAGATCCAGACTGGGTACAGTCCCTGGAAAAAAAAAGGGACAAAGCTGGAGCTCAATCTGTGCAGAAGCTTTTGTGTTTTTTCCTGGTTGTTTGCTTGCACATGTAGCATTAGTATTTAATAAACTCCTCCTGTTTAGGAATGAACATGATTTTACAGAACATGATACCAACACACTATTACCATAACATGCTCTGTGTTAATCATGGCCTTTTCAGTATATTTTCTATTAGACTTTGAGGCTGTTGGAACAGGTTGTGTTGTAGTACGTAAACAAAAAGTGTGCTCTTACAAAGAACACCATAAGGTAGTAAACAACACCTTTTCCTCCTAGGAACAAGAAGCTGAGCCTTCAATGTTTGCCTCTTAAGCCATCTTTTCTTCTGTTATCAGCAGCTTATCACATTCAGTATTTCTCTTAGGTAGAAAGAAAGGAAATGCAGTTTATTATTTAGTCATAAGTGTAGTTTTATGATGTCTTAATTGGTGAAGGGACAAGAAATGTTTGCTATTCCAGCTCTGACCACATGCAGAGATGCAGAAAGAGACACAAGGCTGAGTCTGCAAGAAATCTTGCGATAACTCATTGCTAACAATCCCCAGAGCTGCTGCTTTTCCTCCACACTATTACTCTGCAGTATTCATTACATTTTTTTCCTTCTTCCCTTTTGAACGCTTTCCTCCTACTTTTTCATGAAAATCCTGTCACCACTTCTTGTTCCTTAGTTTCTCAGAAACCGGTCATATATTTTCATGGCCTTTCTCCCCCGTTCTGTCCATAGCTTTGTTATTCTGTGTATGAGAGGACAGAGACAAGGCATTGAGAACTCCAGCCTTTTAGAGTGGTGTTTATTTGCCTTCTGGATGGTTTTATCCTTACAGCTATTTATTATTGGCTGTTTTCATTCCTTGGTGTTTCTCAGTGTTGGCACTCAACTTCCTTTATTATACACACCAGTCAGTGAAATTTATATTCAATGCCCTCTCATAATAATAATAAAAAGGAGGGAAGATATCTTATTATGCTGTGTGTCTTGTACATTTATTAGCAGCTTGGAAGTCTGTTTGGCAGAGGTGTTGCTGATAGAGTTCTGGAGCCATCAGATTTGGAACAGAAAATAGCATTTGTCCTGCAATGACAAAGACTTTTTACATTCCTCATCTTGCTGACTAGATTATTACCAATTGCTTCGTTGCTTTTTATTAAGACAATGTTTTGTGCTATTATTTTTTATTTCACTTATATCGCTCATGTACATTTAAGACTGCTGTTCATCTTGCTGCTCAGGGCTTTCTGCAAGCACAAGATGTGAATTAAAGATGTCTGTGGAAGAACTGGAGATCTAGGAACTACATGTTTATGCAGTATTGGCCATTAAATTCCAAATAGGGACCTAGGTTGAAAGGTGGTGTAGAACAAGAGGAAAATAATTTGATGGTGATAAGTTCCGTGTAAGTATTTGTCACGCAATAACATAACTGGGACTGTTAGCCAAGCAAAGCCCAAAGCTGAATAGAGAAAGTCTGTACAGAATAGTCAGAGAAAAATCTTGCATCATAGTGAGTGCCACACAAGTAATGTAACAGTAACATCCACCAAAGGGGCTGGGATAAGGCTGCCAATCTCATTTCGTCTGAATCACACTCCAACCTGAGACTCATTTGACAGGCTAGTGAGGTAACCTGCTCTGACATGAATCTCTGGCATACCCTTCACTGCAGCAGCCAAGTCTGAAACCTGGAAGTTTCGTGTTCCTGTTTGCTGTATCACCTCCTAAAGGTGAGATCCAACACCATATTATTACTATTGGACTCACTTAAAAGGCACTTTCTTCTCTCTGCAGTCAATTATTTCCCAGAGAGGACTGACTTTGGCCATGTAAGAACCAATCCACACAAGACTCGTTAGCACTGGAACTGCAGACAGATTCGACTCTTGTCATTCTTTGCTTTAAAGGTTTGCTCTGGGAGGAAGGTGGTTTGCATTAAAAAAAAAAGAAAAAAAAAAGCTTTATTTGGGATCATCATCTCTGCTGCACTCTAGTTAAGCCAGGAGCCAGAAAATAGTAGCTAAATAAGCCAGCTGCACCATGTTAGGTTCAATGATAGAATGGCATTTACAGAAATGTGAAGCCCATACTGAGCTCGATGCCTCAGCCTCTGAAACATGGAAGGTCTCCTGTGCTGATAGTTGACAGTGTCAGTTAGACAGTGTTGAAGCTACAGACTGTCCTATGGCCCAGGACCAGAGCCTCCAAGTGTGTAAGAACCCAGCACTCAAGCCAGGCAGGCTCTGGAGGACAAGCCTGACATACTGGGCAGCAGAGCAGGGCAAATGCTGCAGGGCTGCAGTATGACACTGCACAAGAGCTGCAGTGGGAGCAAGAGGGGACTCTGCTTTCTCACTCTGAGAGTGAGACTGGCCAGTCTAAAAGCAAATTCCCTTCCTACAATAGCTAGTTTGGCACTGTAGGAAGTAAGCGTCTCACCCCTCGGGTATGGGGGGGAGGAGGGTTGTCAGGATAAAAGAGCTGCCTGCTGTACTAAAGGGGATTTGTGCAGAAGTTGAAAAACTCCCCTCAAGCTGGGAAGAGCTCTGCTGGTCTGGATTCTGATAAGATGTGCCAGAGCTCTAAGAAGTAAGAAGAATATGGGGAAGAAATATTTATAGAAAATCCACTTATTTTTTAACTGCGATCTGGATTTCAGTTTGTTTGACTTGGATACTAATGGGGGGGAGAGGTGGAAGGAACATTTGAGTTCCCAGCAGCAAAACCTGGGAAGCAGAAAACATCTAGGGGAAAGGTTTTCACTTCACTAAGAACTGCTTGGCACAATCTTATTTACATGCCAGCCTGAAGAAACCTGTCTCTCATGCCTCTGATCCCAGTTTTAATTAAACTCCACTCAATTCAGCAGTCTCGCTGGTCCTCACAGGAGGCAGTACAGCAGCCTGCAGAAGTGTTTCAGGGGGAGAGGTGAGAGGCAGGAGAGAGTGGTGGAAGTTTCTCTTCTGTTTGAGTTATTTTTATACTGCTCTCATCAGCACAGTACCGGTATGCCTTCCGCTAGCACAACAAGCTGCACAATTAGCATCTTGTATTTGTGTCTTTTTCTCCTCCTCCCACCCCCCTTCCATGCACAGGGAAATTTTGGTTTTAGCTAAATACTTTATATGCAAAACTCTAAGTTTATATATCTTTAGTACCTGTTTCTAAAGATGGTGGTTTGCTTGTGTCTGAGACAGAAGCTATCTGGCAATGTAAAACATCTTTGCATGTAACATTTATTTCTTCTTAAAAAAAACACAAAACTTAAAGCTACTAATGTAGTCTGTGACCGCAAGGAAGATACAGGAGCCATTTCCTGATAACACTGCCTGAAAAGCCAGCAACCACATCAGTATGATAGGTGAGAGGTAAAGGTTAAGAAGGCATGTTTGATAGGTGACAGAGTGGATCTGCTCCCAAGAATATGACGTTCCACATGACAGTGAGGCGCACACAAAAGTGAGACTGAAGTATAACAAAACGAGTAGTGAGACTTTAATATACAACTAAGCAGAGCTTTTTCTTGGGCCATGAACGGATAGAATACTGTAGACCTTACATGCCTGCCTCCTTCACATCCGTTTGATCTCTAATTGCTGCAGTAGCTTTGATTGGCACTGATCCCCACTGTGGCTTTGAGACAAAGTAAAATAGGGGCAAAGTAGGAACTCTTCCATTCTGGTACATAATTCATAAAACTTCTGTGTAAAATATCCAGTTCATGAATTCCAACTTGATGAACTATTCAAAGGAAGATAAATATATTTGCAGGTATTAGACTCTCTGGCACTTAAAACCTCTCAGGACATTGTGCCAGAGAGTTCCCAGACACGTTAATCACTCTGTAATGTCAGTAACACACTGTAGAGTTTGCACTCTACCAGCTACAGTGTAGGTAGGAGAGCAGGCTGCAAGAGAATGATGGACAGCATAGAAACTGTGATGAAACCGCTACATCCCTTTGCATGGCTTGGGGCTGGGGAAGTGCTGCAAAGACTCTGAGGAAGATGTATTTGTCCTTTGGGGGTTTATCCCCAAGAATGCCAGGGTCTGAGCTCAGTTTGGTGCATCTTATGTACAGCTTCATGAGGGGACATACATCAGAGTAACAAGTCTGCAAAGCCCTCAGAAAATATTCCCTCCAAGTGGAGCCACTCAGCTGTGCTAGCGTATACCAAGAGGTGTGCTGGAGTGTATGAACCGTTTACAGCTGAACGGACAAAGCACTAGCAAGGTCCTGTGCAGGCAGGGGAGGGAACCAGTCACCAAGTATGTATTTTCCATTACTGATTTCTCTGGTACATTCTCACAGCCCTGATCAAGTCCCCTGCTGGGGAAGCTCTCTGGAAACCCTCCAGCATGCAGTGCTGAGTACCCCCTGCCCCTGCCTCTGTGACCTGGGCAGACCAACAGTGACCACTGCTCTCTTGACACTCCCACTTCCCATCCCAGGAGCAGTGTACCTAGGTTCTGCTACCCTCAGCTCCCAAGCTTCTGACATCCCAGAGTCCCTCCTCATGTCATCAGCTTGCCCCTTCCAAAGCATCAGCCTTGAAGACACAGAGATGTACAATTTCTCTCTTCAGGGAAACATAGTCTTTAAGGCCTTACCTTTACAATCAGTTTGTGGAAAGTATCTGCCCGCTGAAATATGAGGGATGTTTGAGTTGATACAGCTCATGACCACCTGTCTCCTGCCTTGGGCTAGCCAGTCTTATTCTGTGAGCTGCAGAAGGAGTGCTGTGCCAGCCTTTCCAAAAACCTGTCTAAACATTTTTTTTTCTGGAAGGGTCTGAGAGCTATCTTGCATGCTAGATGGAAAGTTGGTCAGATGCAAGATGAGAGGGAAAAGTAGAGGGCATTGAACTGCAACCTTTGAGGAGCTAGAAAGCAGAGGGAGGATAGTATGTCAGAAAGGTGTCTAAGGTCCAACAGTTCAAGGTCTACTCAGTGTCATTCAGTTCACGAACTATCCTATGCTCAGAGCTGTACAGGAAGGCACACTTAGATCTTCATATGCCTGGAATAAATAATTTTTATTTATTTTTTAACCCTATAACTCAGACTCTCAAGATTGTGCTTACAGTTGTTTTCTCATTGTTCTTTGTGGATGGGAGTTATAACTTGGGAGTTATAACTTAGGAGTATATGATGTGAAAATGCAAGGACCAGTCCCTGAAGTGGTGACCCTAACTCAGTAATATGCTGGTGGTTATAATAAGCATGGACTTCTTATTCAGGAGCTACATGGATGACTGAGAGAACAAGAATCGCACAAGAGAAACTAAGGGGATTCAGCATCCTTACAGGACAAAAAGAATTGAAGGCACTTACTCTGAGAAGGGTTTTGCAAGAATCATCACTGGTCTGACTAAATATCTTGTCCTTGGTAGTTCCTCCCAATAATGTTTAAGGAATTGCTTCTTTGTAGATGCCCACAGCAGTGCTGGAAATAGTTTTTTTCTGGAATCTTAAGCAAAAATTCATCTAAGTTTTGGAAAGGTGTCCATATGCTGCTAAGCAGCAATAGGGCTGGGTGCGTAAATACCTGTCTGAAACACATACGTTTGGTAAGCAAAGGAAAAAAATGCCATGCCTCTAACAGCCTCTCAACACCCATAGTGATGGGAACCAGCTCACCCATTCTTCTCCAGATGAGCTAGGGTGGAACCAACTGATATTTGATTTGGAAATGTGACAGATTTAAAGCAACTGCACTGCTGATTGATTGGGAAGATTATAACATTCCTACAAATATTGTTTTCTACATTTCTACAAAAATTGTTTTCAGATGTGTTTTTTTTAAGTTAAAATTCTGATTAAATTTATTTTAAATGTCAGCCATCTTTAACCTTCAGATTCCAGCCCTCAGGAGTGGAAAAACTTTTATAAGGTCAAGAATCAGCTGCAATAGAATTGCAATCAATGTCTCCAGGAAGACAAAGATTGTTTTAGTTGCTATTTTCTTCTCTTATTTCATTATTAATGTAGCTGATGGGCTAGGGTAAAGACAAAAAGGAGCAGAAAATACTGTTGCCAAACATTTGAAAAGGTTTTCATTTTGAGCATTGAAAGTTACTACTTTTCCAGAGTGCATAAAATCATTCGTTTATCTCTTCAGCAGTTTTGCTCTTTCACTCAATGCAGTTACAAGTTGTTTTATATTATTATACTAGTGCCAGAAGATCCATAGAGAGACTATTAACTTTCAAAATGTAGTAACCTACATGTATACAGCAAGGTATTAGCATGAAGACTATAAGGTACTCCTAAAGGCTAATTTAGGAAAAAAATAAAAGAAATCAGTCTGCTTAAACTTCCTCCATAGCCAGTGAAGAAAGAGGGTTCTTCCAAGCAGGCTTGCTCATAGCCATTAACATTAGGTGTAACTATTCACTCTCCACAGGCTGAAGAGGGAGGCTGGCCACCTGGTATTAGCATTTTTCTTGTAAATACCCCACGATTTGAGCATTCACTCGTGGATTGACCTTCAGAAAGGTTAAATCCAACTTTACCAACCAAGTGCATTAAAAATGAATTGGCTAAACTGCATTAAATGCTTGCAAAGCCTCTGGAAAATGGAACTGAGTAAGCTAAACCGAATAAAGGCTACATTCATTCTGAAGAAGCATCCACCAAAAGGTCTGAATGCATTTAAGTGGGCTTTAAAAACAAATTTATATCTTTCCCTGAATATTGCTATTCAGGCAACTCTCCCAAAAGTGTTAACACAAGGTAGATGACCTGCTATAAGTTTCCAGCCCACTTTGCTATGCAGTGCTTTTTCCATAATCAAGACCTGAGCATATAAAGTCTCCACCCTGGAATTGCTGATTTGATATCTACAAGGCCTTAGCTACTGTAGTGAAAATTGCAAGAATGACCTCAGCTGCCGGACCTCAGCTGCCGGACCTCAGCTGCCAAAACCTCACCGGACTAGCTTAGCAATAGTCAGGTATCAAGTGTAAAGGATGGGTTTTTTTACCTCTCTTTTTAATATATTCAGATGGAAGCACAGTGTCTTTCTATTTGGCAGACTACCACTGATGTTTGTTTGCATTTGCACTGAGGAATGGATTTCACTCTTTTGGTGGTCTTCGTATCTGGCCTGGAAACATTCTGTATGTGTAGATAACAATTAGTTGATACGAATCTCAATATTTTAGTTGCGACTTTAAAAGTAATCATGGCTTTGACTAAAATTACTAATAAAATAAAGAAAAACAAAGGCCAATGCAGATGATTCATGGAGAGAGTTGTTTGTGGAACAGATCTAAGCTGGTATAATTGCAGAGGCTTTTCCAGGTCAGAAATGTGGTGCATTATCAGAGTTGTGGGGCTTTGTTGCAGAACTGAGTCTCCTGCTCACAGTTTGCCTGATGGTATTCATCCCATTCCCATCCTTCCTTTAGCAATTTGGCTATAGATGAGCATACAGATATTCACTGTAATATTCACAGAAGCATTTTTGCTCATCTTAATTTTCTTCAAAAGCTCTTTAAATTACAGTGGAGAGGACAAAACTCTGTTTGGAAAGAAACTGATGCCATAAGATAAACTTCCATCTTGGTACATTCTATGGCTCTATATTCACAAGGAAAATATGGTCCATGGATATAATACAGAAAATACTGCTTCCCACCCAAGTGGGATTTAGTAAAACAGATTGACCTGCTCAAGATTACAGGTAGAGAAAATTCCTTCTGAGCTGAGAAGCAGCACCCAGAAAACTTCTATAAAATGAATTTAGTGATACTGTCTGTCTGACATTTGAACAGGACTCATTATTAATGGCCAGCATCTCACAAATGGATGTGTAAAAGGCAGCTCACAGCTGACCTCCCACTATTACAGAGCTGGACTTCTGACAGAGAGGTCAATTTTGTTTCAAGTGCTTTGTGATGCTGTGATGGACACAAAAAAGGTGTAGGGCAGAACCATCAGTGTGGCACAGTGGGAGACAAAGGAGGATTTTAGCTTGAGTATCTCAAAATGAACAGTGACAGCATCAAGGACCTGCATTTTGTGTGGGTTCTTTAAGGAGGCTTTATGACTTTTTTAAATTTTGTAAAACAGGGCATTGATCAGTTGCCAGCAAATAAATAGAGCAGCAAATCCAGTTTTGAAAAAGAGATTGGTAACATTATAAAATATTAAATAAGGCAGATGGGCCAAGTTTTAAAGTGAAGAGGGAAGGCACATTATCTCATGGATGGCATTACACCAGCTCAGTTCTCTGACTTCTACATCAGAGATGGCTAGAGCGATAGTTAGGAATAGGGGCAAGATTGTATTTATCCAGATTGGAGGAAAGGATTTTTAATAAGAAGTGAGGTGAGAAGAAAAAGAGTGACCAGGTTAATTATGTGGTTGGATAGAAAAATATTATTTCTGATGGACATTTTACAAAAAGAACCGACATGGTTTAGATCCTTACTGACATCAGTGGACCTACAAGTTGAGCACCTTGCCCCCACTATTATGGCCCAGGACTCCAAATCCTCTGTCTGGCATTCTGGGGCACATCCAAAGGCATTATTGCCCAGAAATACCGAGACTTACAGGCAAATCAGAAATTACACAAAGGAATCTGATAGGGCCTTAATTTTTGTGTCAGCCCTGATAATGTGTTTTTGTTTTCACAGTGGCTCTGTTATAACTGTGGGGCATGTCAGTTTACTTCTAGTTCCACACAGGAGTAAGATGAGCTGTCAGTTTCCACCACAGGAAACCTTGAATAGCTTTAGAGTGAAGATGCTCACACTGCAAATTTGGAAGAACAGACAAGCACAGGATCTACTGAATTATAGCTTAATACAGGGAAAGGAGACACTCTGGTGGGATTCATCTCAGCTAACTTCTATTTGACTAAAGAGCAGTGTCTGTCAAAACAGTTATATTGATGTATTGATTATATTGATATGTTGATTATATTCATATATACAGATATATTTGTCTGGCTTAATGACCTTGACTCCCTTTGTAGCTAATCAAGACCTAGTCAATACACTCAGTGGATCCCAAAGAAATTCTTCTCCTTCTCACACTTTCATATAATATATTCTGGTAGTCCCAGAAGCCACTGCTGTGAAGGGTATTGGCCATTCCAAATAGACATGTTAAGAAACATTCCTTGTCCCAGAGAATTTCCAGTTTAGTTAGACAAGATAGAAAAAAATGTGGGAGAAAAGCATTTTTATCATGTACTACAACTGTGTTATTCCTCGCCTTTTGTTCCTAAGTGGCACAAACTGCATACAAATTAAACTCAAATCAGGGAGCATCAGCAGGATGTGAAATAGCATTACATGGAACAGAGTTCTAAAGGAAAGTGTGCAATGCATCACTAACTATGGGGAGACACAGCCAGCCCTTCAGCTCACCTTTCTTCCAGGGGGAAACACCCATCTTCTTCATGGAAAAATAGGGTACATTTGTTTCCAGCAAACTGCATTGAGAGCTCAGGCAAATGGCCAGATTTCCTCTGTGTAAAAAAATTGTTACATGGCAGATGCATCAAAGGTCCGCACTCGTTGACTTAAGCCCATGACTAATGCAGTTAAAGTAGATTGCGCTCCATCATATTCTTATATTTTACACAAGATAAGGGCATGCACACAGAGAGTTACAGCTGACATATAACAGCTGGCATATAACAACTTGAATGGCCATCAGAAGTTGATCATGTGCCTGAAAAATGAGATTTATGAGGAACCTGGATTCAATTTCCACTATGGTCATTAATTTATGTCTCATGTCATTAATTTGTGTACAGTAGTTCTTACTCCATGAGTGATCCCAGTGCCGATTCCCAGCGCCTGTTCAAGTGCCGATTTGGCCCCGTATGAGCACAACATACAAAGTACAAACAGAACAAAGAAAGGAGGAGAACATGTTGCTGGGCTCCTGTGGAGCAAGTGAGTGAAATTGTTTACACAGAAGGTCAGACTAAGTGCCCTGACGATTCCTAATGGCTTTATAATCCACGAGACTTGAGCATTTGAGAGCAATAAGAAAGATAAAAGTCAAGGAAGGAAAAGCAGGACTTTGTTCATTTGTCTTGGTGAGCTTAATTCACTTTTATATAAAGATAACAATAACGTCCTGCATGCCATCAGGCAAATCCCACTAATTTACTTTTTTTGCTACAGTGAAGATTGGATGCAACTTAGCAATATCTTGTCTGAGCTTTGGCAGTAAAAGTGTCAAACTGTCATTTTTTTCAGCACTTCTGATACATCATTTATAAAAGTCAGCAAACAGGAATGGGAATAGGGGTAAAGATGGCAATTCCTAACTTTCTTTGGCCACAGCAGAAATGAATCTTTCATCAGTTTCTTTCTGATACAAGAGAGTTTTCAGAAGATCATTTTTAATATTTGCATTCATAGTAAGGAGCTCAAGTGCCAGAGACCTAGCATGAAAATTGCTAGAAGCTAGTAAGACTTATAGGTATATATTTTAAAAGCATATATATGGGAATTAGGGATACAGCTACTTTATGGATGAGTGTAGCATTAGATCCAGATAGAGTACAGTAATACAGTATTTTTTTAGAAGGATAATTCTGTGCTTATTTCTAAGATGAGTCTTTGTTAGATATCAGATGAGCTCTAGTTATATAGAGGATGATATTAAAAGGCAGAGACCAGAGGTGCTTGTTTTGACTCCTTGAATTTATATCATATCTTTGTGAATTAGCTAAATCAGTTCTTTTTAAAATGCTTCTACGTGTCAGCAGAGACTCTGTAGCCTAAACATCTCTACAAAGAGAGTTTAGGAACCTCTCTTCCATTGACTCTCAACAAGGCTTAATCTGTTAAGTGCCTGTTGGCACTTAACTTCATGGGACTTAACTTCAGATCCTCAAAGGTATTTATTCCTGTAATTTCTATTCATTTGAATGGAAATACCTTTGAGGATCTGAACTCTAAATCTAAGCAAGCACGTGTGAAAATGTTACTCTAAGTACCTAGCATTAGAGACAGGTCTCCAAATGGAAGTTAATTTCAATTAAAGTAACACATTAATTCAAACTGTAGGAACTACTCTGGAATAAGTCTATGAATGCAAGCAAATGGATCCAATGCCACCAAGCTGTGCTGGTTTAACAAGTCACTGACTATTGGCTGATCCACGCTAAACCTCCACTGGGCATAGTCTATGCTCATGCCACGTGTAAGGTAACGAGACTCAATATCGAGCCTCAGCAGAGGATGTTTAAATTAATGCTTTTTCAGTTGACTGACTGCCCCTACCCTGTACATGGACAAGCTTATTCAGTGTTCGGATACAGTGCTTTATTCCTGTTCAGCTAAATCCGCTATCCAAGCACATTAAATTAAAGTGTTACTATTGAGTAGGTTTGTACCTAAATCAGTCTTTCAGGTAAAATGATAGGCATCTGATCTAATCTAGGCTCCTTCTGTAGCCTCTAAAGCTGGTGGAGAGATATACCCATGCTCCAAAGCATCCCATTCTAAGACAGAATCTAAGAGAGTCTCTATTTGCTAGAGAGCAAATCCAGACAACTGGTCTACGGAAGTCACTTAATGATTAGAAGGCTAAAGGTAAGAAAGATGAATCCTGCCTTAAATGTCCAAATAAAGAGGTGTTCATAAATTGTGGAATGAGTTTTCCTGAGTAATTCCATACACTTAAGTCTTCACAAACTAATCACTGTGAAATGCGGCACTCATATTATGACATCTACAGCATTTTTCTAAAATAAATAAATTTGTGAAAAAAAAAAACAAAAACAAAAACAGGAACTATTATGGTGCTCTTGCCTACCGCGGTATATTTCAGGAAAGAAAATAACTGAAATTATTTATATGTTGATAGTTCGGATCCTAGAGCTTATTTCAAGGGAAGTTCAATAGTTATAATATAATGTGAAAATGGGGGGGGGGGGGTTACAAGTTAGGTTTATCTTTCCCCAGTTTTCCAGTATGACAAAAAATATATATTTTGGGGGTTGAATTTCTGATAATGAGATGGAAAACATTGTCTTTCAAAGTCATCTACTTATGATATTTTTTCAGTTACATTCTGTTATATCTGATTCTTCAGGCTGTAAGTCTACAAATGGATTCATATGAGGAGATTTACTTTACTGAAAAGCCTAGCCTGTAACATGTTTTTCTTCTGGGATGATTCATACATATTAGTTACCTAAGAGAAAAGTATGTCTTTCATTAACAGCTAAGAAAGGTTAAAAGCTGTAGAGTTAAGGTCTTCATTTGAAGGGTCAAACAAATACTTAAACTCTAACCGCAATTCATTACATCTGCAGTCTTTTTGCCACCATATGAAAAATAGAAGAGAGTTCTTTTGAATTCTACTCATCAACATGCAATGCAAGAAGGAATTTATCTTGTTTGGTATCACTGAAAAATCAGTGCTATGTAATGCGATGGGATTACACTGAATTTCACACTGACCCAATAGTTTCTGTCACACTGTCTAGGAGCAGTTAGGAAGCAATCTAATGTGTCTGGCCAATTGCATTGTGCTGTGTATGAAAGGTCAGCGTCCTTCCTGACCCTCTGCCGATGAGATTCAACTTCCCCCTTACTGGGTTAATAAAACTGTAAATATTATCAATGGCCATGAAAGTATTTATTCCTTTTAAAGTCCAGCCATTGCATTTGGTTTGATGACCTTACCTGTCAATAACCTAAGTCTACAGGTTATTAATTATTATTAGGAAACATTTGTGTACACTTTCAAAGGCATGAATAACGCCTCATGGAGAGGAAAAACACATGGAGATCGATTCTGGCCCATAACTTCTAATCTTTTCTTCTCTCCTGCCATGCTGAAGGTGTACCCGGCAGCAAAGGAGACTGTACAACCCATTTACTCTTCCCAGCATTGACTCCCATAACTCTAGCTTTTTTTTAGCAATTTAAAGCTCTCTAACTGGTACCAAGGGACAAGTGCTGGCTCTTCAAACCCCAGAGGTGGGTGAGTGGATATGACAGTGGGACGTAACTGGCTGTGCTTGCCGTTGAAGATTTGCATCAAGCCAGGCTCAGTTAGGGTAGGCCCAGGAGCACTAAGCCCATGTTCTCTCCCAGAAGACTTTACAGCAGCATGGAGACCGTCAGCCACCTCTGCTGGAAACAGACTGCTGTCTAACTGTATTGCAAGCTGTTTTGCAGCTCTTGGGTTCCTGGCCTTTTCCCACTAACCAGCCATGCACCAGGGGATTCTCTGGGCTAACAGTGGTCATATGGCCTCCACACTGCTTTCCTCCATTATCCATTCCCAACCAAGCTGAGGAAGACCTTGGTGAAGGGCTCAGCTACTCCTTAGGTACCCAAGGCCTTGTGCTGGGATACTGGGTACTCTGAGGGTGGGCCAGGACCTGGTCTGTACAGCTCATCTCGTCTCTTGGATCAGAGCACACTGAAATTATTCAGTTACCTTGAAATCACCCTCAGCTCAAGGCAGGCGAAGGCAAAAGCAAATAAAAAATATTTATTTACAAAATCCAAAATAGACACTACTGTTGCAAAGATTTATAAAGACACAGGTGACAAAATGGAAAGAAAACTACATTTAATCTACTTATCCTAAGATTAAATCTACAGACTAGTCTCTTTCCTTGTATCTAGCTGATATGCTGTTAGACATTTACTTAACCCACACGGTTAGGGAATCAGTCCTTGGGGACAACCTTCATCTTAGCTTACATTTATAAGAGATATCCTTGAGCTAGGGAAGTATGTTAGCTTTTATATCTAATTATTCCCTTCAAGTTTCCTTGGAGCTCCATGTAGATTCTAAATTTCCTTTCTCTCCTCATTTACTCCTCTCAAGAATTATTGATCCTTAATTTCTTTTATTTCATATAAAAATGTAAAATGACACCTGTATTTTATACAAAACTTTTTTTTTTTGGTCTTTATTGAGCCTAGACATAAGAATATTCAGTTATAGAGGGGTGATAGCAAGTTTGGCTGATTGGTTTCCACCTATGTTTTTGTGGGATAAGGAATAGACCCACCTTTCTCCTTCATGTATCTGCTATTCTGGTTTTGGGCTAGAATAGAAACACCCTTCCTTTGGTCCAGCTTATGGACAAAATGAGGGGTGGATTTACTGTATCCCAATCAAGATGCCCCAAAGGCTTCATGGCTTTCCATATCGGGTCTCACAGAGACCTTTTCTCACAGCAAACAAAATGAGCACTCTCCACTGCTGCCCAACCCATGCTTCCCCTTTGGTGCCCCTCTACTCTGACTCTAGGCTGCAGTAGTCCTCTGCAACAAGAGTGAGCTTACTACTGCAAATTACTCCTTGTTTTCAGTGAGGCAATATGGAGCAGAAAGAGTGGCGCTTGTAGGATAAGCCCCTGGTTTAGATATTGCCTATTATGATATGACCTGGAGGAGAAGTTATGAGTTTTCATCTTTTCAATGAGCTAGATCATATTGTTGCTTTGGTTTGGAGGTAGTTAGAGGCATATTAGTTGCCATATAAAGAAAAGAGTGGGAAGGTATAATTGTGTAGGTCAATTTATTTTGTAGAAACCTCCAAACCACTTTAAGGAAGAAAGGCTCCAGAGTCTATTCTCAGGGCTCTATTCAGTTGTCTCACTGCAGGCATCTAGAGCTGTCTGAGGTGCACTAAGGTAGTCTGTTTGCCCTCCAGCTGCTGATTCAGGGTGCTCCATAGGTCCTGTGCCATGTCTGCCAGCCTCTGTGAATGTTTTGTATATCCCAGAGCATTTCAAATGTTCCTGAATGCTTATGCTTAGGGAGCTGAATTCAGTGTTCAACATCTATCACATGCACTTACTCAGAACAACTTTTATTATCTGTATGCTCCTTTCATCCCTATTGTTCTACTATTAGCCAAGGACCTTCACCACGATCAGACTCTGTCTGCGCCAGAAGCTCTGCACAAAGTTAATGAGAGACAGCCCCTACCCCAAAATGATGGGGAAAAAAAAGTGACATACCTTGCGTATGTTTATGCAACAGATCTCTTGCAGAAATAAAAACCAAATCCAGGTTTTCTAAATCCAGAGCAGCACTTACCCAGTCCAGACTGCCCTTTTGCAGGGTCCTTTTGCAATATCTGCTCTATCTTGTCTGTAAGAAATCCAAGGCCTTGTGCCACAGCAGCACAGGGAGATGAGGTCTGAGTCTGAATCTATAAAATATAAGCACTGAATTAAGACAAAATCAGTCCAGAACAGCAATTATTCTTTTTTTGTTCTTTGAAATATCTCCACTCTCCCTGTCTTTTCCTTTCTTCTTTTCATGCCACTTGGAGCAAGATTTATTCTCAGGCAGAAATAGTGAATTATGTTCATACTGCTGCGCCCTCTTAGACCCCATATATCACAGAAAGCTCTTTACCAGGAATGTATTGCTAAGAGTATGTTTGCAAAAACTCTACTCCATGGGGATTTCTTTACACCACCACAATAGAGGGAGCAGTTTGATGTTATGGTGCTTGTGTGAGTGTGTATCTCTTCTTGTGTCTGCTTTCTCTGTTCAGATGTGTCTCCTGGTCCTAATGGGTGTCAAACCAGAGTGGGTTTCTTGGCATTGTCTCATAATCTCTGCCAAGAAAGAATTTTGATGAGAAAGAAGGGGTTTTTTTCAGCTCCAAGAGCCACTGAGGACACAGCCTGACCCTAAACCTCAAAAAACTTTGGACAGGCTCTCTTAGATGCTCCTGATGTATCTTTGTGCTCACTTGAGGCAGTTCTACTGTTTCACTTCCTAGTTTCACAGGGTGGAAAAGACGATGTATGCGCAAGATACTGACCTGTTGGCTTGTTCTCAAGGTGGCATTCATGTCTAGTGCTCTGGCTGTCAGTGTCGCCTACCCACTGCTATGACCTGAGGCTCCACTTTGCCCTGCATCGGCCAGCTCCCCTGGCATAGAAGATGGAGCCCAGGGAGAGCCTGGCTCTCTGTAAGGGTTCTGGGCTTGCTTCATGTGAGGTCATACACTTACACGAGCTGGCAACAGCAGGTGAGCACAGCAGGCTACGAGCCTCGCCCAGCAACGAAGCTCCCAACATCCAAACTCAGCATACCCATCACCACATAACACGCTGTACACATGAACCATGGGACCTACATATTTTCCCTTGGTTTGTAGTTGACTTTGCCCATGATCTTCCTCTGACTGCTGGATGTAAGCCTCCTGTGAGACTTCACCAACAGCAGTGTTGGCCAGACAGCTGTTTGCGGTGCTCAGCTGGCATGACCTCAGTGCAGAAGCAAGCCTGAGCTCTGCCCTTGTCACTCCTGAGACTCCACATGATTCTGTCTCAATTTCTCTTTCAAAGTATGGGCTCAGAAACACATCTCTTGGCATGTACTCACCCACTCCTGGGAAATGTTCATCCACAAGTCTTGCCACATTCAGGCATGCCTCCCAGACTTCAGCCAGATCACTTTTGGGAAAGGATCAGAAAACAGCACTGCAGAGTCAGGGCATCAGTGGGTTGTGGAGGACCTTAGTAAGGGCACTGTTAGGCCTGGGAACAGTTTCATGGGTATCGATAATTCCTCCAGCATCTGGATGACCTGGCCCAGGACAGACAATGATTGGCAGAGCTCCTGTTCTGGGTGACTTCCCCACTCAGGTGAGTCACAAGAGGGGTAGGTCTTTGGGCTCTGGCTCCTGGCCCTGGCCAAAACTCCCACTGGTCATAGGTGTAGTCCTCCTATTTGGGCACAGTCTCCCATCCACCCCAGGCTGCTCATATGAGCAGCCAAAGAAGCAAGGCCAGGCTGCTCCTGGAAGCAGGAGCTACATATCAGACACATGTCTGAGTTTAGCACCCTACAATTTCAGTGCAGAAACCAGTACAGAGTTTTGAGTAGAAGCACTTCCTGTGCTCATGGACTCGGAGAGGAAGAGAAAACATCATCAAATATTTATAGAGAAAACATCCTTAAATATTTACAGTGGAGTATTGTGTGTTGAAATGAATAGTGACACTCACTTATGTTTTTATTATTGTTTGGCCTTACTGTGGAATATTATTATATCTCAGGTTTCGGTGGGGGTAGAACTGCCCTACCTTGATCCAACCGTCATCCAATAGTAGCCCTGCCTGTACAAATATACTGTAAAGTATATTTGAACTGGGCAATTGTGAGAGTACCTCCACCCAGTCATTGATTGCATAGTTTGAAGGAAGGAGGATGAAAAAGAGAAGGGAGCAGAATTAGTTTATTGGGGAGGTGTGGGGAAAAGGCTTCAGGAAATTGTGGAGGCAGGTAATGAAGGCGTAAGAAATATGATTCAAAAGTGTGGGGCATTTCTGCCTTGTTCTGTGCATATCAAGGCTCTTTTTTTCTTACTGCTCCTTTGTCACAGGAGCTAGATACACTGTCCAAGGCTGTTTTGGGCTTTGTGACAGTGCCCTGAGGCACCTTGTTCTGCCGAAGCTATTCCAGGGTTACAGCATAGTCTGCAGCAAAGTGGGAAATCAGATCCTGAATTTCTAGTTATTAATCACCTGCTTCACTTCAGTTTATCTAGCAGCACTTGATAAAATGTTCTTAGAGGTATTTTCCCCCATATCTAGCATAAACAGAGACAGGGAATAACTCAGGGCGTGGCAATGAAATGCCAAACCTTCTACCTTCATGTGACCACTTCTTACCAGTTTACACTGGTTTGCATTGCCGTAGTTGAACTTGTAGCAGAAAGGCTTCCCCACCACAGAAGACTATGTCTCTTGCTGAAAACTCTTCAGAGAGAGGAAGCTGGTTTTGTATGTTACTCATTCTGAGAGATAGCCCGATCAATGAGATATTGCTGGGCAGTGCTGAGAAAGGTATTCTTGTGCTGCCTAATGGAAAGTAGTCTACACACACACACAGCAATTAGTCTGACATCCTCACTGGTATATGACTGCCTAGAAAGCAC
The DNA here is from genome assembly GCF_003343035.1 of Apteryx rowi. NCBI lineage: Eukaryota > Metazoa > Chordata > Aves > Apterygiformes > Apterygidae > Apteryx > Apteryx rowi. Next base: position 694,581 of record NW_020450419.1, on the reverse strand, counting down.
ATTTCCAAAGGAGTTTAGCTTTCTGTGGTCTGTACTGTTGTGAAAATCTGGCTATTAGTTGTGGGTACTTCAGTGGGAAGAAAGCTACTTTGGAAAAAATCTGGTCCTATAGATTTAGTCCCTATAGGATTTGATTCTGTTACTTGGAAAGATCTGAATGTAAAGAAAAAAAGAAAAAAAAGGCTGTTTGTTTGATGATATTGTCTGTATGGAGAATGCCCAGCAGGGAGTCACAAACAGATGCAAATCAGAATTTAAAAAAAAAAAGCTCAAAAGAGAAATATTAATAATCACAAACCAACCTCAAAAAGCTGAATTGAAAAATCAGCCAACTGCAAATCAATTACATAGAAATGGATAAAGCAGAGAGAGAGAGAGAGAGAGAGAAAGATACTGGTTGGCTGGTTGGTTTGTTTTGCTTTACTGTCTCTTGTCACGGTGGATATGACATACGCATTAGCCCCAGATGAATTCTTAATGATCAAGAAAGTCATTACATGACATGACAAATGAATTATTAATGACAAAGCGCAGAGTGGAAAATGTCCCCTGAGCCAGCTGGTGGGTGAGCGGTTCAGCATTCTGCATAGCCAGGAGGGAACAGAGGTTCCAGTTACTGGTCCCAGTCTTTTACTCCATAGAGGCCACGAGGGTGGATGACCCATCATTGTTTGTTCAGTCCCTGCAAGGAAGGGAGCTCTTGTCACCATTTGCAGCAGCCTTTCCGGGTAAGTGAAGGCTGTCATTTAGTGGCTTCAACTAGTGTTTGCTGCTTCCTGATTTGGAAAAATGCCTTTGGAATGTAGGATGTAATGCAGGGGAAAACATGGGGACAGGAGCTGTGAGCTCATAAATAGGCACACAGGCACACCAGCAAAGACAACCCAAAGCTAAAACATCTGTAAATCAACCACAATCTGAAAGGAAAGCAGGAGTTATGAAATGAGCACCTGGCTATCTGCTGCTGCAACCCAATTACTTCACAGTATGCATGAGCTAAGATAACCCCCACCTGCTCTTCCAAAGTTGTCTACAACACATCATTTCAGCTGGCTGCTGCCAGCAGGATTCACAGGGGCTTGGAGCTCTGATCTACACTAACTTCTACCAGTGCCAGTGGGATGCCAGCCCTTTTGTACTGTGGGGATTTCAATAGATCTAGAATTAGCTCGGGAAAAATTCCCAAGAATCACCAGGCAACAAATATAGCTCCACTTTCAAAACAAGCGTCAGCATGAACTTCCTTGTAGTCAGCAGTGCCGCGGAAGGCCAGCAGAGACAAGTCTGGGAACTATTCACTGTCCCAGGTACCAGTGTGTCTTCCTTGGATATTCTCTCCTTCAGGGAAGAACCAAGTGAGTTTCACTGGTGTTTGGAGTACAGAGGGAGGGGCTGAGTAATTCTTAGTTATTTTTTTGGTGAAGAGGTTTCTGCTGGGATAACCTTTCTGCTTTCAACAGAGACAGGAAAAATAGAAAAGCTCACAGTCATCCCAGAGTTCTCCTCCCTTCTGCACATCAGACTCTCTAGAGCTGTGTCAGGAAACAGTCTGGGTAATTTATTTAATTTGTATCTCATCTCTTGGTTCTCTAGGGATTCCCGAGGTTTAGATTTCCTGAGTTCTCAGGGAACAAATGACTGTTTTGTTTTTTTCTGTTTTCCCATTAGATTAAAAAAAAATAAAACTCATTTTATCTGTAATGCTTGGTTCCATGGTTTTCAATAGGTAGCAAAGGCAGTCAGCACTGATGGCTGAATTTGCTCTATTAGGGACAAAAAAGGACAATGGGCAATGCTGTGCAAGGGCAGTAAGATTGATCTGGGCAAATGCAGGAGAGGGGAGAAGCTCTGAGGGCTTGGGAAGGGAAGGGAAGGGAACTGCACCCACATGGGGAGGACGAGGGAATGGCAAGACCAGGGGGTGGGCATGCAGACTGGGAACTGTGGGGGAGCACGGCTGCTTTTGTGACAAGGGCTCAAAGTCCTAAATGAAGGGACTCACGTTTCACTTAAATTGGAGAGAACAGCAGTTCTGTTGCCAATTAACTCGATACAGACATACTGTCAAAGGAATATTTGTGTTCTTGTAAAAGCCCCGGTGATGACTGCAGCTGCGTTTTTAAACAGGGCTCTGTTTCATCGGAGTGAAGGCTGGGCTCAGCATGGAGGGATGGCTCAGGCAGGGAGTATTCAATTCAAAGGCATAGGTGTCCTCCACTCCCTCGCTGACCTGTGCCTTTCTTAATCTGTGGGGAACACTGTGGCCCGGGATCACGGGCAGTTACCCCATTGCTCTCCAATAAGTCCTGCACTCCAGAAAGTTAGAGCTCAGCAAAGAGCAGTTTTGCTTTGCTTAATTTGCACATCCCCCCTCCAGGCATTAACTAGCACATGATTTGCATAGACCATTTGCCTTGTTGGCCTCCAAACCGGCTCTGAAGCTAAGGCACATGACGTGCATGGAAAATCATACCTCCTCCCAGTGTCGTGGAGGGCAGCACAGTCAGCCCAAACAGCAGATGGGTGAAATCTGAACAAGGAGGGAGAGGGCAGTGCTATTCAAGTGGAGACTTCTCTAGCATGGCTATCACTCTTGTCAGCTCAGAAGGACAGCGTGCAGGTCTGGTGAGAGAGGAGAGCAGGCAAATGCAGCTATTCCCTTGTCTCCACACCCCATTACACCAAAAAACATGAATGGGGGAGACAGCCCCTTAAAAATTCTCACCCCATTCCTTAAATCCAGCCTGATCTATGGTATTCTTTCCATCTTCAGCCAGTGTAATTACTGTCCTCTTTCTTTTATATAGTCTGCAGGTGGGCAAGAGAGATTGTTAAGCCCTGGGGTGAGTGTGCTGCACCATTTAACTTTTTTCTGGCTGCACTTTGAACTCCTCACAGCTGACAGGATGACTAGGTATATTTGAGGCCCAAATACCTAGAGCTTCCCTGGGAGCCACATGAACATTTACCCCTCATCATGGAGTTTCACAGCTTACATGTCAGACATGATGTATTTTCCAAGAAGGGAGACTCCAGCTGCAAGCACTTAGAAGAAGGTGTATTGGGTGGCTCAGGACATATCAGGAAACTTGAAAATGTGACTTTTCTAGGTCTTTCCATTCTGTCCCCAAATCTGCAGCTGCTGGTCCTTGATACCACTTCACAAGGTGTCAGGGAAAGGGATTGAAGGAACTGACCAGGAAGGTAATAAGGACAAAACAGATGACACCTCTCCACTCTTCATTGCAGCCACAGCTCTTTCAGGTCAGGGAGAGACAGGAGTTAGGTCAGAACACAATACTGTTGGGGTGGCTCAAGGGACACCTTGTGTCATCTTGTTCTCTCTTCAAAGCTCCTGAGAAACCTACYGCTGTTGCTGTTGCTTTTTCTGGTCAGACCTGGAGGAGTTAGCGTGATCCAGCAGGGCAGAGAGAAAAGTCCCACATTACCTGATGGCGGCCGATCGTGTATGCCAGGCTCACACAAACGACTCTGAGTTGCTGCCAGTCAGTTCAAGAAGGAGCAGCGGGCAGTCATTTTACTGCCTTTCTTCTGGAGCTGTTTGGGTATTTGTATTTATTTCTTCACTTTCTTTATGTCTTTTTCTCTATAAAAAGGAACAGGAAAAAAAAGACAAGAAGGGGATAAAAGGGAAGCAACTCTTGTGTTCTATTAAATTGGAAGGCAAAAGAGTCAGGAGGCAAATTAGCAATAACACATTAAAACAGAAATGATGATAACATCTAGTTAAGGTTGTGAAATTGCTCCTTGAGCTCTGAGGCTGAGTGCTGCAGTGTGGCAGTTCACAAGTCTGAAAAGGAGCTAAGATTTGTATTTAACTTAAAGCTAAACAGCAGCAGAAATAAATACTCAGGAGATACTTAACTGCATCATTGGAGACAAATGCTACTGGCTTGAGCTTGGGAAGCAATAGGAGGGGCTGAGTGATACCCCAGAGTGAACTTTATGTGGGCATCCTCTCTTACCCTGCAGGTAGAGACAGAGAAGGGAACACAACTTTTTACTGTTCCAACTTTTAACAGTAATGGGAACAGATCAAAAGTCTAGCAAGGGTATTTCACCCTGCCTTGAGTTCCAATTAAGATTCCTGTCCCTCCATTACTCTGTCATTCACCCTGTGCAGCATCCATTGATCTGGGCTTCAGGTACGGAGACATGATCGCTCTACCATTCCCAGCTCCTGCCTGCTGCTCGTGCATGGGCTGTCTCATTACTGAACTCTCTAGGTGCTCTGAGATGCCTGTGTTGCCTACTGCACCATTATGAAAGGCATAGATCAAGAAAAATGATTGTGCCGGGACTATTTTTCCCCCCTGTTTTCTCTCTTTGTTTCTCTCTGTCATTTACTTCAACTCCTACTGAGTTGCCAGTACATCATCTCTTCCCTGTCAGAGATAATCTGCATTCTTATGGAACTGCCTGTTTCTTTCCATTTCGCGTTTATCACTTTTACAGCTGCATGGCCAGAAAGAGAAATGTTCTCCTGCCCAGTGTCTAGAGCAGCAGTTTTCGAATACTTGGCTTATAGATCCCTTGCAGTTCTCCAGTGAATGTACAAGCTGCTTTAGTAATTAGATTAATGTTCATTTCCTCCACACTGTTCTGTGAATGCCTTTTACGCTGTCTATAGATAGCAAAGGTTTTGCAAAGCATTGGCTGAAAAAGCTGCTCTAGAATGTGCCAGATCCCCTTCAGGCCTCCATGTTCCACATGTTCTCTTGTTTTTCTTATTTTCCCCCCTTTTCTCTTTCTTCTCCTTCCTCCACCTGATTCTATCTCTTTTGCCTCTTCCATACATACAGATATCCATTTTCTCCTTTTAGCTTCATTTTCACAATGTTGGAAGAACTCCACAAAAACACTATTACGTAGCTGGTGAGTATCTTCACCTATTGCCATGTCGGGAGTGCTCCTGCTGCTCTGAATACATATAATATATACATAAATACTATGCTCCAGGAATAGACTCTACTAGTATGAGCAGAACCTCATATCTAAAGTAGCCAAGATCACACCAAGCACCACTGACATTGGAAGGGCAATAACTCACACCATTCAGTCCCCATTGCAGCAATGGGCCAAGCAAAAAGGAGAATAGGGATGCTGGGAAAAAAGTTCACAACTCTAAGAGAGATTTTTAACAGGGAGATTGTTTTCCTGATGATAACACTAAGTATTTGTGGGATTTCATTGAGGTCAAAAGTGAGACACAAGTATAAGAAAACCTATTTAAAAGGAGAATCTTGTCACTGCTGAAATTTTGCCTGAAAGACTCCAATACCTTAATATTGCACAGTGTTCAGTTTATCTTCCTGGGTAAAAGTGGGTTTGGATTGAGGTCCTCAGGGCTTTCAAGCTAGGAATTTCTTGAGTAGGAAAGGTTGATCTAGATGCAATGTTGCCAGTCCAAAGTTTTCTGAAAATTCATGTTATGCCACTCAACCCATAATGTGAACTTAAAAAAAAAAAAAAAAATCCTACCTTAAAACATAATTTGCAGTTGTCCATTTCTTTGAATCCCAAGCAGGAATTAGGAAGACAGTCCAGATGGCTGTCCAGCAGGCTGGCCCGATGTGAATGGAAGATGTTCAGGAAATCCACAAGGAAATTAATTGCCTCTGATAGAGGAATGATTAAAAGGGAGACTTGGGACATCCAGATCTGTACCACTCCACTCTTCTGCTCTCTCAGTGGCTTAACTAACAGTTGTGCATAGGGTAGGTCTGCATGGGTAGGTGTGTATGTGTATTCAGGATTATACACGTACACACACACATATATATGTATGTATGTATATACAGCCTTTTTAACACTGTCGCATAGTTTCTGAACTGAAGCTAGCCTGTACCCAGCCCTTTCATACCCTGGGCACAACAAACTCAGGCTTGCTGCAACCAGGGGCACAGATGTGCCCAGTGATGTCTACTCTCCTTCAGCCATCCAATTTGGGGTACTTGCAACCTTTCCTTTCCTGCCAGCCATGGAAGATGTTCCCATGTGCTTCATTCCTGCCTCCTCTCTTCGTTGTACATTTTTTTGTTCAAATCTGCCTTTTCATCATTATATAGAGCCTGATATCAGAAGCGACATTGTTTGTTTCAGGGGAGCTCCCCACAGATCCAGAAATCCAGCTATAAAGGGAAGTTCACAAGGCTGGAGCACTTGGCCCATGACTTGTCAAAGACTTGCCTGTATATATTTAACTTAAGGCACTCTGTTTAGTCCCACTGAAGTCAGCTGAACTGCTCACAGAGCACAAAGTGAAGTGCATGCTTAATACATTGCATGATTGGAGCCTGAGGCTAAAGGTACTCTGGGACAGAGCTTGTCTCCTTGCAGTTATACCTGTCAGAATAATACCCCACTCAAACTATGTGTTTTATCAGTCCTCAAAGCACTTTATGAGGGAAGGCAGTACCAGCCCATTTTGCAACAGAAGAAACTGAGGGGCAGGAAGAGCATGGAGTACTAATGAGTCCCCTCTGTACCAACGCATTTGCCAGTTAGGCCCTGTCTCCACAAAGTGCCTTGAAATTGGAGGCACAAGGTGCTCTAAAAAGTTATCATCTTTCCAGTCACCCTGGTTAATGTGAGAGAAACACTACAACAAAAAAAACTTTTAGGGCCTGAAATGTTGTTTTATTCCATGAGTGATCCAGCTACAGAAGCAGACCAACAGCCTGTGATGCTGGGCCTTCTCTTTTGCCAACATTACAAATCTTGTCACTGCAAAATGGCCTGTGTTGCTGCCAAAGCTTGAGAATGCCTGTGGTAATTAAAAAAAAATAAAATTATTACACTACATTTCACTGTCTATCCAGGAGACAACTGTTTCTTATCTTTTTTTTTTTTTTTAACTCAACAGTCTGATTGATAGCTACGTCAAGCAAAAGGGATGGAATTTTCTTCTAGGTTTTTAGAACTGCTGTACAAAATGATAACCCTTCCTCTCCCTACCCCCAACAAAAATAAATTAAATAAACTAAAATAAATGTGAAAGGCAGAGATCTTCCCTAGAGATACAGGGTTAGAATCTGTTTTTTCCTTTGCAAGTCTGAGCAGATGGTATTATCTGAACATACAAAGCAGAATTATTATGCACTTTATAGAAAGGTACATCTAGTCTATGAATAAATTTAGCATAAAATTCACTCTTCTCTTGAGACTTCAGGAATTAGTAAAAATTCATTTGCTGACTCCAAACAAATAGTTATTATAGGTTTCTAAAGTGGAAGTCACGTCGTCTTTGCAATTTGATTGGTGAAAAAGACAATTCCTTTGCCCTGCTGCTTGGAATCATAATACTCCTACCATAATGAAAATCTTCCAAGGAAGAAATTTGGGTTGGGGAAAGAATCCCGATATGATTTCATGTACAGTCAAAAAAAGTGTTTGCTGCACTGTCATGAAGTTGTTATTGCTAAACTCAAGCAACTTAAAGTTTCAGGAAACCCAAAATCATTGTTCGAATTAAAAATGCCCTGGAAATTTTAAAGGGAAAAATAATGTCATATTCTGTCTCTCTTTGTTTATCATCTGGTTCTTGAGCTTTTTGAAGCTTATTTCAGCATATATGAGGGCTTTTTTGGTTTGAAAGCTGGGTTCCCACGCAACATGACAGCCCGAGGAGTTAGGGTTTGATGAAAAAAAGCAAGTTTTCCCCAATACTGTCACTGTTGTGACATTGCCCTATATATTTTAAGATGTATTCAGTGATAACTGTGCAGCACACAGGGTCTCCTTTCTTAGGCATGCTTTGCTCAGACACGGCTCACACTCAGCATCTCTACAGTCTCTGCACTCAGGGAGGAACAGGGCGGCTCCCTGCCTTCCCCACTGTATCACTGAACAACTCTATAGAGTGGCCAAACCCAGACTGGTTTGGCAGCCCAGATGCAGTCTCAGAGCTCTAGACTTCCTATTTTGCAGACACCTGGTGATATGTCTGCCACCAGATTTTTTCCAAAACCTGCAAAATATACTGTCCCTAAAAGAAAAGAAGACTTCTGGATTATAAATCCAGTTAAATTATTATATGAAGAACAAATAAAATGGTATCAACACCCTTCCACCACTGTGAATGACTCTCTACTGATTTTTAAAAAGTGTGAGGGTGAAAGGTCGAGCAGGAGGGAGCCCTATGTGTTCATTTTACTCCCAGAGCATAAGGCATCCCTGTATGAGAAAGATTAGAGGTGGTTTGGCATATAAGTCTAATAGTAGAGGCTGAAATTGTGCATCTTAGAGGATGCACTGATATATCCAAAAATTCTAGCTCCTTTGGGTATATTTATGCCAAGACAGAATCTTTATATAGGGCTGTCCTCAAGCTGCAGCGAGAACAATACTTTTGCATCATAATCTTTAAATTCTCACTTTTCTGCCCCTTTGCACAAAGTTTACAGGATTTCATATGCACTGAATATTCCAAACCATTCTCAATTCCTCCAGCCCTGACAGCCCCAATTTCTTAATCAAGCCACTAAAGGCCAACCAGTTTTGAAGCAACTAGAATCAACTGGAGGAGGGAGAAATACTACTGCATTAAAAAAAAAAAAAAAAAGATCATTGAAAAAATCATTACAGAATTACTAATAGTTAGAACCAACATAACACCACCTAAACAGTCATGCTTTGCAGGATCTGTGAGCTGCTGTTCCAAACTCAACCTGCTCCCAGAGAGAGACTGATTTAACAAGCAAATCTTTTTCTAGCTCTGGGCTAATGTCATTGATGACATATTCAGTATCATGGTCACACAGAAAAAGAAAGACCAAAATAATAAGGGCTGTGGTCTGATCTCAGTCTAAAAGGATAACAGGTTCACTCAGGATTTATGCTAACGGTGGGAAGTTGAATTTTGCCCTCCAAGCTGGGATACATTGAATCATCAGTGTCCTGGAAAATGAGGCTAAAGAAAAAAATGCTAAAATCACCATGGGTAAATGGTCTTCTCAGACAAAGCCCATTGCTTTCCAGTGGACATACCCCTCATTGCTGTCAGCAGTCTGCAACAGGTTATCATTTCAGTGTGCCATTCATCTACCTTTAATAAAAGAGTAATTCCACCAAAGTCAACAAACCACACCAAGAGAATGCATGCATAGGACTGAGGCATGGGAAAATAGGTCCTGTCTGTAACCTCTCTAACAAAGACTTTTCCAAGAATTTCAAGAACAAGACTAACAACTACAATATCTTGGGAAGAACTGGAAAAAGAGGAACCATTTTATGTTTCAAAATTCATGCTGAAACACAGACTGTTTGTACACAGACACTGGAGTCCATGTGTGCATCACTGGCCACAGGGGTATGGCTCAGAGGGCTTATCAGCCCTGGGAAGGGTCAGTAGAAAATGGGTCCTGCTCTCCCCTTTCCTGCCATTCCTTACTCCCCTTTCCCAGCTTCCAAATGCAATCTGAAACTCTCCTAATGATGGTAGAAACCTCACTGAGAAAAAAGAAAATAACTATCCTGTCAGTTCAGAGAGATGAATCAGCTTGCAGACAGCTTGGAGGAGAGCTGGAGCCTGCACAAGGGAAGGGAATGGGCAAGGAGGAGGGGGGCCACCCCTTTCAGCAGCAGTAATCTGTAAGTTCAGCTCAGTCATTTTTGCCTACCACATTTTTATTGCAGATCCCTTACCTGCAGTCCTAGCAGCCATCGATACCAAAGCACTGACACTGCATATTTCTAAGGCACCCATCAATAATTCATGGGTGAGATTACCAGAGAGGTTTACCTATCAATGGACAGGCTCATCTCATCCTCACCACTGTACTTACTGGAAAATATTTACTTCAAGTGCCACACTCAATGAGAAATAAGCCTATTATTGTAGCTAACTGGAAATTCCCTGCCTAGTTTGCTTTTTTCTTTCTACAGTAGAACTGCCTGTTCATCAGAAGACAATGTTCTTCTTTGAGATAGTTTAATTGCAATGGAGGTGCAGTGAAACCACAGTCAGGCTTCAAAACCCGCCTGAAAACCTTCCCTGTCTTCCTACCAGCTCACATTCCCAGGTGCAGGTCAAGAAGCCCCACGTTTCAGACTCCTCCCTCTTAGTTTGCCTGACACACTGATGAGGGATGGAGATCTCAGACCCTCTCAGATCTCCAGCTCTCAAACTGCAAAGCCTCCAGGTCCCCAGATCCTGGCTGTTGCAAGGTGTTTAGACTTTTGGTCCTCCTGGGCTTTGGGACTGGTGGGTTGCTGATTGCTTTGCAGGTGAGTAGCAGAGCTGACAAGGAACTAGGAACCTGGAAGCTCTTAAATCCAGTTTCCAGACTCTGAGGTTACTTATTCAGCAGAGGCTATGAAGTAATTTCAAGTTGGTCCTCCCCAGCAACAGGCAGATTCCAGTAGAGAGTGGGAGCATGTGAGTTCTTGATCCACTCACTTTCCCCAAAATTTCAAAACTTGGCTTTATGTCCTATATTTAGGATGAAAATGGTATCCAAATCTTGACATCTCATTTCTTTGTAGAGCTCTGCCTACTAGTATGCTGTGCAACTAAAAAATACAAAAATATGAACTCCCTGAGCCCCTCTTGGGTAGAAGACTCCAACATGGTAGTGACTGTTTTCAGGAGTATTACAGTCCCACAATAATAATAACAATAATCATAATTATCTGTTTAAAGAAGAGGTAGAATTTCTTTCAGAACCAACAGCTATTTTCCCAGCAACTGACTCTCATTGTTTGTGTTCTCTAACGATATTGCTTTGTATTCAGTTCTGTCACAGCACAATGCTATTTATTGCAATTGCACGAATTAGGAAAAAAGCCATGGGCTTTCTAGTTAGTTATGAGCTTTTTTCATTTTATCTTATTTTCTCTTTTATTTGATGTCACTTTGCTGTTAACATAAATGTAGTCTTATTACAGCTTAACCGTGACTTCTCTCCCCAAGTTCAGTTAACAATAGCAGACAGCTCAGACGTGTCTAGAGACTATTCTACACTAATTACTGAAAAGCTATTCTTCTATGAAAATCAAGAGGATCAGAACTAGATATGTGCAACCTGAACACTCCCCAGAGGGTCGTCTTGCTTGAAAGATGTTATGGTATCATCTGTATTATGCAGAAACATGTTTTTTTAAAAAATGAAAGTTCCATTTGCAAGTTTTTAATGTATCCAAAGAAAATATCTCTACCTACAAAACTGTAATCAGATCAATGTTCAATCCTAGTACTAACCCAGTACAAGAGCTAAAACAGGAAAGACTTCTTATTTCTATTCCACCCAGGCCAGTAGCCTCTAAAAAAGCCTGGATCCAGGGAGAACTCAAGAATTCCAGTCTAGCCAATACCACTGCTTGCATGAGGCTGACTGCTCCAGATATCCTCAGGGACAGCTGCCATAAATACCAATCATGTAGTGACAACCCAAGTTATGTCTCTGACAGCAAGTGCTTCAATATAACAAAGACTGAGACATAATGAAGCATTTGAGAGGACTGAGTTTGAACATAGGGCTGACAGTAAAAGTTTATAATGGAAGTAAATTACAAATCAGCTTCAACACATCAGAAATGTTAGCAGAGTAAGAAGAGGAAAGCTTCAAAATATCCTTCTTCTGGGTCTGAGAACAATTTTACATTTACTGTCACTTCCTCTTGTAAGGAAAATTTCCCCTCCCTTCAAATTTTGCAGTGTGGACTAGGGTAACGATTTTTTTCATTCTGATGCCTTGATTCCTCTCGTTTTCTCATCTCTGTCTAAGTTTTGGTTTTCACTGCCATGTCAATATTGTTGTTTAAAAAGAAGACGTATGCAAATACTACCACACAGAGACTTACTGGCTTCTGCTAAATCAGGGATTTCTGCTCTGTGCTCCATGGTCTGATATATATTAAGCATCCTGGGTCCCTCATATTGAAGATCAGACCAGAAGACAGTTGGTTCAATTTTCTGTAGGAATTCACTATAAAGGGTAGAGAGACGAAGTCTGAGGATCTGACAGCAGTCTCTGTAGCTAAGAGCTTCACACCTCGATGTATAAGATGGCTGAAATCCAGCTGAGATATAATGGAAGTATGAATGACCAAGGCCAGTTCATTGACCATGAGAACTAGACAGGTTCTGATATGCAGACAGAGATTATTAGAAGAACATCACAGATATCAGTACATGGCAGTCTAGTATCACAAGAGCAATCTGAGAGTATGCCTAAACCATCAGTTGAACTGGACAATCATGTGTGTGCTCATTTAACCATAGAGGCAGTTGCTACTGTATTTTGGTACAAACTCAGCAGAATGCTTTCTTTTGTCCACTAGTGCCTGCCTTTACTGAGCCAACAATGAAAGAACTGTTTGAAAATAAGGATAAAGCTTGACCTGGGCAGTGGGCCTTCTTGGTAATAGCAGTGTAGTCATAAGTGTTAATGAATGAAGAAATACCTGTGTCTTGACTGCACCTGAGTCTGTTTTATATGACAAGTTCATGAAATGGCCTGCATGTGGATTTGAGAAGCAACAAAGACAGTTGACACCCATGATACTTCCTACCAGTGAGGGTAGATCTAGTGATAGAGAGAAAGAGGAGAAAAGCACAATCTCAGAAAAATCCAGTAATACTATGTCCATCCCAAAGGCCAGTAATCATTGAATCATGGTAAGTAATGAGGACCACTGATGACAAAGAAATGAGGCTACATCATCTTCTACAGAAAAGTTTATATTTTTTATCAACTGTTTGGTTTGGCAGAAAATCCTCTTTTGCTGAAACAGAAGTTTCCGACAGAAAAAAAAACAATGTTTCTATGAAAGTCTTATCAGGAATGTTTCTTAAGTCCAGGGTAGGATTTTAGGTCAAAGCCAGAGAATGAAAGAGCCAAAAGCCAGTGTTTGAGTCCTATGCAGATGAGGAAACAGAACGTGCATCTTTGATATTTTATGACTAAGTTTCCAACTCTCTTTTCCTGATGCATATTTAATACTTATACAAAGTGGAACAACTTCCCCAGAAAAAAAAGAGGAACTGACTTTATACCTTCATTAGCTGGTTATTTGTCTGGGTTAATCTAGATTCACATCCTTATTCTAAATTGGGTGGAAGTAGAGGATTTGACTCCTGGTGTTCTGGTTCTTGGTGGTTTGGGGAAACTCCAGTTCTCAGAATATTTTCTGATGGGCAGCCCAAGCAGTCATGGACTAGCTATGTGTACTACTGCTTTCTCCTGGATAAAACTGGAACTGCACAAATAGCATTCATAGGGATTATATTTTTAATACAATTAAAATTAACTGCAAATTAACTTTCTCTTGAATACTTCAATCTGTGCACATCCCATAGGTGAGCTCTGAAGCTTCTGAAGGATGGCATAATCACAGTTCTTAATTCCTTAGTGGAAAACCTGATTCTTAATCCCTGTACATGTTAGGTAATGCCTGTGTGAAACAGGAATAATACTATTCTTATTTTAAGAGAGGACATGATACTTCTTTGTTTGCTCCTCTCACATAAGCTGCACTGCTGTGAGAGGAGGAATCATGTTGCCTCTCATATCAAAATGTTGGAGCAGATACAGTTAAGAACATTGCTTGTCTGTGATCAGGTCCTTAAACTAAATCTACTTAGCTTGACCTAAATCCCCAGCCATGAATCATTTACTCAAATACAGAAGTCTGCAGTCAAAAACAGAGGTTTTTTCTATGCTTTGGCTTGTAAAGCAAAGAATGAGAGAGAATGACTTCATTACCAGGCAGGCAAAAATCATATCCCTGTTGTCACCAAGGACTGGAGATACTCAGTTCACAACATGATACCTAAGGGTGTCTGTTCTAGCTCCTCAGTGAGGTGCTCTGAAGACTGTCTAATCTGTTATGCCACCCTTGCCACTTCGCCCTGTGATTACTTGCTCACAGGCAGATGATTTACATTCTTATCTTCTCTTCAGCAGCTAAAGTTCATCATCCCTGCTATTTCATCCGCATTAGTATTACCTTTCGTTAACCTTGGAGATATAAATTTGATAAGGCTGCAGGAAGTATTATGTCATAGATATGATAAAAACCTGAACAAAGCTTATCAACTATTAAAAATATTGTCTTCTTCCTGCTGCTTGCTATGCTCCATGCATAAAATTCCCCAGAGCTCAATCCTCAGACTGGGAGTCGAGATATTCTCCATTGACACCAGAGTCAACCTGTTTCATCTCATTGCTGTGGCGGCTGCCAAGAATCCTTTATTCAGACAGATATATTTCTGTCCCCTTTGATACCTATGGGCAGTGTCTTCATAAACTATGGAAATAAAATGTGTCTCACTCCCCAGAAAAGGCTTAAAAGAGAGATTCATGAAGTGCTGCTTGTGGCTTATCTTCACTATCACACAAAGGAAAGTTGACTCTGTGACAAGTTATTGCAATGTAGGCCATAGCTGAGCAACGCAGGGCTCTTCTTGTGAGCATCCATCCACCTTCTATGTCCAGGAAGTGCTTGGACGTTCCCAGAGCTGCCTTGTTTTCTTGTCTACAAACTAAGGGTGCCAGGTGAGCACACAGCTCTGCTCCCTCTGTTCCCTCTGACAGCCACTTATGTTTATGGGTCTCTTGGCTTTTTATCACTGAATCTGGTTCCCTTGAAGCTTAAACCCTCGCTTTTGTGGCACAACAAGTGTTTCTGATGATGTTTACGCTTAGTGTTTAGTTGGAAAAATGAATGGGGTAAACAGTGGGAGATAAATCAGGCAAAGGAGTTAGTTGTGTTAGTTTGAGGAAGCAAACAAAACCCCAAGCTTGTTGCCTCTCAGAGTGATCAGTCCTTAAGTGCTTTCTGTTATCATCTTTAAATTTTATTACGAATTAAATTTTACCTTTTTTCAAAAGAATGTCCTTTGAAAATCTGCATCTCTATATGTATTCCAGGATATGGGTAACTCTTAATTCCTTGTATCCCATAAATACTAATTCTGTATGATATACCCAGGTCCTGACTGGGTATTTACATAAAGCCAAATTCTGCCTTTTGGCACCTCTGCATAATAGTTTACATTAACAGCAATGTAAGCCCTTCATATCCATTCAAGACCTTAATATAGCCTTAGGTAATATCACATCATTTCATGGTAAATTATTTCTGTCTTTTAAGGCACAGAGCAAATTGCGGGTAAATTATTAATAATAATACTTAGATCTTATCTTCAAAGCACTTTACTAACATTAATTAATTCCTACACTCCTCTGAGGTAGGTAGCTGCATTATTACTTACATTCTTTACAAAAGGGGAAATTAAGACAAAGACAGGATGTGCTTTGTCTGCAGCTGCTGGCTATAGGAGGATGAGTTCCAGGTGTAGGCAGACAAGCGTCCACGGTCAGCCGAAACGCTTCCAGCCCCCCAGCTATTTGTTATCTCCTCCTGCTAGAGATCACTGCTTTTGCAGCAGATATTGAGTGATGCCTGCCGTGTAATGTCTGTCCCTGACCTAGTCCCTTCAGATTGAAGTTTGGCAGCTTCAGTTAAAACAACCAATGAAGCAGGGTGTGTGTGTATGTGTGTGTGTGGGGGGGGGGGTTGGGGGGGGGTTAGGCTAAATGTGTTGTATTTTGCTCTGAGGATGGTTATCTCCACCAACAGGAAGAAGACAGCTGGAGCAACACAGTTTTAAACCACCATAGCTAGATTTGCTAGAGGATACTTACCCACAGCCTCAATTTCAAATCTGGAAGTGGAATTTGGGCCAAAAGAGGAAAGATCTGGACTTTCAGAAAGAATGGGCTTAGGAATTTTAACCTTTCAGTATTTCTTATCTAGTTTTCAAAATTTGTTCTGAATTTTTTGTAGTTTTTTTTATAGTTTTATATTATTTGTTGTCATGTTATTAATAGCATATAACATCTGTTGCTACCGGTATATCAGAGTTTAACGCTAACTGGTTGTTAAAATATCCTAGTATTTGCCTGTTATTTTAAAAACTATTAAGGGAAATTACAACACCGAGCTAATTAAAGCAACTTAACTCTTTTCGTGAATTAGACTGACTTCTGGTTTCATTTATATCAAACAGATTGCTTCACTGTGCTAAAATTAAAATAAGAACATTTCAACAATGATGTCATGAAAGAATGGATACACAATCAAAAGAAATACAAAAATGCATAAATATTAGTACAAATAAAATTTTCAAGTTTCAAATTGAAATTTTGAAATATAATCCTGAATTCCTTTTTGTTTTAAAAATGTTTTCTCCTAGAGGAATTCCATAGAAATTGACATGATTTTGCAAAAAAATAAAAATGATCTTAATAAAATGACTTTTTTCTAATGAAAACTGTCTGAGAAATGTTATCTAATCAGCCTGACTAAGGATAGCTGCCAGGATTCTGCTCACACCTCTAGAACATGCTTTGTTCTCCTTTGAAATTACATGGCCCCGTATCACCTCCTCCTATAAGGCAGCCTTTATTAAACAGCTTTGGGAAAGGAAATCTACACAGCAGTACCCTCAAAGAATTATAATATGTCCACAACTCAGAGCTAATCTACTGATGGGACTGGATTTATCCACCAGAATTCATCTGTCCTTAGGCACAAAAGTATAACTGCTATATCCTGCAGGGAGAAGTGTTGCTGTGCTTGTTCCCCATTGTAATCAGTAGGGAAAGATAAACTCTTTCTGATGGTGGTTCATGCCTCTTAACATCCAAATCATGCACTGGAGATGCCTAGCTCTGTCCTCTGGTAATAAAAAAAAGTCTTGGACACCTCTGGTGGCCCAGTTCAGTGCCTAAAGCTGGAGCAGCTTCACTGTAGTAGCACAACTGAAGTTGTGCAACTCTGGGCTGGGGCCAGAAGGGAATGTGGAAAGTCTTCCCTGAACTAATCATGGATGTAGCACACTTGTGTGAACGGCTGGCAAAGATGTTTGAGAGATTCTAATTGCTGATATCTATCTGCTAATTAGTTATGTTTCTGAGGGTCGGCAAACTCAGACAGTATCATTGAAGAGGTTCCCGCTGGAATGCCAATAATTAGGGAACTAGGGAGTAGTATTTTTTCTAGTATTATTGCTATGCAGAGTATGAGCTGTTAGTTGTTCCAGCTCTAATTAGGGAAAGTGTTGAGCACATGCCTAAATCCATCCCTTCCTGGTCAGGCTTCAGTCTGTGGCCTGAAAGTTAAGGGGTATTTGAAAGGAAGAACAATGAACAAAGTCAGCCTGGCAGCAGGAAGGGAGACCTCCTTCACCTTGAGGGTCTGTGGTCCAGATGGCATCCCAGAACTGAAGACTGATCACTTTTGGCAGAAGAAATCTAGGAATCTGGGAACAGGCTAGATCAGCTTCTCTTCAGCCTCCCTCCCCCTCAAAAAATGCCTGCTAGGATAATATGCTGCACTGTGCCAGGTCTTTTTGCAGTTGTTCAGTCCCTGTTTCACAGGAATCCAGAATACAAGCAATGAGGAGAATACAGCTCAGCTGTCGATTTTAAGCATTTTTGTTTTTTCTTTTTCTGTTTTTATGCACTGGAGACCTTCCCAGACTTTTTATTTTCTCATTTTAAGGGGAGAACATGTGTCTGTGTGTCTGCATCTACACTCAGTGCCTGTAACTACCACTGGGAAAGAGACAGGAAGAAAAAATAGCAAAGTTTAAGTTTCTTTGCACTCTCAAACACATTTTAAAGAGTATTTTTATATGACAGAATTTAAGACTGTTTAAAGACATCAGCTACAGACTGTCAAACAACGGTAGTGAAACTTCAGTTTCCCTGTGTGCCCTGCTAGCGCCTCTACTGCTTCGAAAGGAGGGTAGCTGGCTACGCAGGCCATTTTATGAACATGTCTAAATAGGTGGTTTAGACACCAAATGAATGCAGTTTTGATGTCACCAGCTTTCACTAGCTCCAAAGTTTAGATTCATTATGTGCATTTTGTTGATGTTAACAGCCAATCACACCATTATCACTCCCCTTTCCAAAATTTTTTAAGACAGGGAATATGTTTGGTTAGCTTGATGACTGCATAAATGGGATGATTAAATGCCCTTCTAATACTGAAGTTGACTTGTTTGACTCGGGTTCTTATAATAGCACCAGCTGAAACAAAAATCAAAGTTGGTAATGTGTACTCCTGATTTTATTTTTGTTTGTCCAACAGCTTTAAGACTCTATTCAAAATCCATACTGAGTCATATTTACTTCTCTGCGGGTGCTGAGCCTCTAAGGAGTGTGCCAGATCTCAGCCAGACAACCTGAAAGCCTGACTAATTGTCCACCTACGTACTCTAAGATTTTTACAGGGAGAAATAAAGAAAGAGTCATCCGTCTATATTGAATCTGAAGCTATGTAAAAAGCTTTATGAGTCTGTGTAGCCATCCCTCGGAGTCACCTTAAGTTTAGAAGTACCAGAGATATTAAAAGGCAGATTGGTACTTTTAGTCTCAAATAAGCCAGCAAAAGATAAATTGCTGAGATGTGAATCCATATAATCTCCGTTTAATGCCCTGCATGTGGGCTGCTCTTGCATGGCACTGCAAAGAGAAATAGCAGTCATATGAGAAATAGAGAGAGAAATAGAGGCACATGGTATGGGGAAAAGAAAACACCAATGCTAGCCATGCTTCAGCCTTATCTTTAGCTTTTGGGGGTTCGTATGAATATGGGAACAAGTCTGCCTGGGAAAGGCCCCATTCTTGACCATCCTCTTTGGTGTAACAGCTGCCAGAAAGATTTATGCAGTGCTGGCTACCCCACACTGTAAGCCATGGCCAGAATTTAAATTTGTCTCCTGTTCCTAATCTTTAGCCCAGGCTTGACACCCCTCTCTCTTGCACAGGCAGACAAAACCTCTGGGGTCAGCCCTGCTCCAGCAAGTTAGGGTCTGCATGGGGAAGATGAGAAAAAGGAGGGCAGGATGCCAGGAGCCAGCCACACTCAGGCAGGATGTGCTCAGCCACTTCCCTACAGCCAAGATAGCTTGGATAGAACAGCAGGGTGTCAATAGGTTTGTGGAGCCAAAGCCCAGGGCCTGAACCTAGGATGAAAATACAGTGTAACCATAGCCATTCAGAACTACTGAGCATCCATTTTGCTTGGGAAAGGCCAACAGCACTGCATTGCACAATGCACAAAATCTCTGAGTGCAAGTATTGGAAACCGTTCAGTGACATTAGCATAGAGCTGTTTTCACACAGAAAAAAGCAGGGAAAATTAGGTCAAGCAGAGCTCCTGCTGGAATGAGAGAACTGCTTCTGGTGTCCAAGCTAGCAGAGGCTCTTTACTATGCTATGTTGTGCTACATGGAAATTTTGTTGTCTTGTTGCCTTCCGGAAGACACAGACTCATGCTAGCTGCCCACCAAACCTCAACAGAGTGATGCAGCAAAGAATGGGACCCTCTGAAGCCACCATATGAATGGTGCTTTTCCAGTGATACTATAGTCTACAGGACTTTCAGCACAGAGTCCTATAAAGCATGCCTTTAAGTGATCAGGACAAACAGTAGCTGCTTAGGGATCATCAGTTAGCTACGTTAAAGTATATATTTGAAAATATGTGACCGGGCATCACCAGTCTTTTTCACACAAGTTTGAATCCAATGTTTTTATTAATAGTCCTCAATACAGTCTAAAAAAAAGGGAGATTATTCTCACTAGCTCCATTTTAAGGGAGGAAAATGAGGCATCGATTGATGACTTGACTTCACTCAGGTCACCGAGCAGGCCAGTGACAAAGCTGAAAGTAAAGCTGTGATCTCCTGAGCCCTGGCTGGATCTGTCAAATCACAGTATCACAATGCACAAGGGAAAGCACTCATCTTGCTTTAATGAGAAAGACGGACTCAAGTCAAATGGCCAAACTCTCTGTCTTGACAGAAAAAAAGTTGTTTCAAAGCTTGGAAGAGTAGAACCATCATATAATAAAAGATAATTAACTTTCCCAGAAGGCTTGTCTTTCCCAAGATCACTGTCTCTTCACTCCTTTATGTGTCTGTTCGGGACTACAACTTTCCCTCCCTCTTACCCCCCCTTGCACTCTCCACTTACATAAATATTCCTCTCAACTACCTTATGAAAGAACTTTCTTTTGCTCAGGCAAGGTCCTATTTTCAATCACGTCTGGGTCCTTTCACCACCATAAAACCATTCTGAACAGAGAGACATTAATAAAGCTGCCTTCCTTTGGTTTATTTGCTCTTCTTTTCTGTCTTGACAGGATGCATTGAGCTACATGATAAACATTTACAACCAACATAGAAAAGAAATGAGGATTGTAACAGAGTATCACTTTTTGTCTTTCACTCACATTTAAGACTGCAGCAAATATAATCCAGGCTGCAGGAAACAGAAATCAGGGGCACACTTGTGGATTGGGTCCCCATCTTGGTCTTTAGCTAAGGCGACTTGCACACCATACCTTCAGCAATACAGAATCTCTCACCTTCATTTCCAAAGCCACATTCAGGGGGGGGGGGGGGGGGGGGGGGGGGACGACACCTGGTAGGCAATGAATAAAGTGAAGGGAGATGTCCAGTTCCCACCTCTGGCATGTGCTGTCTCTATTCTTTTCTTCAGCCTATCCAATTCTATTGCCACCAACCTTTCAATGACATTTCTCAAGCTTCTGAATTGCCCTCAGTCCCCAGGTTTTGTTTCACAGCAGCCTCCACTGTAAAAGTGAATAAATAATGGCACACACATGACATTCACAGCTGATACCAACTCTTGCATTGTAAAAACCAGGGAGGACAAGGCAATGTCAGAAGGGAATGGTGGTAGGGGCTGAAGTGCTTTCTGAATAACAGCTGGCAAAGAGTCAGTACTAGTTTTCCCAGCGCTTAGCACCCATCATCACCTCCTTCTTCCAGCACCCATCATCACTTCCTTCTACCAGCACATTCCTGCTGGATGTGAAGGGTCAGGTAATGAAGGGAGGGAGGAAAAAGTACAGCTAGGGCAAACTGTGAAAGCAGTTTCCTTAGTTTCACAATAGATTTTGCTCTGAGGTGATAATGATTATGTCTAGCTGTTTATTAAGGTGGAAGAGGGAACTGAGTCATCTCCAAGCACTTCTCTAAGCTTTGGGAGAGAAGCTTCATTCAAGCTTGTTTTGTTTGTTTTCTTTTCTTATTGCTGTGGGATTAGGTGCCTCAGTATTTGCTGAGGAAGGATGAGAAAGATAGTCAAACAATAAGAACATGATTAGATCCGACTTGGGGAAATTCAGGTGACAACGGTAGGACAAGGAATCATCTGAGATGTGGGAAACTATTGGAAACAAGAAATCAGGGAACCAATAATTTCAAATAAAGATTAGAAGTGACAGTGGGCAGTGGATGCAATGAGCATGCTGTGGGGAAGGGCATTTAAAAATGCTGTTGAAAAAAAGGTACCCAACAGTGAAGTGGGAAAGGGCTCTGCAGTGGGACCAGATCTGGTGCCACCAGTAGAATACTTCTGCTGGTCCCCAGGTCAGCTAGGCACCCTACATCCCAGATGATGGTCTATTGTGCTTCTTCAAAAACTGTCTTTCAATGTGGAGTACTGTGTTCATTTTTAGATATCTCTTCCTTCAAGCAATAGTAGAGTTGGGAAGCCTGGCCTGACTGTGAAAGAGCTGTATGATATAGCAATACTGAAAAGTCTTGCAAAGACCTGAAAAGTAGGAAATATCTGAGAAGAGACAGAAGATCACATATTAAAAATGAGGTCTCTTTATCATTAGTGTGCCTTAGCAGAAACCAGGAAAAAAATTGCACCTGGACTGAAAAGCAGGGACACGATAGTAAGATTTTTTTATTATCACTATGAGGAAATGATGAGGAAAATGGCAGAAACCCTATCATCTGGAACTACTTGAATAAAGTATTACTTAATGAGCCAAGAACAGTCCTACATTAGGAAGATGAACTGGGTGATCTATTTAGTCTCTTATACCTGTCTTTTACAAACTGCTTGAACAGGTATGTTTGTTCTTTAACCCCTTGGCACTACAGAATCAGTTCTCCACCTCTTTTACACTGCTGTAGCATTATTAACATCAGTGAAACTAGGCCAGTTTCTACCATCTGGACTGGTCTGTGACTACTTTCGGAAAAAAGACTTCTTGGCTTAAAAACAGAACTCATTCTTTTCATATCTTGCCATACATTCCAAGATTATTTTCCAAAAGTACTTTTCACTGCACGTGTATTTAATTCATGTGCTGCTCTCACTTTGACAAAGAGCAAGGATGAGAAGCAGGTCTGCATATGCACAGTTTAATCAGACTGTTATAACCTACAGGGCAAAGTCAAGAGTGGAATAATAGCATAATCCCATTCTGGCATAGGCAAAGACAGAAATGGGACAAAGATGGTCTTAGACCCGAGACTGCGACAGCCACATGGTAAGAGGTTGCTCTCAGGTATATTTGCACTGGTAGATGATCAAATGATGGGTGAAGTATCCATTTATTTGGCCAGTGTTTTGATCTTTACTTTAATCACAACCCATCAGCTATTCTCCAGCTGTTAATTTAGTTTCTTTTAAACCTCAGTAGCAGGGGGTGGGCTTGGGTCAGCACTGAGACAAGGATGTGCAGACTTCAGGCAGAGACTGAGCAGACGGAGGGCTCTGCAGGCCTCTCTTTCCATGTCACCAGAGGTAGGTGTGAGGGCAGATTACTCAGCAGCTGCTTGTATTCTTGGGACTGGTTAAAACCAGTCAGGCCTTTGGACAACATTAGATATACATGATTTAGGAAAATGGCCCTCTTTTGGCCCAGAAATTGAAGTAAGGAAAGGCTAAATGCATTTTTAAAGTCAAACTGTTTCAAGTCCTGAGGACAAGAGCCCTGTAGAGAACAACACTTTAGAAATTGCTCTGACATCTATTCTAATAATTTCTCTCTTATCCCCCCAGAATTTCTCAATTTTCTCTAGTGAACTTCTTTTCTCAGAAAGCCCTGCTGAGAAAAAACAGGCTAGAAACAGTGCAAACTAGAAACTACACCATCAGCAGTGAGGCATACTTTAAGTTCCTACATACAGATCCAGCTAGTATTAACCTGTCCTCTAGAAAGTGAAGGAAGAGGCAAGGAAGTAGAAATAGCTCTCCTTACTGAAAAATAACATTTGAGAGGGTGGCAAAACCTCCTTAGAGCCAGAAAATAAGCTCTTTGAAATTTCAAAGGAAAGATGACTCTAGGCTGGCACATGCTATTTACATGTGGTAACTGTACATCCCATTAATGCAGATAGTGGAAATTCAGTATATAATATTTTGTCACAAAGCAGAACAGGCAGCAGGCTTGAAATTCTTTGAGCCAACCATAAAAGTGGAAAATTTTTACCTGGAAATAGAGCATTTCCATAACTGCATCACTGCATGAAAAGAATTGGTGGTTCTTCGGCCAGTGCTTAGGCGATGAAAGGTGATATGCACCACAGCAACCCCCACTCAGATCAGTTGTGGAGCTCAGATCCCTGTTGGGATTTTCCACAGGAATCATTCACAGCAAAGAGAATTTGCACACAAACAGCATCAAGCATACAGAAAGAATATGTAATAGCAAAGATAATTCAGAGCACTTTCTGCTCAGGGTCCTGTCTTCTCCCATCCACATCTCTTTTCTTCCTGTGTTATCTCCTCCAGATCATAAGAACGCCACAAAAAAGCCTCTTATTACATGTATGTATAACATTGATACCACTGGTTTGGGGTTTCTTAAATAAAAGGAGAAAACATTTTTAGCGTATTCATTTTAAAGCCAAATATTGCATGAATTCCAGGGATTTCATTTCCCTCTTCCCCTCTGATGGGCAGTGGAATAGGACAAGGAATAAGAGAAGTTTTACTATCCTCCATGGATAAACAAATTTAATTCTCTGGGGCTATCAAGATAGTACCTTTCACCAGAAGCAAATTCATGAGCTCATAAAGTTCTTTTTCTTTGTATCCATTTTGTAGTCAGTTTTAGAGATAGTCAGACTATAGGTAGGAAGAAATAATTGCAATTATATTTTTAAAAGAGGAGCTGTAGCCAGCAAAGCTTACATCCCAGACTACCCTTCCTCAACGCTAGGGCACACTCCCAGCACCTCTGAGAGAGCAATACCCTCAAAGGCACATCCCTTTTCCTGCATCATTGCAATCTGAAATACCTGATTTGGGGATGTGGCGGGATGGGGGAAGGTCTGACACTAACACTCAAGGAATTTTGCTCTGAGTCCCTGCAGGGAGGGCAGAGTCAAATTGCTCCATGGTGCCAGCCCCGGGTGATGGGTCCCTTATGTGCCTCTCAGTAGCCTCTCAGTGCTCCTCAGGCATTCGGCTTTCCCCAGCTGCAGGAGAGCAGATCAACCTTGCCCTCCAAACAGTTTAAAACTGTATGTATGTATGTATGTATGGTAACTGTATTGTTATGTTGTTTCCATCCTCTGAGGCCTGAGAACTTCAAACCTGCCCTGAGCCCTAGCACCCCATGAGCCACCTCTCCTTGGAGTCATCATCTGCGTTTCTTTACTGGGTTTCTCTGCTGGAGTTTAGATATGCCAACCTATGCCAAATTGAGCATGTGAACTCAGAGATCTCACAGGGGGTCTCAGCTACAACCTTTACTGTAATATGCACATTTCTTATTCTCCTGTCTCCATAGCTGAAAATAATGCACCATTTAAACCTCTCACTGGGCTTATGGCCAAAAAGGCTCAAGAACTCACATCGTAAGGTGTATGAGTTTCTTCTTTTCTCTTTCAGGTCATTGCAAGCAGGAGTTAAGTCAAGATGTAGATGCAGTCATTTAAATGACTTCCTTTCCCGACTCCTAGGTACTGGCTGATGTCTTTGCTGCATGCACCAAACTGTCCTCCCTCAGGTAGCCAGGACAACCTCCAACAAGATAATTTTGTAACTGTGGCTGGCAGTGAAGAAGTTAAACAGACCAACAGGAAGATGGCCAGGTCTGATTGCAACTGTGAGGCCCCCAAGGGATAAGGCAGAAACCAGTAAGAAGGTCTAGCACCAGGATTGACATGAAAATCAAATCTATTTTAAGCAGACATTTTTCAACCTACCATTCTTTGAACTGATGTGCATTTTAGTCAAGCTGAAATTGGTTATAAATTCATGCAGAAGGGGAAGGGGAGAAATGATTTATTTACTTAAATGCAAGAAAAAAGACATATCTGCAGACTTTTCTGACTCTGCATTTCTGTCATAGGGGGATCATCTACAGTATAGTTCTTTGGGAAAGAAGGCTCCTTAAAGTAGACACTATGCAGCTGTCTCTACCACTCAGCCATGACCCGGAAGAATTGACCACTGCAGTACTGCAGGCTTGTGTGCGTGCACACTCAGGGGCACTGTTCAGCAGGGCTTTGTGCTGACAGGTCTTACTCTGTTCATTTGCTTTTTCTTCTGTTTTAATAAAAGACCCCTCTCCTCCCACTGAGCCACCAGTAAGGACTGTATTGTGATCTCTCATAACAAAAATCCTGAGGGTATCTATTACTGAGTGGGGGCTAGCTAGCCTCTGGGGTTAACATTAATCTTCTATTTAGGTCAGCCTGTGACGAAAGGCAAATACCTTCCCTTTGCGGTAACACTATTGTCTTACCAGCTTGGGGACCCAACTCTTCAGGCTCTTTATGGACACTTTTGTAAAAGTAGTCCTTGATCACTCAGGCAGTCTAATGCAAGTCAAGAGTGCTGCTTGAGTAAGTGGTGCATACCCACCCACGGAAAGATCTGCAGCATCGACTTCATCACTGCTAATGCACCTCTGAAATACATTCAGCATCCACATCTACATTTTACCGGTGGGATGGGCTTTTCTCTTTGGTCTGTTCCCCACTCATTCACTGCTTTTTCTGACAGTCCTCTCTAATTGGGAAAAACAAAGCTGCCTGTGCCAAATGCTCATTATTGCCTGCTGACTGGTGGAGCAGTTAACCACACCAGCCTATAATTAGACAGCTTTCAAAGCCCTGCTGCTCCTTCTTTTCCTTTTTACCCTCCCCTCTAAACCCACTCTCTCCTTTCTTATGGAGGGGGATCCAGAGCTGTCCTCCAGGCATGCATTCCTCCCCATTAGCGTCAGTGGGAGTCACAAGCATGCATCAGGGGAGGAACAAACCCTTAAGGGAAAGAAACCTTTGACAAAACCCAGCCACCATCATGCTAAGGCTCTGTATGAATTCTAAGCAGTCAGATCTAAAGGAAATGAGGGCATATTTGCCCAAGAACTTCTCTGAAGTACAGAAACATCTGTTTTACTTTGTTGGCTCTGTACATGATGAAAACGTCTGATAAGACTTGCTCTTGAGGAGTACCCAGGAAAATGGCACATCCTTATCCTGTTCCTGCTATAAACTGCACAGGCCACAAAAGATGCAATTCATCCCTTTCCTGGGGTTTTGTTTTATTAATATATTTAAATAAATTTAAATAATAGTTGAACTCCTAATCTGAACCACCTTCTAGTCTTATCAGTTCCTATGGTTACTCTAACAGGCCCTCTGTGTATTAGACAGGTGTATTTTCCATCACCCAGGCAGTGATTTGCCTTTCCTATACCCAGAGTAATGTACCCAAGCCTCACCAAGTCAGCTAGTGATAAGTCATGTCGTTTCCTGCTTTGGCTCCCACACCTGATGGAGATCAGCTCACTGAAACAAACTGGCATTGTTCTAGTGCAGAAATGTGTATAGTTAGAGACAAAGTAATAGTCATTGGTATTTTCAGTTCATTTTGGTATGGGAAAAAGCTGTTTAAAATGAATAAAAGGGGTAAATTTCATATGGTTCATGGAAAGAGAAATATAGGAACTAGGAATTAGCAAGCTGGAACAGGGGCCTCAGGAAGCACTGTTCATGTGTCAGTGGATTACTTTACATCACCAAAATCATGCTGGAATTTGGAGGGAAGAGTTGAGTTTTTGAAGTATGCTCTGACTATTTGAGCTCATTCAGGCCATCTGACAGAACCTCAAAGGGCTCTGCAGAGGCATGAGCGTACAGCAAGGGGGGAAGAGTGGTTCAAAGCAGGTTAGGGCTTTCTTCTTCCCCTTTCTTTCACAAAAAAAGGAAACAAGGTCAATACCTTCCATGTACTTTAACACACTCCTCACAGAAGGTCTCCTACATGAGACAAACAGGCCTTTCAACTTCAAAGCACTGAGGAGGAATTATCTAAGGAAGAAGTACTTCAGGCTTCCATCCTAAAAGGCAGAAAAACTTTCTTTTCACTGTATTTGTCATTTCTAAAAAGGAAAAATCCTGTTTTTCCTATGTGGATGACCAAGTCCAAGTTCTGCACTCTGGTGAGTCAGTAAATGTAGCCGGACTTGTGTAGGCAACAGTGACCTGGTTAGCAGCCTAATCTGCGTCTGAGAGAAATGTTCACATGCATGATTTCTGCATGTTACTAACAGAAAACTGAAGTGATCTCATCCCCCTAATTACCTCTGGTTCCTAATTAACAGCAGAGTAACAACTTCTGTGTGGAATGACATGGAAACTAAGGCCTCTCAGCTCCAGAGCAGGAAGGAGACAATGAACCAAATAAGGGAACCTTGTTAGTTAAACTGCAAGTTTGTCAGCATTCAACCACATACAGGAACCAAAGGGAATCAGCCTCAGCCCTCATGCCCCATCTCCTTAGACATTACTTTGTGGGCTTCCTTTACTATATTGCATCTCTGCTATCTTATGCCGTAGTAAATTGGTTTCTTTGGAGTTCTTCCAGATTTACATCACACAACTTTGGATCTCAGTGTTCATTTTCCGGATTAAATGGAACAACACTTCTGATATTTGTTCATTCCTTTCATTAGAAGAGGATAGCTTTGTTGTGTAATTAACATGCCAATAATTAAGGATTCCAAGATGATGTACTAATTTCTCTCTCACACACACACTCTTTCAAAATGTTATCAGCAGTAATTGCATTAACATCTTTTCTTTTCCTGTTCCCTTTGGGAGTTTATTAGACTTTCATTTAGTGCTATTCTCTCTTCACAAATATACACATATTTCCTTTGCTCCTCTGCAAATTTCCTGCAGATTTCAAGAACTCTGACTGGCTTGACTCCCTTGATAATACAGGGGAATCTTCAGTGCCCTTCAGTTTTTGAAACTTTTGTAAAGAGAAGGTGAAAACTTGCAAGTAACACTCTTGTTGTTACCCCTGGTGCAGGCCCAGATAATTCTTGTGATAGCTGGATCATTCATGTAGATATACCAAATCAGCTGAAATTGAGATGGATTTAGGACTGTGGTTTACAACCATGGAACTCTGAGAAAGGCCTGAAGTCATGCTAAAGATGGTTTATTCCATGCTGAGCACTTCTTTTTTGCAGCCTAAGCTCAGGCTATAGAGGACTGTAAAATAGCCAGTAGTTTTTTTCCCATGTGATGAAATGTATAAAACTGGGTAAATTAGGAAAGGGCAGAGGATTGCTTATCTTAGCTTTTGTTTATTTTCTTTCTACCATTTCCTTGGCTTATTTAAATACTTTGTTCCAAGATAAAAGATTGAGCTTTGTGGTTGAAAATTACCATGCAGAGCTTAGTCTAATTTGCCTGGAGGTGGAAACCTGAACCACAGCCTGGACAATTTTGCATTCAGCCATAGTTCAGTAGTCTCTCAACCTCAGTGCCTAGGCAGCGGCAGTGCAGACCTGGTTATATGTTGCAGGTAACATCATGTTTTGCTCTCCTTGCTGGTTTCCACTTTCTCTCTTTTGCAGCTGTAACGCCTTCCTGGGAAATCTGGGTTAGGGATTCAGGCCTGGTATTTCCTTGATTTTAAGAGGCTGCAGAGTTGGGCACCCTAGTCTAAGAACACTGAGACATAGCCACACTTTGTTTCTTCCACATTTAATATGCATTAGTCACTTTAAAAGTACTCCTAGTTTCTTAGCTGAAGTATTAATACATAGCCTTGCCTGCTCATCTTTGCTTTTCTGGGGTCCAGTCTTCAAGAGTGAGGTAGAAACACAATCCAGACATTGAATCATAATCCTAACTCAGGTTTTGCCCTTAACCTGCAATTCAGCTTGTCCAGAGGCAGTTCCCAGTACATGCTTGCCAGCCATTCATCATCAAACCCTGACAAGAGTACTCATTCTTTTTTTCCTACCCCTTCACTTTCTGCTGCATTTTATCTTTCATCTGCATTTACTTGCCTGTCTCTCTTTGTCTGAGGAAAACAAATTTGCTGAAATCTACAGTCGTAGTGGTAAAATCGCAGTGTTTGGTTGCATGCCAGCTTGATGCTGCTTAAATGATAAAAAAGGCTGGGAAAGAAACAACTAGGTTTTTAGTTCCCCTATGTACCTAAGTTTAAAAAGGAGTAAATTTGAATTTTTCCTCTTCTGTGACTTTGGATTGAGCCTGAGACCACAAAAGAGATCCCAGCTAATATCCCAGGCAAGCGGGAAGTAAGGAAGAGCATCCAAGAGTTGCCCCTACTGCCAGAGCAAACCCAGGATTATGTTTCTGGGAAATGAGATTTTGCTGTACGGATGGAAGAACAAACTTGAGGCAGCTGCAGATTTAGACCTTTGCTGAGAATGCCTACCCTATACAACCTGGTGAAACATAGACATATCCAAGTTATTTCAGGGTTGGAATTGATCCAGCTATGGTAACACAGAGCTCCAGGCAGGCTAATGCAAGCTGTATGTTGTCTGTGTGCTTGAAGTGGGAAATAACTCATGCTGTGTTAAGCTTGCGTTACACAAATATTTATGCAAACTATATCAAGTGCTTCAGCAGTAATAAATTGCTATTGTTTGGTCCGTTAGAGCTTGATGAACAGCCTGTTGTTTCGTCAGGCTAGATAGCTGGTGCTGATTCAAACAAGAAAAATAAACCCCAAACTCTCCTTGACCATGCTGCCTGATGGAGACAAATCTTTCCACTTCCATCAATAGACTGCAATGGGAACTACATGCTAAACAGATAATTGGTTGCTCCTCTTTCACATGCAGAAGTTTTTACTTCAGAAATAGACTGATTTCCTCTGGTGGATAGGACATGTAGAGTCAAAATATTATCTTAACTGAGCCACACAATGTTCTTATTAATAGAGGAGGAGATCAGTTCTGAGACACGGGGAAACTCAAAAGTTTATATAGAAGAGTTGGATGCATCAAAGGAATATACAGTGTGCTACACAGGATTAAGTTATTAGTCCTATAATTTGTCTGTCATAGAGTTTATGCAAATTACCCAGAAGTAAGTCTCTACATGGGCTCTGGCCAATTGATACAAGTGCTGTATGTAGCATAGGGGGGGCTCTCTGCTGAAGTACAGAGGGGAGACGGAGAGAGGACATGATGAGAGCGTATGGGATTTTTAGTCTGAATGGAAAAGGTAAGCCTCTGCCTTTTCAGCAGCCTTATTTTGTTTACTTTTATGCAAAGCACAACGTGCCCTCTATTAATCTGATAGGCATGGGACATTTCCATGGAAACAGCAGGACTCCATTTCATTTAAACTCTGATGCCTGATTTCCTTGTCAAGCAGAAATCAATGTGTTGGTAACAGGAGAAATGTTCAAACAATTGCTTAAAGATACTGCCTGTGCAAAGGTCTTTGGAAGAGGGCAGTGATCTGCCCTATCCCATCACTGTTCACTTCAGCCTGCTCCTCCACTCCACTCTTTCCTTTCTTTAATCAGTTTTATCCTCAGTTCCACTGCTTACTTTCTCTGCCTAATATCATAAACAATTATTATCCTCCTTGTCTTTGGGATTATACGCAAGGAGAGAATTGACAGTGCCTGGCTAAGCGTTCCAGCTCCCTGCTGTCTACCTAGAATCTGGAGCATTCATATAACCAGGAAGTTAGGCCTATTTATAAACTAAAAGAAAAATTTTAAAAGCATCCAGAATTATGTAGATAGACACTGTTTCATGTGCATCAAGAAATAAAAAAGCATAATATATTATAGTGTAGTATATTATAGCCCAGGTCTTTTCCCACTTTATCTTTCCACTTGCCTTAAACCTGTTCACTTCCCCTTGAGTTTCAAGTAACCATTTTTTTGTCCAAGAAGAACTTAGGGGTCTTTCTCTGGAGCCCGCAGATTAAAGGTGCCCATGGTTCCCTTGGTGATCCATCCCAGTGCATATACAGGCTGAGAGAACATTTCTCCCATCTCTCCCCTCAGCTGTCCACCTCCCACCAAGTGACTGGACCATGACCTGCCCTTCCTACTACTTGTCTCCACCTCCAGATATAATGGTCAAACCCCACTCATGTTCCTCTGTCTCTGAGGTGTGCTCTGGAGCCAGAAAAGGTCAGGGAAAGAACAGAGGCAGAGCTGCCTGGGTTAGTGTAAAAATGGGAATGGGCTGTGAGACAGCTCTAGTGAAGCATTTTCACACTGCAGGGTGAAAAGGTCCCTTCTTGTAGTAGAAAGTCCCACAACTTTGTGATGCGAGTCCATGAGGTGAGGGGCACTGTGGGGTTGCAGGAAGACCTCCACCCTGAGATTTCTTTCCTTGGAACATTGCCTCTGATGGCAGAAGCTGGGGTACACAGACTTTTGACAGTGGTTGTTCCTCCAAGGCTGTGGGTCTTAGCATTGTACGAGGACAGAGCAGCCCTACTAAAGACTTACTTTGGTAGCTCCTGCACATGGTGCTCTCCCTCCAGCTAGATATTCCCCTGCCATCCCCACTATGCAGTCATGAACTCTATTCCTTCCCTCCTGCCCTCACAGATGCTCTTCACCTACTCCCCTACAGTTGCAGACATAGCACAGCTCTCACCTACCTCTTTTTAGGAGGCCTCTGAACTCTGCAAAAGGTGGTGTCATACAAAACAGCAACTTTGTGGCTTCAGAAACCATGGTGCCCAAAGTTAATCACCTAGAAGGGCTTCTAAAGTGATATACTGTGGTTTGATATTCAGAGTCTGAGCTGTTTCAATAATGCAGCTTACCTAGGCCTTGTCACTAGGTTTTTCTTTTTCCTTTTTCTGGGCTCTTTCCAGGCTTTCATATTTTTTTAAGTGTGGCCTTCAGAACAAGGCATGAGTAATTCAGATGCTGGTGGCATGCAGGGAACTCTCTTACTGCAGAATGGGACGTGGAAAGAGAGAGATGTATTGGGAGGCTAAAGGATACACCCTAAGTTAAAGTAATGCAGTACAGATGAGCGTAGGACCTTGGAGTCTTGGATTCCCAGTCCTGGCCTTCAATCCTTGTATATCCTCTCTTGTGTTGACTTACACTTGAAGCAAATCCTAGGCTGCAGATAAAGGTTTCAAACTGAACCATAAATTAGAGTTGATGCTTCCCCTTTGGTGGGGATAATGGCACAAGTACACACATCCTAATCTTCCTAAAGGCTTCTTTGAAAAGACACTTACTATTTAAAGCCTTGTTCATCTTCTCCACATGCATATCTTATATCTTTAGCTGCTGGCTAATGGAACCTGTTCCTGCTGCATATTGTGGGAAAATACGGAAGTCCTTCTCACATAGCTGAAACAATGGAAAGGCCAGAACAATTTATCTTTTAACAAAATTGCAAAGCAAAAAAACAGACTGCTAGTTTATTCCTGTCAACTTCACTTCAGCATTACAAATTACACATTCTATCCAGCCTGTCAATCAGGAGCTGTCTTTCATGTAGGAAGGTGCCTTTTCCTAATGGACAAACATTTCCAGGATGGGGGGAAGCGAGAAGAACCTGACCAGTCTTATTGTCGGTCTGGGAAGGTTTCACCCAAGAAAGTCATCATCTCAAGCACTCCAGGGTCAAGGGCAGCGAACAACAGAAGAACAAACTAGAGACAATACTAAAGAAAACTCCATGCAGAACACCTCATGGGGCCAGCTGGGTTTTGCATCAGGTACTGCAGAAGAACACTGTCCTTTGCTTACTGTGACTACCTGCAGTACCACAACAAAAAGCCCAGGTGATCTTTGCATGACCTCTGCAATCCCTCCATGCCCCATCTCCATCATTTACAGCTTCCTGAGTCTGTTCCCTGCAGTGAGATTTCCTGTGCAGGGGAATGTGCCTCTAAACGTTTTTCTGCCTCTTGACGTGCCTTGCCTACAGAAAATTGTACAGCAGGGACCACTGCAGCCTTTCATATGACTCAGCTAAGCCCATATTCAATTGCCCTGCTCTGTCATGAGGCGGGTTTACGCTCCATGAAGAAGGGAGAGGAACAGCTCTGTGTAAACTGATGGGACACAGTGAGCTCTCCAGTGCTAATACTGAGAAGAGCAGAACCTTTTGCTACCTGCAGGAATTTTGCCAAATATTGCCCCTTTCCTGTAAAATCTGAGCTATTAATTTATTAATTATTACAAGTATTAATTTTTAACTTTAATACACATACTAATACAGTTACAGTGAGGAGACCCAACTGGGATTAGGCCTTTCTATTCTCGATACTGGGAGGAAGAGACAGGCCTGTGCCTAAAGATTGAACACCCTAAACCACCAGTTCTTTTAAAAAGGGAAATTTGAAGAAGGAAAACTCCTATGTTTTCATGGCAACAAAAGGTAGCATTTTCCCTTAAATCTGTCTGGATCAAAATGCATCTGAAAATAAGCATTGAATTGTCAAGAAGCAGTTATGTAGGTCTCTGCAGATAAGCAACTACAGTGTAGGACTGACAGAATTACTGTTTTTAGCACCATTTTTTTGCTAGCTTTGCACTTCTAAGTAATTTTTGAGTTGGGGGGGTTGCAGGATAGAATACATGATAACTACCCATTGAGCCATGATCTGAAACATTAAAATATCCGTAAACTTGGAGTCTGCTTGGATGGATGTTTGTTTCCCCAGCAATTCTGGTGAATTCAGAAGCACCCTGTTTCAATTTGCCAAAAAGCCTGTGAGCAGGAGTTCTGAGGACATGGAATGAACCACACCATTTTCTTTAAAAATCAAAGGTGTAGAGGAAATCTTTGTTTCTGTTCCTTAGCCATTATAACTGGCTGTGCCTGCTACTGCTGTCATCCAGAGGCTATCAGGTAACCACCATCCTTAAAGTAATCTGTGCTTCCTCTGCCTTCCCAGGCAGCC
This sequence comes from Apteryx rowi, assembly GCF_003343035.1. Taxonomy (NCBI): domain Eukaryota; kingdom Metazoa; phylum Chordata; class Aves; order Apterygiformes; family Apterygidae; genus Apteryx; species Apteryx rowi. The sequence continues at coordinate 660,573 of NW_020450419.1, read as the reverse complement.
AGCAAAGGGAAGCAGGTGTGCAACAATATGCAGTATCATCAGATATGACATCTAATCAGTCAGAAGGAAATTTATCAATATTAAACAGGTAGTCCAAGAAAACCACTAACTAGTCTTCTGAACAATGTACTAGCTTCCTGAAACACTCAGAGAAAAATCACAGACACCATATTGCCTGAACATAAAATCTGTGGGTGAAGGGGTGTCTTTTTCTGATCCTTTTCTTAGAAGGATGGTTCTAGTATCACCCTTAGTAAAAGAGAACTTCTGACACTTGATGATGCTTGCTGTGCATGTGTGCAGCTAACCCACAGAATTTTCCTATGAATGGCAGCCAACTAATAGATTCTGAATTCCTAAGACATCCTTATATTAAACAGCCTCTTTCCAGAATCATGCATGCATGAAATTTCAGATCAGGACTGTTGTGAGATTAATCCTCAAAGTATTTCTCTGTGCATTTTCGTTTGCATTTTGCATGTAACAATTTGAGTCATTTTGACATGCATTGGGGTGTTTTTACGTGACCTCTGTTGACAAAGCAGAGATATTGACAACCACCCGCTCATCTGTAATTTGGGCAGACTGTCTTAATGGACATCAACATTACCTTTGATCTGAGAGTGACTAGAATCTTGCTATATCTGGCATTTAGATGGAATAAGATGTTTCAGATGGTGTTGATAATGCTCTTTTATGCCTATGGCTAGTAGCTAACTGCTGTCTTCCAATGTGGGGAGTGTTAGATAGAGCTCATAAGGCTTGTGATTTATTTGTTATGGTTTGATTAACCTGATAATTAAATTAATTGTTTTAGTTTATATCAAAGTAAATTTAAATAAATTGGGTTAATATTTACTTTAAATAATGCTTCTGCTTAACTATTTAATCTAGCAATTAAAATGCATAAAATTGGAAGACTGGAGGACTGAGGAATTTTTTTTTTTTCTGTCTGGAAATTAGGATCAGGTCTCTGAGGAGTTTTGGCATAGATAATATCAGTGATAGATAATATCAGTGTGCCCACTGACTGGTATACTTAGAATTATTGATTATTCTAATGTTTATGATACCCACCCACAAAGGAAAATGGGCCATACTTTTAAAGAGGTTTTGCTGCCTAACACTGCTTAATGGCATAATGGCTGAGGGGAAAAACTTTCAATTTTCCTGAATTGAAAAGATTTGACAATTATCTTTTTTTTAATTTTTATTTTATACCAATTGCAGACTAGGCTGAACTTTCAAAATGAAAAAAAGATGTTTACATTCTTAGCCAGTTTTGATACAATCCTACCAGTACAAATGTGCATATCTGCTGTAATTTAGATTTGTAACTTCCCCATCATATTGTTAAGGGCATTAGTATGGAGATATATATATTTTTATATGCATGTATATATACATATAATTATATACAAATGTTTTCCGCAGCCTGCATAAGGGAGACCGAAGAAAGCCCACAAACTGAGTTGAAGGAGAAACGCTCATTTGGCAATTCCATTGTAACTCCTGACACCCCTCACACCACTGATGTGCTCATCCTTACCACCCCTCAGCAGCTGGAAATGCTGCTGTTGTCCAGAGCCAGGGAGTGACCCCGAGGCACATGAGGGGCAGACTGGATGCCGCAAATGAAGCCTGTGGCAGATTCGAGAACTGAGCTTGGTTTCCTGGCTCCAAGGTTTGTCTCCTGAAAAGTCCATTGCTTCTTTCCAAAGCTGGATAAATGATATTCCACAACAAAATAGAAAAACCCTGAAAGGGGTAAATAAATGTTATATAACCCTACAGGTATATGCTCTGCTTTCTTTTCAAGCATATTCCTGCGATTTTAGTTAGCAGAAGTGTTCTGCCAGACAGCTGCAAAGGAATATTACAGAACAGTCATGGAAAGTGAATTTTGAGCTCTCCCAAGACCTTCATCCTGGAGTTACATTTGTCCAAGCTAGGAACAGAAATATCCTCCTGTGACCAACCAATATTTCTGTGAACCTTTCTGCTCCACACCTGCGTAGTCCCTCCTACAGCAGCAGGCAAACGGGCTTTGGAGAGAAACAAGAGGATATTTTACCTCTGACTCTTCTGTCCACTTGTCTGTTCCCTGAAGGGAATGCTGCCTCAGGGGAGTTAGCCCTACCTATGTGCCAAGGGACAACTGGTCCTTTGGTTGGCTGCAGACGAATCATGAGGCAAAGGAGGGGGCTTGCACACATGGCTGGCCAATGGGAAGGAGTTTGAGCACATCCTGACTCCTGGGTGAGGGCTGAAGCCTGGTGTACATGTGTAGCCCTGCCAAGAGCAGTGCTCAGGCCCTGGCTGAAGGGCCCCAACCTGTGTAGCCAACAGCAGACAGACGCAAGGGAGTCAGAGGACTTGGGCTTCCTGGGAGTGCACAGAGTTCCTGGTTTGCGATCTGGAGTCCACTTAGGAAATAGGGGGTGCCTCAGGCACACAGCTTTAATTTTGAATGCTCCCCAGTGGACTGCCAGAGGATAAGCTTCACACAAAGTAGCACTCACAGAAAATATTCAGCAAATAATGTATGACTGTGAGGATGACTCGATCTGTTCTTGGACAATCTGAGAATATGGAGGAGAGAAGAAATGTTGACAAACAAGTTATCCATAACAAAGCACATTCTTCCCTCCCCTCCCACACACACACCCCAGAACTCATCCAGAAGGGGGTCATTGTATGTGCAAGAGAGATGGAGGCTCTAAGGCCTTTCATCAGCACGGGGCTGTCTGGTTGAGTTGTCCCGATGATGAATGCTTGAAGCCTGCCTGAAAGTGCAGTGCAATTACTGCTGAGCAACAGCAGCAGGGGGAGCTTTTCTGTTCCAGCAGGGACATAAGAGGCAATGGAGAATCAATCAGTGTGGAAGAGACCTTGGTTTGGGGACCAAGGAAATGAATGTAGGAAGAGTTTTTTCTTGAGTGGCCCCTGAATTTAGAGAACAGAAAACTTAAATTGGTTGAGTGTTATTTATGACTAGGGTGAGATTTATCGTTCACTAAAGTTGCACCTGAAAGAAAATATACTTGAGCTCTTCAGAGAAAATTGGCAACTATATCTGATTAAACAAGGAGAGGATAAAAGCTCTGACTGGGCAAAGGGAAGAAGTGAAAGGGAGTTGAGCGTAGATGCTAGAACAACTCAAAAAACTGTAGTGAGTCCTGTCTGCTGATCTCACCAAAAGCTCTGGGACTTTAAGGAAGGCAGATGGTGGCATTAGCTTAGTCTGGGCTAAGTACCAGAGAAGGTGGAAGATTGGACCCTGGGTTTTTATTTGAATCAGGGCAGTATCTGATGCTCCGTGCTCTCTTCTGCTCTTATGGAGAACATGCTTTAACTGCTTATTCTCTGAAAATATGTCATTGCTTACATCAAAAAAGGCTTGGTTTTCAGGACTTGACTGGTACTAACATGATGGGGGATTGCCTAGCTGTGACCCACACAGATTAGGAAGATAGATTAGATAAATTAATTAAACAATTAAAACAATGTAGTTTGGGGTGGGGATGGGCGGAAAGGGGTTGTTACAAGGGATTGTAACAATATGCTTGAGTTAACCATTGGGTTCAGCCAAGTTTGCATGCAACCAAAGAGGCAGCTGAAGCTCGGTCTATAGAGGCTGGTGTGTTGGGGCTATCCATGTTCCTTCCCACCCCATAGCCCCTACTAGCGAGCAGAGCAATAGGTACAGAGAGGGACCAGGACTACTGGGCTGAAACAACCACTGAGCTGCTCTACCTTTCATCTCCTCTGTTGGAGTAACTGTGTGGCTCTGCTTTGCAGATAGCTGATGTATCAAGTGTTGAAAGAGTTAGACTGGAGACTGACAGGAAGCTCATCAACGTCAGATACTAGGAGAAAGGATAAAAACATATTCATGCAGGGAAGGGGGAAGGAGAGAGGCAGTGGAGGAAGTTGATGCCAGCCCTTATCAATCTTCCCCTTGAAAATGACAGGCAGTGCCTATGAAACCTACTTAAAGTTCCTGTGTGTCATAGGGAATATTTTTGCAGAATCTTGAAAGAAATTGGACAATTATATATTTAAAACAGATTCTATTTCTGGTCACCTGTGTTTTAGATGTCTGAGCCATGCATGTTAGATGGTATGTCAGACAGAAACAGCAAATGGTTTATTTATTTCCCTACAGGGAACAGACTTGGCCAAAAGCAAAGGAAGCAGAGACTCTCCACTGCAACTGTGCAAAGTGGAACTGAGGAAATAAGTTCCACTTTTTGCTTTGTCTGGCAGTGGATTGCATTAGGAAGGATGGCCCTGGGTTCAAAGCACTAGTTCAAGTCTAGAGACCTGTGTGTTGGTCCTGAGTTATGCCACAGGCTATGAGTGACTCTGGGGAAGTTGCTTTAATGCCCTGCAATGCTGCTCTCCCATTTGTAAAAGAAGGGAAGTGATAACTACTTTGGAAGGTTATTCCAAGGTTAGACTAATGCTTGAGAATCAGTTCAGTACCTTATGTTAAAAGTCACTATAGAAATGCGTATTATCATGACCTCAGTCTTCTGCAAAGGTTAACAATGAATGAACATAGAGAACTTGCCATCAAGAATCAGGATGCTCAAATCTAAGCAGAGCCTACTGAAAGATCACACTTGTATCTTGCATTAATGTTCTCATTAATTTCCTTTCTTTTTTCTTTTGTCATACAGGGAAAAAATGAGAGGTGGAGGAATGAAGGAAGTCTCTTCTTTCTTCCCTCTTTATTGCAGTCCTGTTAGCTATCCAAGAAAAGATGTGCACAATGACCTATTTTGGAGCATATGTCCTTCCTTGGGGGAAGATGCATAAGACTGGGCAGGAAGACAGGAGCTCTATAAAGTAATTTCAGGCAAGGCATGAAAACCCCTAGCATGGTGCAGCTTAGTGCATGCAATGGGAGCCAGTTATTAGTCATTAAAGTTCCTCTTCCTTTCTAGCGTGTCAGCAAGTCAGACATACATTAACAAAGGGATAAATGAGAGAACAAACCAGATGGATAAATTGGAATTGAAATGGTTCACAGCATGACTAGTTCTGGCTGACTGGAACCACTCCTTATTCTCCATACTGACATTGAGTGACTGCAATGGAAAAAAAATTTTTTTTTCCTAGCAAAAATGTGTTTAAAAAAAGAAGATTCATGGTAATGACAAGATTTGAATTGCATGGTCTCCGTCTTGCTATGCCCAGCGCTCAAAGGGAACACCAACCCTAAATCACAGCGCTTTACCTCCAACCTTGCTGGAAGGAGAAAGGCTCATTGTTGCCTGGCTACCATTATGGTACACATAAGAGGTCTGCAATTGCAGAGGGAACCTGAGAACCTCACAGTCTCGCACTCACTTGACTTTTGAGTTCCCTGACACACTACCGCCTTCCTGGGAACAATGAAACCAAAAAGACTCTGATCTTCAGTGCTCTCCTTGATGTACAGTGGAAAAAGAAAAAAAAGAAAAAAGGAAGAAGAAAGAGAGAGAGAGAGAGAGAGAGAATGAAAAGTCCTCTGTAAGTTTGTCTGTGTGTGCTTTTTGTTCCTATATTAATACCTATTGTGGGAATGGATAGAAGAGGATTAACAGTGGCTATCATCTCTTCAATCTAATCTCCTATTGACTGAGAAACATCACATAGGGACGTCTTGAAGGAATTAACACAAATCCTTTTAAAACTCTTCAGTGTCTTCTCCCTTCCCTTCCCCCCTCTCCAGCCCTTTCTCTCTTCCTTTAAAATTAAATTGTCATGTAAACCCCAACATTGGGAGCCTCCAAGAGTTGCTGAGGCACTGGAGGGAAAGATGACTGCTAGATTCACTCACTTCCCACTGTTTGCTCAGAGAGAGCTGGTTAAGGAGCCCTTCCAGCAGAGACAGGAGCCATGCATGTGGAGGGTAACAAAGACATGTTTTGGATTCTTTATCAGCCATGGTTCAGTTTGAGATTTATTTTAATGATAGGATTAATTTGATGCTCATGAAAGGGACAGGCTGTCAGCGCTGACAAGAGCCTGTCTGACAGCCAGGAGGCACTGGGTGAGTTTTAGATACACAGCATTGCCTTCACCCCTCACTCCTGATGTGCAGCACCACCTACCCCATTCCCTGCTCCACAGTTGGTCAGCCAGCACCTGGCCTGACCGTTGCGCAGGGCAATGGACACACCCAGTGCTCTTACCCATATCCGTGCAGTGCCCTTCCCCACATCTGTGCAGTGCTCTTACCCAACTCAAGGTACCTACACAGTCTATGAGTTGGGATCAAATTACAGGTATAGCAAGGAAATGCCAAAGAAGAGAAAACAATTTGGAAAAGTCAAGAAGATTCATTTCAACTTAGCAACAGCGTTAACGCTCTTCTTTATTTCATAACATTTTCAGTAAGAAACTCAGTTAACCTTTACTGATGGAGAGAGTAGAGGTGGGAAAAGAGAATTCATCTGGAAATGAAAAGAACTAGTTCTTTGCTTCCAGCCAAGGTGATTTTCTTCTGCTTTGTCCTCTCACATCCCCCCTCACCCCAAATTCTGTGGGCAAAACCGTATCCCATCCTTTGCAAAGCTGTGCCTGCACCAGGTGGTCCAGGACTGGTGTGCACAATGCCGGTGAAGAGCCTCCCAGCTGTGTGTGTGGCTGTGGCTCTTCCCCAGGCCCCTTGCACTGCCTCTGCCACACATATGTCCGTGTCAACCTGTCAGGTCTTCCTTCAACCTCCTGTGCTGTCCACCTCCGCTTACAGCACTTCACAGCCACTGCTATGGGTCAGCACCAGAAACAGAGTGAATGAATTAATGTACCAAATGCATTTGTGAAGGAGTCTAACAGCTGGGCTGAATCGCCAGGGCATACTTTCAAGTCATCAGTCCCAGTGCCTTCACCAGGAGTTCCCAGTTTAGCGAGTGGCTGAACTACCAGTCATCACAAGCTGTGCAACGCAATAATCAAAAATATTTGGTTTTGCTTGGGCTCTCACTTAGAAAGAGTGACTCTGACTTCCTAGGACAAGCCTTTCTGAAAGAAGATGCTGAGAAAAAGCATCTAGAGACCTGATGTCTGACCTATGAAATTATTTTTGTCTTCTGACAAATAAGTAAATATTTCTACACTGTGCAGGGCAAGACTTGTAAATGAAAGCATTTTTGTTGACTCTTTTTAAAGCTATTTATCATGTAATTCTGTTTCAGAAAGCCTAAAATGCTTCATCAGACAGTTCTAGCTTAAACATTTTGGAGCAGATTTAAATAGCTTGCAACCTGCCAAAGTAAACACAGTGCTCAAAATTAGCCCAAATATTGTACTTCATATAATTTACTTTGGAAAGCTCACTCATTCCTACAAGAAATGGCAGATTTTCTCAGCCTCTAGGGGCACATACAAAATCTTAAACAATGCACATCATGTAATGACAAACAACCTTTTACAGACAATCCTATCCAAATGTCAGTTCTTATTCCTTGCTAGCATCGCCTCAAGGACCAATGCCTGATTTTGCTGCCTTTGCTTGTGAAGAGGGCAGAAAATGCTCTCTCAGTGACTAGCAGTAACTTATGGACTAAGATTCAAAGCAACTCCTTAAAAATCTGACACCTTTTTTCTATGACCTTTTAAAATAGGCTTTTTCTTTCTAATCTGTGGGTAAAGACCAAGATCCTCTCCCCTCCTTCCCCCATTTTCCAGTTCAGCCCTAATAGCTGAAAAAAGGAAAATATATTTTTTTCCACAATTTTTCACTGAACTTTCAAAAATACTGCAGAAAAATGTGGAGGACTATCATCCAGTCTGGTTTTTTTTTGTTTTTTAACTGTTATCAAGCAAGACTTTTTTGTTTAATAGTCTCCTTGGTCAACAAAACCCATCACTAGTTAAAATATTAACCATTTCTGTTAAGTACCTGCTTAGCTTCTGTGCAGGTTGAGATCTGGGCTCTGAATTTTGGGGACAGAGGGAAGCGGGGAACATTTTTATTCTGTCTCAGCAAAGCAGAAGCATGTCTGGAGAGGAAATTCTACTGCAAAAACACAGGCATAATCCAGCTACTCTCATTTTCTGTGATGCATCTGAAAAATAAAGGGCCAGCAAATGAGCTTCTTTAAAATGAGAGCAATTCATAAGCTGGGCCATATGCAGCCCTGATGTGAAGGCACTGGCTGTATGGCAGTGCAATGGCTCTCCCATCTCATGATCAGGAGCACACATATATGTTTAGGCAGCACTAGTGAGGAAAGAGAGGGAGGACTACATCCCATTTTAATCCCCCTGCAGTAAATCTATTCCCAAGAATACTGATAACCCTTCACAGCCCTGAAATAAGAATCTTCTGGCCAACACAGAGGAGAAAAGCATATAGAAATAAAAAGCACATTAAAGTCAAAATGACAATTTTGAAATATATCAGACTCCGACCATGCTGGCATACAAGAGCATCCTATCTGCAGAGCTCTGTTTTCCTGTAACAGAAACTACAGAGCAATGGAGTTCAGGTTTCTACCTGCTGCTGGATTCATTTCCATTTCAAAAACAAGACCCTGACATTTTTTTTTTTTTTTTTTTCCAAAGAATCCTCCACACACTTGAAATCCTTCCATCATCACAGAAATGGGAAGAAAAGAAAAAGAGTTGCAGGATACATATTTGCATCAATCCAATCCTGAACATGTCGATTGATAACTAAACAGATATACAACTACACAATACATAAAGCTGAAAAACATACATGCAGAGAGTGATGTATTCACTAAGCTTCCCCCCTGCTTCTTTATACATGTATCTCCTGCTGGACATCTATCACATTCTGATGAAAGGAAATGTGTAAGAAGGATCTTTTTCCTTTTGAGGCTTGTATTACTTCCTGTCATACTCCAGTTTCAAAAACAATATCCCATACAGGCTCAATCTATCATTTACCTGAGCATATAGATTTTTTCTCTTCTTGAAAACTTGGCTGACTTGTTAACTCAGAGACAAGCCTTAAAAAACTAGCCTGGAAATTCAAAACACTGCAGAGATTTGAGGTGGGACTTTGAAGGAAAAAAGCATTGGCCATTGGTTTCTGAAAGGCTGAGAGCAATGCCAGCTGCATGCAGAAAACACACACGTGTGGAAGTATCATACTGAGACATTCAGTAGATCAGCAGTTTTGAAAGCCCTACTTCTAATTTAATTTTGAATGGAAAATGCTTCAAATTGTCTTCTATGGAAATTTTCAGTCACTAAGATGGGATAATTATGTTTCCTTCACCAATTTTAGTAGTCAGGTGTCCTGCAGAGGTGAATGGAAAGTATGTTATGACAGATAAGTAAATAACTGTGAAAAGGTGCCCCCCATGCCCCCTCCCCAATCTCTTATTCTGACTTTTCATGTATCTTTCTGCTCTTTCTTCTGTCTTTTCCCTTTCACACCCATGTCCTTTACTGTCTGGTGAAAGAAGACCCTTCCTTTAGAGTCAGCTTTGACCCTCCTTGCTGTCAGACAGGTCAAGGTAGCCATAGTAACTTAAAAATATCTACCAAGGCCACATTTCAGATGGAAGAAAACAGTCACTTTAAAAAATACATGTTTGTAAAGCTAGAAAAAAAATTCTAAAAACATAATAGTGCCAAGAGGCTTTAATACTTTTATAAACATTTGAGTGGTCACTTCTCAAGCTCAGGCTCTTTGAGATGACATGCTAATGTATTTTAGATACAGCTTTTTGCTGATTGGGGAATCACAGGGAGCATCTTACATGGTCAGATGTGGTTTGCTGAATGCAAAAATCGTCCATCCTCTTTACATCTGACAGCACAGATTTCTTTTTATGGAAAGAGTGCCCCCATTCCCATCTCATCCTGCAAAGTTATCACCTTCCTACAGTGTTTAATGCTCCGCTCACAATATAACATTATTTTTCAGCTGCAGCAGTCCAGAACATCAGGGTCTTGCAGGTAGTTGTTGCTAGGAAGAGAAACATTTGGATGATGCAGGTCCATGCCTTTGAAAACACTCTTGTAACTGAAGCAGGATGCATCAAAGTCCTGCTGCTTTAGAGGCAGGAGGAAAGAGACAGCCAGAGTGTCTCTGCTAACTGCACCATGCCATCCAGCCCAGCCGCTTCTCACAGCCTAGCTTTTACTCCCTCCCTCTTCCCCTTGCCCTCTTCCTTATACACATTTTCAGCACAAAGGGTACTCTGCTGGATCTCTTCCTGTGAATCTTCTGAATTCTCTCTTCTTCTCCACTTGAGCTGTTTCTCCCAAATATGCACACATATCTGTTCTCTCAGCAAAGCCCCTCTAACAAGAAATTTCAAAATTCCTGAACTGCCTTGCATTTTCCCCTACTCTGGATGGCAATGTGTGCTTGCCTTTCTGATTTGGAGATTGCAATCATTGTCAAACTTCCCTGCTCTCATGAGGAGAGCTAGGGATTCTCTCAAGCAAATAATGAAACAGTTAGCCAAAAATTTGGTAGCTGTAACAGCCAACCTGTGATAATATTTTTCATTTTAAATTACCAAAGGATTTAGTCAGCCTAAATAGGTTTCTAATCCCTGTGTCTTTCATGATCCTAAATTGAGTAGAAGGTGTATTTGTATGGGGAATTAACGAAACAAAAGTGCTAGTAATTGTGTTCTGTTCAAGACCTAGAAGGAGTAATACACATTTAATGGGAATTCTTAAATTTCCACACAGGCATGTATTTGGAAATAAAAAAGAAAAGAAACAAAACACCATTACTGAAGATCTCTGTAGAAAAAATACACACATTCAATTTTCAAAGTGAAGACAATATCTTTATTAAAAAAAAAAGATATTTTATTGCCAGAAAGTTATCTTCCTTTTTTCTCTCTGAAAAACATAAAAAAGTCAATTTCATGAGGTCTCTTTTTTAAAGGAGAATTTATGCAAAAATAAAAACCTTTGTTTTGGTCAAAAAAATCGCTTTTCATTGTAAAAAACTTCAGAATGAAAACCCACTAATCCCATTTATATCTTAAAACAATAATGTGAATATAGATCCATTATTAGTCACAATGGACTTCTCAAAGCAAATCAATGCTCAGGGCCAAATTTAACCTTAATATGAACCATTAAATTTAATGAGGTGAACTAAAAATAAATGTGGAAGTCTTTTTTATTTTGCATTTTTTAACAGCAAAACAAATTACCTGAATTCATACTTGGCTCTCAGCAACACATATAGAAAGACAGAAAGTGCTGGATTTCATTTTTACCTAGACTTTGTACTGAGGGGGAAAACACTCTATTTTTAATCATCATTTCCCCCATAGTGCTTCTTTTTTTCGTATTTTAGTAAGGACTGACATTTTCCAGTGCAACCCCTCTATCCAGAGTTCAAACATGCCATGGGCTGTACAGTGACTAGCTAAAATAATGCATGTCTCCTACAGAGCCAGCACCTTTAAAAGTACATATGAAACCTCTGACAGTTCAGTGCTTCAGACTGTGCAGCTTCTTCAGCATTTGCAAAGCTAACACTATAAAAGCGTCTTTTCAGGGTTTTTACAAATAACCTATTGACCTTTTCCCAAATATTTGCCCAGCTTCCCTGACACAGTGCAAAATAAAACCCTTTCATTATTGATTTTGCAACCTCTGGGTCAGAGAGGATTATAAAGCATGCAGCTCCTCTCCGGACAGGGACCTGCATGACCCTCAGTCACTGATGCTGATGCACCAAGACAGTCTGTAATAACTTCTGCTTTTAGCTGCAGTGATCTCCTGATTCAACATGTGGAGTGTTGATCAAGATGGCAGTTGTCCTACGAGACACGATTTCCCCTGGTAACATACTGATTTCAGGCAGCAATAGACAGTCATTGGTAGAGCTCTGCACTTCAGTCCCACAATGTACGCAGAATAAATAGCTTTACTGGCAGGGATTCAGCTTCATTCTAGCTTCAAGCAAAGACAGGCTTCGCAGCGCCGTCTGCCTTCCCATACTAGCGGCTGCCCACTAATGCCTCTGATTAAGATACCACTTGACCTTCAAACATGTCAGCATGGGACAGCTGTGTTGAAAATATAGGATGCTTCTATTGTATGGCAACAAGACTGACAAGATGTCTGCGATCTGCAGTGCTTCTTTATAAAGTCTGCTTTTTCTCTTTATGGATATTAAATAAACTAATTTTGCTTTGTTTTTTCCCCTCTCATAGGAAAATTGGTCTCATGAGTTTTGTACCATGCAGCTCCCAATGTCCTCAAAACAGGTATTTTGAAATGTTTAAATCAAGAGCTTCAGATCCCCAGAACAGATGTCTGTCATTTGGATTATTGGTAAATCTGTTGCTTTCTCCAGGGAATTGCTGTTAAACAGGGTTTTGGCTCCCAGGTAGTAAATTAGATGATCATTTGCTAGACAGCAGGAGGATACTGGAGATTAGGAACAGTGATTTTACCTTAGGCATGGGAAGGAAATATGGTATAAAAGATACAGACAAGGCACATCACACTTAATGTGAAAGGCAGCAATTCAGATTAGCTAAATTAATCTACCAGGTGAAGAACCTATCTTAAATTCCCACTCAGCCTTACGTGACTTTTTGTGACTTACCTCAAAATGACTTTACAAGAGGAAAAGGCTAATAGTGCTTGACTGCTGGGCAGGTTTGGAGATGGAAAATTTTGGTCAACCCTAAAGGTTGCAAAGTGAATGGAAATAAAAGTGGTCATCAGCAGATGTATTAAAGAGTCAATACAAAACACACTCGTTATAGTATTCTGCATGGGAGCTCTCGCTGTGCTGTAATTATAAAACACTGACAGCCTTTCTGACAATGTGGCATAAACAAGTTCATCAATAAGCTTGTGTTCATTTGGGCAAAACTCAGGCACTTGTGAGGAGGTTGGTCATCCAGACCTATTCCCAGCAGTTACAAGAGATGTACAAGAGCGTCCATGTCTCTGATGTATTTATATGTCTACATAATGCAAATTCACACATGCTATACCTATAGAATTGCAGCACGCTCTTGATGTTGATAATTCCCTGGAAGTCTAGAGTGATGAGGTGATAGCCCTTTAAGTAGTCTGTTTTGCCTTCCCCTTGCTTTCTTTATATTTTCCATTTCAAAAGTCAACAGCCTACAGTGTATATGTACAACTAGGCCTCATGCTGTTGTACACAGCTAACAAACATGGGTATTTAGCTCCCACTGTGCCCAAGGAGTTCATTCTCATGCTTTTCAAGGGGAAGAAACAATACATCTGCAAAACTGGTTCCCCAGCTAAAAGCATCAAACTCTAAAAAAGCATCAAGAGCTATGGCAGGCTCATTCTTCCTCAGCAGTGAGCCCCATTCACAGTCCATGAGGGAACCCACTCCCACAAAGTGCTAAAATGCTTTAATTGACAGAAAGGCCCCATGAGGCAGTTTAGACATAAATTCACTGTCCTCAAAATTGAGCAGCATCTCCAGCTGCTACTGTGCAAAGCCTTAGGAAAAGTGATCATAGAGATTTCAGTGCTGGTTCTGGGCAGTCATTATAGGCAGTAGTGGCATTAGGACTTTCAGGACCAACTTTTGCTTAGTGGAGATGGTTCAGCTTTATTATGCATTTTTCATTTTCTTCCCTTCTAAAGATGGCTTTACCAATTTAACTAGTTGAACTCTTCAGCCTTTCAAGTTAGATGGTGTTTTCAATAATTCATTTACCAAAAACATTTTGGCTACAATTTCTAAAAATTATTCAAGAAATAACTTAATAAGTTTCCATGTATTGAAAGTGGGTTCAGCTGAATCTTGCAAAACTCACAGGTATCAAAATACAGGACTTTTTCTCATTTTTCAACTGTCTGTACATTTAAGCGAAAAGTAACAATATGAAGAAGAAAGTCTTATTTTCTCCAAACTAATTAACATAGAGATACAGGATGACTGAGCACTGACTTAGATGAGGTGCTCTAAAGAATTTGTATATTTAACATCAGTATGAAGGTCCTGATTTTTTGGGTATGCAATTCTTACTCCTATTTCCATTACACCATGGGCTAAACTCTGGTTCCAATGAGTCTTACCCATTAACTACTATAGGCCTAAAATATATCCTTAACTATTCAAAACTTTGTGCCCTTAGATTGGAAAGGCACACAGCCTTTCACTTGTCCTAAGAGACTGAGGTTAAATATTCTCTTTGGAGAAAAAGCAAATAGTGTTTAACATCTTCATCTCAGCCCTTTACTCACAGATGATTGATCAAACCAGAAAACCCCATCAAATTCCCAAAGATTTGCAATATCTAAACACAAGGATCAGAGAAACATAGCTCGGTTGGCGATGAAAGGCCAGGGAGTAAAAGGAAGGCTACTATTGAGAATGAGAACAGAGAAAATGTCCATCGTGTTTGCTGTCTACCATAAGCCTCAGGAGCACCAACAGGGCTCTGGGAGGAGAAACTTAGTGAGGCCCACTCTGAGCGTATGGGTGGTGAGAAAGGGGGTGAAAACAACCCAACTGCCTGGCGTGATTCAGCATTTGTCATCTTTAGAAAACACTCAGATCTAAGGAGTCTGCTTTGCTCAGTGCCTGTGTTTTAAACTATCAGTCTGGCTGCATATGAGGCTTTTGGCACAGCAGTCAATTCCAGCTGATCCCACAGGGAAGTTCTTGAATACTGCTCCCTGCCTCTTCTTTTCCCAGGAAAACAAAGCCAATCACTGGCCATAAATGTCCAGCGAGCCTTGGAGTTGTCCAGTGAACCCACACACATGCCTCAACACAGCAGGGACACAGCCTCTCAACCTGCTATGGTTCTTTCTTCTTTTAGGCCTCTCTGGGTAAAATAGACATCTTAAGGCTGCTTATCTCATTTGCTTCTGGTCTGTAGAGGAAGGTGCCACTTACTTCTCCTTCATATGTGGCCAAATGCAGATGACTTACACAACTGCAGGGCTATACTCTTGCAGTTTCTTTGCTAGCATTGTTTCCCATCAAGAGATGTGCAATGTCTTGTGCATGAAGCGGTATTGGAGTTTGGGACCCAGCTCCAAACTGGGTTTTATTTTTCCCTTTTCCTCTGCAAGCCTTTTACTTTGTCATCAGCATCTGATCGCATAGGCATTCTTGTTTTCTGTCTTTAGATTCTAACTGCCAAGTGAGAAAAATACAATAGAACAAGGGTGTATATTTTTTTTTCCAGCCCACACAAATCTGTGCTGACTTTACTCCAGGGAACTCTTTTTTTTTTTTTTTTTTTTGAAGTACTCAGTGACTTTGTGACTTTTTTGAAGTACTCAGGGCTGACTTTGAATTGACAGGTATTTCTCAGGTGCACGACAACTCTTTGTTTCTTCAGTGTTACTGATTTTTGAGCCCTGCATAAAGAAATCTTTATCCCCTCTCTTGAAGTTTTAACTGATAAACAATTTTTGCATCTCTTTTTAGTCGCACTTTTTTTCTGTAGGAACTTAGAAATCATCAGCCTGCTACCTGTATTACACCTCTGCAAGCTCCCTCCTACACTGGTGAAAGAAACAGGCAATGTCTTGTCCTAGGCTTCTTACTCTAATAGCCATAGTTACTTTCTTCAGGATCTCATCCTGAGCAGAAGTTGCAGTAATCACAATCTGCATTTCATCTGTCACCAAACAGATTATAGATTGCTTTTTGAAGTGAAAAAATAACCACACTTACCTAATCTTACTCTGCATGTCTGCCTGTTTATTCTTTCTGTGCATCTACCTTCCTTAACTTTTGAACTCCTTGGTTGATTTCAGCTAAATTAAAAGAGGATCATTAGTCTCAAGTATTTTAAGTTCCTGTAAACTTCTGTAAACAGAAGTTGACGATCAGGAAGAAGAGAAAAATACTGTTATCCACACAGTATCTACACAGGAGAGAGACATGAAAGGAGTCACATCTAGAGAGGAAAAGTCAATTGATAATTGCGCCTTTAGATACCTGAGAAGCCATCCACAAGACTTCAGGGGTAATGAGGCTGCCTTTGAACCGCTGCTCACAGAAAGACTTGCTGGAGGCAGACTCTAGGCTTTGTCCCCTCATGCAGGCATGGGCTGGGGCCTATAAACACTTTAGCTTCTCTAATTCCCCCCAACACCCCCTACATTTGCACCTCATGTTTATTGTGCATTTATGCACAGTAGCACTCTTAAATTGCTGATTGACATAGCTAGGTTAAAGATGAGTTTCCCTGTGGCAGCTGCCTCACCAAGGTTCCTTTATGTTTTTCTACCCTTGCAGGCTTGCAGGTGATGATTTCAAACTGCTTGTGCATCTCATTGCTTTAACTTTCCTCCAAGGCAAAAAGCTCTCAGAAAGCCTCCCCCTTTTCTACTTAATTTAGTCTCTTTTGAGCAGCTGTAGCCAGGAGCTCTAGCTCTCTGCAAAGTTGCCAGAGGCCTCTGGCCTTACTTTTCTGCTGTTTTTCCTCAGATCTAAATGTTATCAGTGTGGAACAGATTTCACTGGAGAGTCTGTTTCCAAGGGAAATACCCTGGGTGCCCAACACACGCCAACTGGCAGTTTGCTGAAACTGTACCCTAAGGCAAGCATTAGATGTAGGAAAACCTAAGTGCCCCAAGAAAACCAGGCCAGAAACAGAGCTGACACAGCAAGCAGAGAAGAAAATATTTGATAAAACAAGAAAAAAGGTCTCTCTTTCTAGGTAATGGAAAATATTTCAGTTTTTAATTTTGATGCCTTGATGTAAATCCCAAAGAGGAGGCTTACTCCTCTCTCCAGTGTTGTGTGAATATACCCATTCTGTCAGTACTTCTGCTCATGTTAATTTAATTCCAATGAGCTTTGGATCCTTTGGCTTTAAAGGAGGAGGAAAAACAGTCTTAAGAGCAATAATGGGGCATTTGGGATCCTTCGGATCCCTCCTTGGGATCTACTTCCCTGTGCCCTAAAGACATTCTCAAGTGTAACTGTTCTGGCCTCCTGCCCTTGCCAGTAAGATTGTCCATACATTTATCCCTTCTGTTGGAGAAAATGAAGTAATCTCATGACTGAAGACCGAATTATCACTGTTACTTTGCTACCCAAAGTTTTGTTTTCAGTGCTAGAGTCTGTATTTCTGGAACTACCCAACGAACAAGCCATGATTAACATGAATGGATGTCCTGCTTGCTTCCAAGCCAAGTCCACTCGCCGACTATCCACGAGCTCAGTCCTTTGCCCTCATGGAGATTTCTTCTGAGCTGCAGCTGATGATAACAGTGCTTCTACTGTGCAGACTCTACTGGCAACCTGCAACATCGTGTACAGCCATGCAACACCCTGACAGTCTCATGCCTTTTTACGAATGTCATGCACAGCCCTGGCTTGTGCCTTTTTCTGCCCCGTGCATAGAGTGCCTCATGTTCTTTTCCTGAAGACTTGGACAGCGAACTTCTTCCTGACTCAGATCTCTTTTTGTGACCTATTTGTGAACATGACAGAGCACCCAGATGTCAGGGCATTGTTCACATCCAGAAGCTTCATTCTGGTTGGGGGAATTTTGCTGTTTTGCAAATACTAACTGGTTTGTCAACGGTGAATTGTGGCACCTTTGAGGTCTGAAAGTTTTTGTCCCAAGTCATAAGCACCATCTATTATCTTGCCAGGAGCTTCATTAATTCCACAAAATTGTAAGAATATTTCTCTGGCCCTAGGTTCTTCTGAGATTTTTCACCTGCTTCTTGTATTTTTAGGTAAAAAATATGATTACTTATGCATTTTATTTTTGTCTGGAGAATATTATACATGTCTGTATTACAGTCATACAGTTAGCCACCTCTAAAGTTAAAGTATTAGAAATGTTAAGTGTTTGACAACAGACTACTGTTAAAAATACAGCCACCATGTATTTTTTTCCTTCCATTGCTCACTGCTTTACATAAAGTGAAGCAGAATTCAGCCTTCTCATGCTTCTCTCCAGTCCCAGTATTTCAGCACTGCAGAAATTTTACCTGCTTCATTTCTAAAAAGAGGACATGTCTCAGGTTTGTTTCAGACATGATGTTTAGAAATCCCTCAGCACAGAGCATTTGGACAATTCTGCTGCTGTATTGGGAAAGCTTTTGGAACTGCATACCAGTTTTTAAAGCTTAATTAATCAACATGTTAGAACTTAAGTTCCTGTTATGATCAAATGCCATTTTTTCTTCCAAGGCCACAAATGAGCCTTTTTCCACAATCTTTCTGAACCCTTTCTGGATGTAATAACAAACAGCATCTCTCGGGGAGTTTTTCGTTTCTCTTCCTCAAGCTCTAACACATTCTCTTCCCCATGGTTCATCTGACATTCTCTACAGTTCCTATTTCAGTAGGGAATTTCAAGGCCTGCTCTTTTCGCCATGCTTCATGCTCCCTAAGCACCCCTACAAACAGCAGCCTACTGGGATGTCTTCCAAGGATTTTTTCCGTTTTCCCAGGCCCACCACAAGGGTTAGTACCACCCAGTTTGTTTTCAAGGACAATGATTTCTCCTGAAGCACCTCTCTGCAGTAATTCTCTCCCTTCCCTCCACTGGACTGTTTACTTAATTAATGTAGGAACTCCCTGCAGATGCAGCAAGGTTACATAATTAGGCCCTTGGGCTTCTGACAGCTCTTTTAGTTACCAGTCAACTCCATAAATCACCTTGATACAAGCCAGCAAGTATTACTCCTATTTTCATCAGACCAAAAGCTCAAAACCACCCAATCTAGTAGATGGACCTCTGTGTTGGTACCAGTGAGCTGATCCTTGACATCCCTGCTAGCAAGGCAACCATTCTGCCATTATTAGCACTGAGCAGTGAGATGGCACCCCTAGTTAAACACTGAAAAACTAATATTGGGCTTTCAGAAACCACCTTTTAATGATCTTTCACAACCCTCCAGAAAAATCTCATTAGCAGCAGCAGAAACCCTGGAGCTGTGCAGAACGCATCCAGCATGCGTCAAAGGAGACCATTATTTTGCTTCTCTGATGAAAGAGGCCCATAAGTCACAGTGCAGGAGTGACTTGGGGGCCAGCAGAGATTTTGTGAACAGTGGGAAAGGACATCTAAGTGATCTAAGTGGAAACCCAACAGCAACAGGGAAGTCACAAAATAGGTGTCTGTAGATATCCTAAACTGAGAATTAAACAAGCAGAGTGTCAAGTTTAATATTTTTCAGCTTTTGAGTCAGAATGCCAGTTTAAGTTAATTTGGAGGAAGTATCAGCATGCAGTACAAAATGATCTCTGCTGCATAAGATCTCTGAACAGAGAAAAGTTCAGCACCTTTGGTATGAATTTGGCTAGATCTCATTCAAAGTCTTCATCTTTCTTTTTTGGAAAAGAAATGATCTTACTTTTCCAATGAGCAAAGTTCAAGTTCTTTTTCCCGCTTCCCTTCAGTGCAAAATTAAAAGATCTAAATGAATGGATGTTAAAATGTCTTCAGAGTGCTGTAAATGCTTTTCAAATTCTTCTGTCTCTGACCAAATGCAGATAATGTAGCTAGAGATGCTGCACTGAGAAACTGGCTTTTAGCTCTGCAAAATCATACTTGAAGTTTTGACCAAAGTGTTTCTTATTTTTACATTCTTGGGCACCCTTATTTTTAATGAATCTCAGAAACATTTAAGAAATTCAGCTGATTGTGTCTCTCCATTCTCACCCTCTGCTTCTCTGCCAGACTCAGTGTTTATCTTCTCCAGGGAACCAATTCTTCACAAGTGTGAGGTATGCTTAGCTGACATTTAACTGAACGGAAATATGGGCTGCTCTGCCTCCTGAAGAATCTGCTTGGATCTTTTCAGGACTTGTCAGTTGTACTGATCTATGATGTGGGCTCACTGGGATTGGGACAAATCCCCATATTTATTTTGTTTGAGCTAAGCTGCAAGGGGAACCAAATTCTTCAGAGATGATGCCTATCCTGATACTCCTTGCTTCTCATTCTCATATCAGACACATTTCTCCTAGTGTCTGGTTAAATCTTTGAACACGAATACTGCCTTGTCCCCAGGAAAAAGACTGCAGGCTGAATTTTGCACTTGACCACTGCAAGATTTTATTACCATCTAAGATTCTAGGATCCTGTCATCTTAGCTAACTTTAAAAAAATAAAATTCAAGTTTTCATGGTTGTGAGAAAAAAAAAATAGTGTTCATGGAATCTGAAGGCCAAAAAAGGCAAATGAAAGGAGGTCCCCCCTTAATTTTGGTCCAAAAATTCAGTTGCAAGGTTTTTAAATAGCATTTCCCTCATTGTGCCCTTCTGCAGTCTCTGTTCTGTTTTGGTTCAACATCCCCACCAATGCACAGAAGTTATCCCTGGTCAATTATAAAGTGGTGCTCACCTCCCACACTTGACCATTTGCAGATGCAGAAAATGAAAGAAGAGGATATACACAACAGCAGCAGAACATTAAATAAACCACAAATGTGACCCTTAGAGGGGACACGCACTCTTCGTCCAAACAGGAGAGGGTGGGACAAAATCTCATTGATGCTTGCATTCTCTTGTTTTGGTTCCGAGCGGCTCTTTGAAAGCCCAGGGAAGTGTCTTAGACTTGTCAATGATAATTAAATGTTCTGTAATCATATATATATCTGTGTCTATTCCTGCTGAGAAATATTCTTTACCTTAGGATGATCTTTTGTATTACTAGGTTGCTGCAAATACAAGTGGAGCTCTCCCTTTCAAGGAGAGAATGAGTCCATGACGCCTTTTATTCTCCACTACATCTTTTTAGCATGAACAGGTCAGAGTCCCCTGAATGCCATGAATACAGTTATGCACTTGCCAGACTGTCAAGGAGAACAAAGAGAAAATAGAGTAAATCATTATCTCTGCAGTTGCCAGGGTTCCCTGGATGTTTCTAAGGGAAGGTGCTTTATGCCTTGTTCAAGCATGGTTGACATGGCTCTCATGTGCTGGCAAGGGCAGTGGGGGTGTACAACAGCACGCTGTAACAACTCTGCACTGCAGGCACTTTTCCCAAGCAGAATAAGGATTCTGTTATTGAAATCTGCACGACCACTGGTGCTTCCTCCATAATCTCTCTCCTTGCCACCCAAGCTGGATTTCCAGGATAAAGCTGTTGGCAGGATCATTCCACCTGATTTATCACCTTGGTCTGTTAAAACCCTAAATACAGATTGAGGCAGGCTTGGGAGAGAAAGAAAGTATCCAGTGTCAGACTACCAGGCTTCAGTTTTCCCTCTCACACAGCTGGTGCCTGAAGGACAGCAGGAAATAATGAACAGAGCAGCCTTGTTTTAACGTTTTCTGTTTCTGTAAAGAGAAATTAAAAGGAAAAAAAAATCACTGTTGAATGTTGAATGTTGTATGACCCTCTGTGTTTTTGTTTCGGAACATCTAAAATGTCCTGTGAGAGCTTTTCAAGCTTTTCTCCATATGTAAAACAGAAAGGGAAAGGGAAAAAGAGTCACAGAAATCACAATGTTCTGCAAATTAGGTGTTAAATACTGTTATAAGACAACCACAGCAGCAAGGTTCATTAAAAAAGGGTCCAGATATTTCTTTTTCTATATCATATGGAAGGTCTCCATCTACTCAAGCATCTCTATCTCACCAGGTGCTGAGGTTTCCCTGTGCTCTTTACTCTCTTCCCTGAAGCACCACAAAACCAGAAGTTTCTCCATACATGTGTCATTTTAAGCCAAGGACTCTTTTCCAGGGGTGGGGCCACTAAACTGAGAATGAAATTGTTACCAGACCTTTCAAAAACAAAGCTTCTTGTTTTCTGCTGCCACTTCTTATGGTCTGTTTCTCGGGAAACCTTATTAGTGAATGTACACAAACCTTTTGGCAAATATGAATTTACCCTATACCGATTCTGTGTGTACAAATGCTAGCTTTGCACGGTCAAGAGGTAATACGCAAAACACTGCTCATGTAGGGATTTGCAGGGTAAGACAAGGTTAGGATGCCTTGCAAATACAGATGTGATTATTTGAGGCCTTGACTTCTGTGCAGTTACTGAATATTACAATAGTGTGGAACAAAGCATTTGTAGAACCAAATGACAAGTGATGGCGGGTCAGGCTGCTCACCAGCGTGAGACAGACCTTGACACTGAGAAGAAGAGACATGTTAACATGGAAACTAAAGATGAGAAGCAAACCAGTCTGTTGCTGAAGGGAGAGGAGGGTGCATGTGAGGACCTGGGGCAGAACACTGCACATCACTGCAGAGGTTTGTAGAGTCTGAGGAGTGACAGCGCCATTAGGGGAATGTCCTGTTTGTTGGAATAAAGTGGAGTCTGAGTCCGATTGTCTGACATGTCATCTTCTGCTTCCTTACAGTTTAGGAGAGCTGTCTCCAACACAAATATTCAGAGTAGAGAATGATTTTTCTTTAAATGAGAAGATTAGCTAAGAACAGCCTAAAAGGAAAAATAGAGAAATTGAAATTCATAGAAGCAGYGTGAAGCCAGTTTAGAAATATTTCATTAGAAATACAGAAAGTCTGTGGCACACCTTTAAGTAGACCGGGGGGGGGATAATATACATTAATAATAAGGTATGTGAATATATATGTAAATATCTTCTGAAAGCTAGACCAGCTGGGGCAGGTAGAATCAATGAATGGAAATTACAGCCAGCACCTGGGGAAAGCATTGTGATCTAGATACCGCTTATATACTGTTCTGAATACAGACAGACTTAAGCACACACTGAAGTGTTTCACCAAATCAAGACTAAAGCACTGCCATTGTCCAGTCAGAGAGACCCAAGAGCTCTGTAATTTGAACTGTACTCCTAGGACAGCACTTAAACATGAAAGAGCTCCTGCTTCTTTTTTTTCCATCAGATTTCTTAAAAAAAAAAAAAAATCAGATGAGTTTAATTTACCTGTCACAGACAACCTGATCTATATGCAGAAAGAACACTGCATCCTCCTCAGATGTCAAAATAATTCTCTCTCTCGACCTGAATTGGAGTCTGACATAAAGGATGCAATGCATGCAGCTTCCATTAAAGTGTTAATTTGTAGCACCTGCAATTTCACAGAAGTTCTTACACTTCAAATTAAACTAAAACTTTCCTTCCCTATTCCACTGGTGTACGGTGCTGAATAAAATTGTTCACTTGCAAATTGTTTTTTAACTTGGCTTCCAACTTTAAAAGATGCAATTTACAGTACCTACTTGTTACCAAGGAAGCTTATTTCAATTTCCTGCTCCATCAGATTCCCTGTGTGTCTGCATGGAAGCCACATAGGTCAAGATTTAAGAGATAAGTTGGAGTTTTTCTTCCCTTGAAAATACTTTATAGATTTGGCCTTAGTCTTTATGACTATCTGTAAAATACGTGCAATGGTATAGAAACACAACTCCCTTAGCAGTAGCTGTAGTGGATTGAGATTTTTCTGCTCACCGGATATTCATTATGAGCTCTCTCCCATCTTTGTAACCAACCTGCATTTTGGGATTGTATGAGCATGTATAGTCTGCCTCAGTAAAAAGTCAGCTACTTTAGCCTGAATTGTTGCTGAAGGTGGCCTGGGCTATTGGCATAGCTCAGCTGAGAGATGAATAACCCCTGGAAGAGGCTCAATTCAATAATAAATAGGGGAACAGGGGATTGGGCAAGTAATAGCTTGAAGAGCTACGTTTCTCCCACCTATATACAGAGGACATCCCTACCTTTTAGAGACACAGTAATGATCCTCAGAACCAGGAAGACACAAACAGGACGAGAGTAGCCAGAGTAGGATAGGATGAAGCTGTGTCGTAAGAGCAAAGTGCAAGAGAAGTTGAGATCTGAGCTGGAGAATCCAAGGATGTACCTAGACAGTGGTATCAAGAAAAGTCAGGGTTAGAAGCTAGTGAGTGGGTCAGGACATGGCGTGAAAGAAGATGAGGGCAGACCAAGCTGAAGGGCATGGCAAGGACACAGTCAAAGGCTGGGACAAACTGGGACAAAGATGAGAAAAAAGCATCTGGTATGACTAGCAGGCACTACAAGAACAGAAACCACTAAGACTAAGAGTTCAGATGGGGCCAACAGATGCTGGTTAAGAAGCTTCATACAGCAAATCAGGCTTAAAGACCACTCTTCCTTTGGACAAGCCTTAATTCCCTGAAAGCACAACTACAGTCAAGTGCCAGATGTAGACCTGGGTTGCTTCTGCGGAGTCCGTCAGGAGGATGGCTCAGCACTACAGTGATGAAACCTACATAAGCACCATGTACACTCGCTGAAAGGGTAGTATTTTTAAGGCCACAGGAAGGAAACACACTATAAGAAAAGAATTTCACTTTACTGAAAGTATGCAAAAAGAGGCTATTTCTGAGGGACCCTCCTTGTGTAAGAAGCAGCTGACTCTCTTTCCAGACCCCTCAGAACAATTTAGTTTGTATATGAGATTGATAGAGTGCAGTAAAATACTGTTCAGGGGATTTTGCATCGACATGCTACATTTCAATCAAGGCAACAAATATTCCAGAAGTGGGAGCTATTTTAGATACAGAAACAAGGGATGTTCCTCATTAGAGAAAGATAAAGAAAAGAAAAGAAAAGAAAAGAATAAAGAACAAGTGGAAGTGAAGAAATAAGATCTTGTATCAAAAAACAAGAAAAAGCTGTATTAAGTACACAGGCAAAGCAACAAAATAGAAGGGATAATGGATGTAATGGTAAACTTTCTCTCTTCAATGACATTCCATACTAGGACTCTTCGGGATGTTTTTGAACACTATCACATGCCTTTATTGCCATGTAAAAGATGGAGAAAATCAAGAAACAAACAAACGAAAAGAGTTAATTCCTTTACATCATCCAAAGGACATGCGAACAGAGTCCAGCTTTCAAAAACTACCCTTCAGTGGCAAATTTTATATTCACCTAAATCTAGTACATTCAGTTTAGATATCAGCAACTCAACTTTGGCTGTACCTGAGGTACCTCTTACACACCATTGGCTTTTCATTTTGCCCTTCCCATCCTCTCCAAAGAATAAGGTGTGTTTGGTGTCATAAATTACAAGTAGGTGGCCCATTCTTGCCGACGAAATGACTTCCAACGAACTCTCTTATTCTGACAAGCTGTGTCTTCTTTAATAAGGTCCTGTGCTTGTGCTGAAGCTTTTTCCTCTGTGGCAGTATTAATCTGAGGCTTTTTTTTCTACACAGCTGCCAATTTTTGTGAAACTTGTCAGACCTTTACAACTTTGAGATCTTTTGCCTCTTTGCTGACTCTGGTTGGATCAGCCAGCTTCTTCAAGAGAGTCAGGCAGGCATAGAGACTGATGGACAAAGATTTCAGTCACATTTCCTTAAAGTGTCAAGCCTCTAATCAGCCTTTGTGGCTGGCGAAGAAAGCTCAGAAGATCTCAAAAGCTTAAAAACAAGGTTTCTAACAAAAGTATCTCAAATGTATTTCATAATATCTCATGATTTTGTGGATCAGATTCATTATATATTTCTATGTTCAACTGTTAACCTATATAAGCTATACATCTTTGTGACTTCTTTTAGTTTTTGAGATGTTTAGTATTCTGCTGATGCATATCTTTCTTGGGGGCATGTGATTTATGTCAGTGAAGGATCTGGCTCATTCTTGCTAATTTGTTTCATAACTATTTTCCTAAACCTGAATAGAGAGAAAACACCTTTTCATTTCCTATCCCATAGGCTGTACAGTATATAATGGCTACTAGTCCCTTACTGATCAGACAGCTGTGCAATGCAATTTTACTCCTCTTAACAGAGAGTAAAATAAATTAGTTTTTTTCTCCATGAAATTACTCTTATTCTAAGGGTTTTAATTTTCCAAGGTTAAAGGTGTTCTCCCTGGCTCCCTCTCTTACACTAAGCAGCGTGCATAGATAGCAGTCACATTTAGCTTTAGTCTCCTCCTCCCCCCATTTATAGATTAGTGCTCACATTTAAAATAAAGAAGTCACTGGAAAACTCCCCTTGAAGTGGCAGCTGATGTTTCCCACAGACATAGCTAGTGCTGTATCACTCACAGTCATGACTGCCTCTGCACAGGAAATGTATCAGGAGTTAAGAGATGCTGGTGTGCCTGTTGATGTGGAGAGAGGCATAGCAGCTCATTCTGCCCTGGAGGCTGCTCTAATTGATGCCAGAGGCTACTTGAACCAGAAACAAAGTGTACAAGTGGCTTATAACTACCATACTGAGACAGCAGAAAAGTGAGCCCAAGGACTTTGCTGCTGCTGGCAGGAGAGCCTCCCTTAGCACTGCCTTCACAGACTTCACTGCCCCCAGGAAAGCTGCTGGCCCACTCAGGGTGTGAGAGCCCCAGGGGTTGGCATACAGCTGGCCTGACTTTTCCTGGCACCTACCCCTTGCATTTCATGCTGCATATGAACCCACAGCCTCACCTGCATGGCGTATTTTAACTCACTCCTGTGCTTAACCATCAGTGTGAGTACAAAGTGGCAGAGTCAACTCAATATCTTGCAAGCAAAACCTTCTCCTCTTCCCCATGCTACTGGCCTGGAGCTTCAAATCCACTAGCTACCAGCCCAATCTTTGTCTGTGATTTCCTCAGAAACATCACACCCTGATTTTATGAAGAATTTTTTTCTCTGCACTTTTGCTGTGGGAAGGATCCTTGGCTACCAAGAAACCAAGCACTGCAAACTAGCTCATACAACAACAAGCAGAGCCCCAGAAAAATAGCATGTGCTAGGATTCCTTGACTGCCCAAAGGAAGAAGAGACCCTGCCTACACAGAATCCTGTCAGGTGCATACCAGCCACAAACCAGAAATGGTATCTTCTGTGCATGTGAAAGGAATCAATGGGAGTTTCAATGAGAGATGCAACTTCTGTTGCATCTGCTCCAGCTAGCTAGTCCATTGAATCAAATAATGAACCACCTCTCCAAAATGACACGGTTACCTTATAAATCCTGATTTGTTTTTTACACCTTTTGAGTTCCTTTAGGTTCCTGGAGTCTTTTGTGTACACTGAAACTACATTTTCCAGCTTCTCTCCACAAAAAGAAAAGCTGACAAACTCCGGGCTTTGCCATATGAGTGGGGTGACTGACACTGGAAGGGCTGCCATAGTTTCTGCCTTTAGCTGCCTAAATGGACAGCTGAGCTTCTCCTGTCATTTACAGACAGCCTGCAGCCTGACATTTTAAGGCAAACCCATTCACCTTTGAAGCATCAAGCTATAAACTGCAGTGGTTCAGGTTGAGCTTCATGGGCATTTCAGCAGAAATGGGGGATGGGAAGACGGTAACCTTAGCAGCAGCCTGAGGAAAGACTTTCCTTTTCATTAGCACTTAGTTCACAAAAAAGTGGGGGGAGAAACGAAGTAATTTAAGAAAAAATTCAAGAGGCTGATATGAGGAGATGAAATAGCTTCAAACCATTAAATGGTTTTAAAATTCACAATATTCTAAAATTTGGAATCCCTTACTATACTCATGCTTTCACTTCCTTGATGCCTGAGAACCGCCTTCAGCCAGCAATCGCGACAAGGTTATTCAAATAATACAATGTTTGAAGTCACACAATGCTAAGGCCTACTGAAGCTTTTCCATTTAATGTCTATGCATATGATTTCATCATTCATTTTGACCTGTATATGTAATATGTATGCCTTGAAAAACTAATAAAAAGAGAGGGTTTTTTTGTTGACCAAAAAAGAACATCAGAAGTCTGTGGGAGAGTCCATGATTTTGCTAAAGCATCACAGCAAAAAGAGAGGGAAATCAAGAAGGAAATTTTGCTGAAAAGCTAATAATAGACATATTACTTCTTGATTTTCATATTCTGCCATGTGACATATTTTGGTCATATCTCTGTCTTCCATTTTTGGTATTCTATTTACTCAGAAGTGAAAAACAGAACAAGAGATGAATTGCCAATTGCCCTAAGGCCCTTTCTACAACCACATCCTCAGAGGGAATGGAAGTTGCATGTTTCCCTGGCAAGGCAGTAAACCCAAGGCAGAACAGAGGCTTTGCTGTACTTGTGAATCAGATCAGCATCCACAGTGATGTGACTCTCTCATCTCTCCCATCCAGTCCGCAGGCCTATTCCCCCAGATCCTGCTTCCATGAGGCTTTGCAACTTACCCTCACTTACGCCTTCTGAACTAGGCAGGACACAGGAAAACAGAACGGGAGCATTTCACATCGTGTCATAGACATGCTTAGCACTAAGAGGGTATATGAGGGATGTTGTCTTAGCCAACACGTTTCAGACTGAACCAGGGATTTCCACAGCTAAACCCATGAGCTGGTAAAGCTGGGGTTAAGGTTTTTCAAACGTAACAGGTTCCTGTATTAATCAGGTATAGTGAAGTCCAGAAGCTTTAGCATCTTCCCTAAGGTTACAGGTCCATTAAGACTTACATGTACTGCAAATGGTTTCTACTGTGCAGTGCCTGGCATCAGCTTTTTAACAAATGAAATACGACCTGACGATCTATAACAAGATAAGAAGCTCGTATCTGAGGAGAGAGATGCAGGAAGCTGCTGCAGGAGGTATCCACGGCTTTTTACATGCGAGTTCTTTTTCCCGCATTCTGCCTATGAACATCTAAGCAATACATTTTCTTGTCAGACTTGGCATTCCAGAGGTAATTAGGAAACACTCTTTGCCTCTGCTGTCAACAGCATATATTTCTGTTTTTCATGTGCTACTTTGCATCATTACTTGAGACTAACACCATGGCTGGTCTCTGGTTTCTTTACTTCATATAGCAGGGCCAAGTCTGACAGAGACTTAAGTGGAGTTAAGCAAATACTTAAGTCATTCCTCAGGAATCAGATCTTCTTCTGTTAAAGAAGAAAAAAAGATGAATAATAAGGATTTGAAGGTCCTCTCCTTCTGAGTGCTCTTCTTGAAATACTTCAGATGGGCTTGATTTTTAACTGCAGAACTTCAATTCGCACAGTATAAATTACTCATATATAAATCCCCATAGAACTAGAACCTAAGTAGGTTTCACTGTAAAGAAATATTTTGCTGTAATTTAAACATGTTTCATGAAAAGTATTTAGAAACTAGTTTATATTCCAATGCAGCTTTCTTGCAACTGCTATTAGAAACTTTTGTACACAACAGGATATTAGATAATAGGCAAAAAATAGTTCCAATTGGAAGATGGCAAGGAAAAATGAATGCTGTTGATAATTCCATATAGAAAAAATCACATATGAAGGAAATGCAGCAGTTAAAGCACAGGGCAGAGCTAGTAGCAGCAGTGCAGCTGTCTCACACATGCTCAGAAGAATCATTGGAGTGATAACTTCTGATAACTACCTAGGCATACTTAAATGAAATACATCATGCGAACCCAAGATCAAGACTTCAGCAAGGAGAAATTCCCTGATGAGGGACAAAGCCTGTATTACCATTACCCAGAGTTTTACAGATGAAGCATATTTTGTCTTATACGTGATAAGAAAAGTAATGACTGCTACTATTATTGTCATAAAGATTTTGGTGTACTGTGGTATTGCTCTCCCATCTCCTTAAGTCAGTGAGAGTCTTATAGTTCATTCTGAAAGACACTTGGCCAGATCCTAAAGCAACAATCACTTCTAGACTGCTAGAGCCAGCTTTGATCCTTGCTCAGCACAGCTGAGCAGACCACCAAAAAATACTTTCAAAAAGTCTTACCCAAGCTCACTTCCAAACAATTAAACAGTGATTTTTTTTATTATTATTAGGAATACCCAATGGATTTTTTACAAACACTCCATAAGCACTTTTACTAGAAGAAATGTTGCTGAACTTTAACTTTTTTAAGTGGTTTTAGCAAATTCTTAACAGCACAGACTTCAAGCATGTATGTATCAGGAATTCGAGAATAAAGGGTCAAAAATCATTTTGTGTGCCCAATTTAAGATGTTTCAAAGGGCCCAGTTTTTCAGATGACCAATGCTCAGCTCCTCCTCAAAAATGCTGTAGGATGTCTTACATTGGACATACGTCATCACTACTCACTTCCGAAAACACAATCCTGGATTCCAAGAGTTAGGCTTGTTCAGTTTGGGATCAGAAAATCTTTTAAAAGCACTTGCATTTTTCCAAGACTCAATACCTAAATTTAAGGGTCTGGTTTTAATTCATATTTGAGCATCTTGGTAAGTTGCCTAGTTCACACAGTTTTCAAGTAGGAAGTGGGATGCTTCTTCTCCAAAATGAACAGAAGAATCTGTGCAGAAAAAAGATCCTTCCAGTTTCTGTTACATGCATGTGACTCCCAAGAGTCATTTCTGACTTGCACTGATGCAAATGAGAAGAACAGTGATTCCATTTCAGCTCTGAAAACCTCAGTGGATACATCTGTTTTTCTTTTCTTTTTTCCTTCTCCTATACTCTTCTCTCCTTTCCCTTTTTCCCTTTTCCCCCCTTTTCCTTTCCTCTTCCCCTTCCTTCCTTGCTTCCTTCCTTCCCTCCCACCTTCCCACCTTCCTGCCTTCCCTTCTTTTTTTTCTTGCTTTTTCTTCCTTCTTTCTTTTCTTTTTCTTTCTTTTTCTTTTTCTTTTTCTTTTTCTTTTTCTCTTTCTTTCTTTTTCTTTCTTTTTTTCTTTCTTTCTCTTTCTTCCTTTCTCTCTTTCTCTTTCTCTTTCTCTTTCTCTCTTTCTCTCACTCTCTCTCTTTCCAGCTTTTTTTTTCTCTCTTTCTCTATCTGTCTCTTTCTCTCTTTCTCTTCTGCTTTCTCTTTCCTCTCTTTCAGATCTCCAGTCAGTCAAAAAGTTGCTTGGTAATCTCTGAAATAATAAAGATACTACAAAAAAAAAAGAAAAGATAGTGAAATATCAAGACCCTCAGGAATCCCTTAATGAATGAGACTTGAAACAGTATTTTGTCAGGCTAATTGCATGCAATAAAAGATTTCAGGTTAGCTTTGAACATATATCTGCCACTAAGCCACTAAGAAAGGCCTTCTTCATTTTACCTGGCTTATTTCTTTGCGCAAATAATAATAGTCTAGTTATTGCCCTTGGATATACCCATGCAAGTCACTCTGAAGAAAACAGGAGTTTTGCATGCATATCCCAGGGCAGAGTTTTGCCCTATGTGTTCAGTGATAAAGAGTATTTTAAGCCAATCTGTAATTAATAGTTCACCAGGAGTTCGTTCTTTTTTTTTTTCTTTTGGACTTACAAGTAAAAATGTCTAATGTAAGAGTGAAATATGTCATTCTAGCTGGCAGCAAGGCCAATTTAGCATAAGTGACAGGCTATTGTTCTATTTCTTTTTCATTATGAACTTGACTCTGAATGTTGTTTATACAGGTTTAGTCATGGACACAGTATGGTGATGTCCTGTTGGAATTTAGTTGTTCTTTGCATGTGTAACAAAATTGAAAGATTTATTCTGTATGTAGAGAATCTGTGCAGCCTTCTCTTGCTGTGCAAAGCAAGCTCTAATTTCATAGAAATATTGTATTGAAAACTCCTGTTATTCACCCCATTGCCTATCTAGCCTTGGAGTCTTCCCCACTGTGCATTTGTTGAGGTTTTGATCAGCTTACTTTTAAATGTCCCAAGTGATCAGACTTCAACATTTCCTCTGCTACAATTGTTCCCTAGTGTAAGAGCGTCCAACGTCAGGAACGTTCTCTGCTGTAAAATCACTTCATTTTTCTTTTCCATGATTTAGCAATGTTACATATAAATACAGTCCTGTCCAGCCCTATCTTCTGTATGGATACATTCAGGTTATACACTGTACTTGTATCATGACTTACGCCCAAACAATAAGTTTGTGTCTCATTCTAGTGGTTAGGCTATAAAGACTTGTATAGTGGCTAAAGCAGCAACATTAATCCATCTAGTACTTTATCTGGCTCAGTAAAAGCACCTATCTTTAGCTCCATTGTCCTTGAATTGATAATCTGTCCAGGAGTGAAAAACTGATGTGATTTCTTCCTCAGTCATTGTTTATTTGGATGGGATGACGGGAGATCTATCTATGCACTGGTTTGGGGGAGATTTTTTTGAAGTATTTACATCTAATTGTAAACTCTGTTTTGAATATAAGCTTCCCCTGCTTCTTCTATTGTCTTATTTATCTCCATGCTGCACTGTATTTTAAGAGAGTAAGTCACACAAGCAAATAATTGAGGACTTTTTAATTTTGGAGGACTTCTAGGTCTTCAAGGGAGTCCCCTAGGCAAAGAATTGCCCAGTGCATACCATTTTTTTCTGAGACCAGTTCAGGGTGGTGGCAGCTGATCAGCAGGATAGTCCACTGAGATTTTAATCACTGAGTCTGATCAGAGAGTACCTGACAAAAGGGGCTAGTGGTTACAAGATCTGTTTCAGGACTTCTGAGAAGAAGGAAATTGCTTTTTTTGAAAGCAGGGGGACAGAAAGTGTGTTTCTACTGAAAGCAATGCCATGTGTGGAACACAGAAGACCTGTATTTCTTAAAAGACTTTGGCCATATACCAACACTTTTCACAAACAGGGAAGGGATCAGGTGTTTTCTTTTGGGCTAGCTAAACTAAAGTTGTCTGTACTTTTGGCTCCTCGAGAATTATCTGACTCCATTTATTTTGATTATCAAACAGCACTGTAGATATCAGCTACAATGCAATATTTTTCAGAGACTAAACTACATCCAGGCCCAGTTTTATAGAAATATGAAGGAGTCAGTAGCTGTTTTGGAGTCATAAATCAGCTAAGCTATGAAGGGAGTAAACATCTGCAAAGTTAGGGCCCTGCAGGCACTGACAGCTCTCCCAGTCTCTGCCTTCCCCCCAGCCTCCCAAACTACCCCCAGCCCCCAACCCTCATTTCAGCCCAGCCTGGGGCATTCAGTCCCTGCCCCGCAATACCACACCGGTGCCAGCTCCAGCCCCACCACACCCTGTCACTGCCTGGCCATGGGCCTCCCAAACCCACCCCCAAACCTGACCTTGAGCTGCAGCGGTGCCCAGCACCATGGGCTGGGGCTGCCCTGGCCACCCCCGGTGCCCTGCTCTCTCGGGGCAGTGAGATGGGCCCTGGCAGCAAGGCCAGCCCTGCCTCAGACCTGCTTGGTGAAGGGGCCTATTCATCTCAGTCCCATAGGTTCAGTCCATTGCTGTATGTTCTTGTCCTGTTTTTAATGCTAAGCATATGGGAAAGAGATAATTATGGTATTGGGGATGAAGCTCTTATATGAGTTTGTTGGTCTGTTTTGATCTTCAGGAAGGGTAATGAGGTGACAATTGATATAGGACAGAACTCTGCTATGAGTCAAAAACTACAGAAGCAAACAAGAAACACTGGATTATCAATACTGTTAGGCAATGGCAAAAAAAGAGAACAAGAACTGCTCTAACTGCAGCATGCTTTCCAACCCTCACCACCCAGAGCAGGAAGGGAGATTTGCCCTGGGGTGCGAGCTGCTCTAGTGCTGTCTTCTGGGGCTGTGCTACTCTGAATTCCCCGTACGAATCCCCCTGAATTCCCCAAGGAGCAGCTCAATTAAAAGAAGAAATGAATTAGAGTGTTGCCCCGTAAATACACTTTCTGAGACAGCTGCACCCATTTGTGTGGCTACAGCTATTCTTTTGCCATCCGGGATGGCAGAAAAGGTGTTTGTACTTCTCACACCACCTCCAAACAGGCCTTCATATGAGGCTTTATCCTAGGAACACAGGCAATGAATCAGTCCCACTGTGTTAATATTAAATATTAGGCAGAGAGGGTGACCAAAGCAAACTGCAGTATTACCTATTGGAACAAAATTGTTTAGTGGAGATGAGGTGAGCAATGATTCCAAAAAGACCTATCAAACTAGAAAATTGGGCAACACAAGGGCAGATTAGATTCATTTTAGACAAGTGCAAGGTAATGAACACTGCAAGGGACAATTTGAGCTACCGATACATACTGATGGATTCAGAATTAGCTGTTATTTCTTAGGAAAAGAGTTCCAGGCATCATTATGGATCATTCAGTGAAGACATCTGCTCTGCATGCAGAAGCAGCAAATAAGATGTTTGGCTGTATGGGGAAGGAGATGGTGAACAGCATGGACAAAATGATATATAATGCCATTGTATAAAATTCATTGTACAGCCTGTCCTCACTTTGAATACTACATTTACTTTTGGTCACCTCAGCTTAAAGAGTCCATGAGAGAAATTGGAAAAATGCTGAGAAGGGCAAGTGAAAATGATTAGAACCACATGGGGATATTTCAAATAGGGACAAAATGTAAAAGAATCAGATCCATTAATGTGGTTAAGAGAAAAGCGAGATATGGTAGGAGAGAGTTCTCTAAAATACTGCATGGTGTAAAAAGAAAGCAAAGCATATATTACTGTCTCCTTTTTCCTATAATGTAGGTATGCTCAAAAGTGGTCTGTGAAGAAGAACATGTTCTAAAAGGACACAGTGAAATGTCATTGTATACAGTGTAAAATAACCTGTAGTGCCCTGGGCTGTAGGATGAAATTGCAGCAAGACGATTCAGCTCTGATTAGACATTAATGATAGTGACTGTCATTTACAGTCAGACCCCACAACCACTGTAGGAGTGCTCTTAAAGTGCCTTTCCATGAATAAGACTCAAGCCCTTAAATGTAAATGTGAAGAAGCAGAGAGGACTAAAATTTTCTAAAATTAAGATAAAATTACAAGAGCTATAATGTCCACATGCCCCAGGGCATGTACGCTAATCCATTGCTGTTAACAAAAGGAAGAGGATGACCCTGTGATGCACAAGGATCTTAGCATTCTGGTAACTTAAAATTTTGTCTGCAGCACTGAGCATCAGCCCTTCCTGACAGACCAGTTCCTGGATCTGCAAGGCTTTCCCCAAAAAGACCACAGCACCTCTGCCTCTCCATGAACAGAGCTCACTAGTCCTTCACTGTGCTGAAAGGAAATTCATTTGGCTCCCACATCCTTCTACTGAGAAACGGCTTCATTCTAATCTGTAAATGAACTTAGACAGTTCTCTCCCTTTCCAAAAGCTGGGAGTGAGGCTGAGGGCAGAGGAACATGAATGGTTGGGACTTCACAGAAATGTGGGAAGAGAAATAAAGGAGGAGAGACATCTGCGTGTGATGGGGCAGGCAGAGGGCAAAATAAAAATCCTCAAAGAAAGGAGATAAGGAGAAAAAGGAGAAACATCTGAGAGACAGGAGGGTACAAGGAAATGAAGAAGAGGGAGAAAAAAAATGGAATAGAAACAGATTGAAAGAAAAGAAGAAAGGAAAGAAAGATTATATCACAAATAATTCAGAGGCCACAAAGAGTAGGGGAATATAAAGGCATATAAATTGGAGGGAAAGAAGGGGAGGAAGAAAAATACAGAAGGAGCAGGGAGAAGAAATACTGGAAAAGAAGACCTAACAACAAAAAGATGGGAAAAGATGTGAAAGGCAACCTGATATATACCATGTAATAAGTAGGAAAGACTGTTTCCATAGAAATCAAAATCTCAGCAAACAAT
The DNA here is from genome assembly GCF_003343035.1 of Apteryx rowi. Classification (NCBI taxonomy): domain Eukaryota; kingdom Metazoa; phylum Chordata; class Aves; order Apterygiformes; family Apterygidae; genus Apteryx; species Apteryx rowi. Next base: position 625,224 of record NW_020450419.1, on the reverse strand, counting down.
ACTGAAAGGCATGTAAATGACAGAAAATGGATAGACAGAACCAAGGACATATGGAAGGTGGAATATGAGTGAGAAGGCATTACAGACCTGCTACCAATGTACTATCAGTGCCTCCTGTGTGGGACAGAGACAGAGCTCTGCACTGAGCAGCTGTCTCCGACTTGGAGTATCTTCTGGGATTTCTGTGTAGGGTCATGGTATAAGATATATGAAAGTACAACACAATGAAAATGCTTTATTGGTGTAAATGTTGGATAATTCATAAACAAGGGAACAAATAGCCAATTCAGCCAACCATCATAGAGAAATCACATATTCTTTCTATGTTATTGTTAATTGCAGAGAAAAATGTACATTTTGCATAAGTTCTGTAAAGAATGGACTAGCCCTTGGTTTATGTCCTTCCACATGGAAAGCTAACTGCCTTGTTAACACAAGTTCAATTCCACTGCTAGCTGGAAAGGAAAATTATCGCTGATTAATTTTTGATAACCCTAAAAATTCTTTAAAAGAGCTTTCCTGTACCTAGCAATGTTCTGATTTAGAATAAGACTGTTACACAGAACTTGAGAACAAGTTCTGTAATCTCCCTGGATTTCCACTCCTTCTCAATATTTGGTTTTACACTGTGGTTCTACAATTGGATGTCATCCACTCTGGCTGTTCCAGACCCGACGGGGATGAAGTTTCAAAGACAAGAATGCCTGAGATCTCACCTCCAACAGCTTGTTTCGACAAGCAAGCAGGCTGGCAAAGCAATGTGTTTTAAGGTGTAAGGGTTTGGCCACATTCTCAGGAGCTATCATAGGCTTTTGCAACCTTTTACAGTTTTCAGTTTTGGTGTTTTCTCCCTTGCCTTTTGTTTGCCCATTTAAATAGTAAGCAGTTTGATGCAAGATACTCTACAGCATACAGCGTATTAATGATTTTAGGCCGTGCTGTAATGCAAGGATAAGGTCCTTTTCCAGAATGTTGTTTCATCTACTAAACATATATATTGCACTGTCCTTGTCTGTTATTAACAACCTGGTTAGGTATTCATTGCTCTGGCTACACGTTCCTGTCCTGGTCCAGTAGAAGCACTAATGTAAGATGTGTTATTTTTCTGTGCATTTAATCTAAAAGAATAATTACTTGCTTTTTTTCCCCCATCTCTTTGTGAGCCTGTGAAGGAGACATATTGTAAATAGGATGTAATTAGCAACTTGCTAAGAGCCTTTCAGTCTTTTCATTTTCTTGCAGGTTTGGTCACCGTCAAAATCTCACTCTACAGATTATTCCTCAGTTCCTGAAAAGACTTCAGTCATCTCTAATCTTTTTGATTTTGCTTCATTTAAATATTGCAACCAATTTTCAGACTGGAAGAATGAATAAGCTTAGTACTAGAGGATTTTAATAGGGGTTAAGAAGCTTTTTTATTTCTATCTGATCTCCTCTCTACTCTGTATTCATTTTCAGAAGAAGTAGTAACTCCCCTTTGAGTTTCTAGTTTTGAGGAAGAGGCAAAAAAAGGAAGGATGGAGAAGAGAAAGAGAAAGAAGATGGAGTTGGTTTAAAATGAATGTTAGGAATAAAGTACTATCTAGAATTTAAAGTTGCTTAGTCGTTCTGCTCACATATTTGGAAGACTGTTTTGGTCTAGGCAGTCTCTTGTAAGTCTGTGTCTGCAATGTTAGAATCAAGACTGTACTACTGACCTTTTCAGCTGTGGCTGACTTCTGCTTCCTTGCTTTTTATGTCCTGAACAGTAACTCTGCATCCCCCTTAACGTCCTCACACTTTGGCAGAGCAACATTTAAGGCAAAGTAAAATGATCAGGGGATTTACATCTACCACAACATCTATTTATCCTTGAGATGTGCAGCCAAGCTCACTGCCCTGGTCCTCCCCTCAATTATTCCTGACTGACCAGATTGGACTCTTAGATTTCTGACTGGAAGTTCAAAGCAATCAGCATTATCCCCAGCCACGGCAGCTCTGTTCACTGTATTTGGCTCAGAGAAGAATTTGTGTTGTTACTCTCAGCAGTGGGGTGTCAGAGATCTCGTGGGTCCTGGATCATGCTTACCAGTTGGGTGGGGATCCCAAATATCAAGGCAAATCCTCACTGAGAATAAATTCATAACCACTGAAGTTAACGGAGCCTCACCAGTGAAATAGGCTATAACTTCCTATCCTTTATCTGCACTGCACTTGCAGCATTATTGTAACTGTTTTTGTGGCTCAGTTTATATATGTTTGTTTATCATTCCCAGGAACAGTTTGATTTTCTGTTTTTAAGACCACTCTCCTCTGGCATTTTCACATTAAGATTAGCCATTAGTACTCATGGCTTCAGTTCAACAAACCACTTAAGTATATGCTGAAGCAAATGCATTTTAAACGTGTGGTGATGTACGTTGCTGATATATCATTATGACTTAATTTTTATATGGTTACAATGCCTATTAACTCAGTCCTGTACCAGACTAATGCTGCTGCATGTCATATGGGCACACAGCATAGAGACAAACATTGTCCCCCAAAGCTTCCAGTCCTGGGCTTTTTATACTGCACATTCCTTGAATGTGTTATGAATATTAACCTGTGCAACCACTGCACTATGCTGAGGGTTAGATGAGCCAAGATAGCTCCCATTTATTGATAGGGAAAATTAAGCAGAGCAACTATAGTCAGCGTCAGCCTTTCTGCGCCAACACTGGCACACTGAAATGGCAGCTTATCCCATTACCACAATTAATGGGTTTTATGCAGGGCTAGAGGTACTTGGTATTCCCTCATTCTCCTGGATTTAGATTTGGCAACTATATTAAAACATGGCTTCCAGGGCCAGACCTGTAAATTCAACAGCTTGTGAATCAAGAAAAAAAAATATATATATATATATATATATATACTATATTGATTATGAGCATAGAGAATTTGAAAGCTCTTAAATATATGCAACAACAGATACCAAACAGTGTTACAAAGGCCAACCATTCTATTTAAACTCCTATTTAAATCACAGCTAAGTTTTGCTCTTGAGTGTTTTGGTCTAACTACAGATTTCTATCTTTTTGTCAGTTAATCAGTCTCTTCTGGGTTTGAAAGTTGCTCTGGACAGCTTTGATTTAATTCTGCCAAGAGATGGGTTGAAAAGGTCATGTTTCTGTTTTGTAAATCCTTACAAACTGGGCTTTGGTGATGCAAAACAAAAAATCAGGGTGTTTCACATGTATGTTTCATCTTATGCTCCCCTGACCCTGAAAGGAAAGAGAAATGGTTTTAGTTGCAAGATTTTGGATTCCCCCCCCCCCATATAATGGTTAAATGGGAACAGTTCTGCAGGCAATTATTCTGGGATAGCACTAATTCACTCTGTCCAGCAGTTTAGCAAATTAGATGGATTAGGGGTTTAATCTACTATGTCAGTCCCTGATTCGGTTAAAGGGGATTTGACTGTGACCATCTCATATGATAACTTTCCAGGGCTCATCCACTGAACAGCTACAAATTGTTGCGACATAGAAGTACCTGGAGTATCAGGGGACTTAAGTAAAGTTTTACTAGGAACCCCTCTCAGGGCCAGAGACTGTTTCACATAAAAAGAGAAACTTCCTCGTTTTAGCTTCACATGTAGGTATTTTTCAGCACATCTACACACAGCATTGCCTGTACCTTTGTGTACACTGACAAATTTAAGGAAATACCCCATTAGGATACTTAAGAAAATGGCATGCTCTTGTGCCTAAATCAAGGGGGTTTGTGATTCCCAGCCCTGACATATCATGCATATGACCTTTGGTCAGTTCACTACACTTTTCAGTGCTTCAGTTTCAAATAGTGGAATTAGGATGAAGTTGCATTCTCTCTGCCTCATTTTGTCTGGGCAAACAGCAAGACAGTGACTGCTCCCAAATCTCCACTTGCAGTACACCTAGCATTGCTTGCTGACACTGGAGCCTTTCTCTGCCAGTACAACACAGACAATAAATGATAACACTGGTTCTCATAGGTTAGTTCACATGTGAATGGCAGGAAATTAGTTTTCTTTTGCCTTCCAGGCTGGAGCCTTTCCAATACTAGCACCATGGACAGAAGCTCTTTCTTCCCCATGCCATTCCTTAGTTATCATCCTTCCATTTTTTTGTAGATCCTGATTTTTTTTTATAAAACCCACAAAATCTTACGTAATCTTTGGGCCTCTGTAAGTATATGCCTCTGTGGTTAAAATCAGACTCTAACACAAGAAATCCACTAACAGCAAGAAACATTTGAGCTGAATTTTTTTGTCTTATCACCACTGTTTTTTCATGATACCTGGGGGCTTGTTTCTTTTTTATCCTTTAACAAAGGGCACTGGACATTTTTACTTTTTAATGACAACCCAGACAAAAGAAGCCGATGGGCTGTGAAAACAGAAGCAGCAAGGAACCCTAAGAACAGAGCTTGGCATTCAGCACAAAAGGGAATGAGCTATAAGAAGTGCAACAAGAACATCCAATATACCACAAAACTTATCCTTCCCCTTTCCTTTCATCCAGGAGTAACCAGTTAAGTCAGAGTAGCAAAGAAGGCTCAGAGAAGCATACTGGCTCCAGAGGCCAAGAATCCAAGGAAGAATTTTTGGCAGAAATGAAGATGAATTTGGTGGTCTCCTCTAAACTTCTCTTTATGAAATGGGAGCCATAAACATTTTTCAAATGAATCAGAATCTGCTAAATGAAAATGCAGTTTTGGAATAACCCAAGCCATTTTCAAATTTAGGTTGGATATGCAGACAGCTTCATCAAAAAAATAAATAAAAAAAAAAACATAAAGAGGCAAAGTGGAAATGTTTTACTTCAACAAGTAAAAAAAAAGGTGTATTTTTTTCATCTTGAAGTCTGCTTTGAGACCAAATGCAACCAAACTTTTTTTCCCCCATTTTCATTTTTACTGTTTCCTAAAAAGGATTTTGCTTGAATCCATCACAGTTATTTAAAGTTTTATTTAGGGAGGGAGAGAAAAAAAGGATACATTTTGACAAGCACATAGGCTTTTTGTTTGTTTCAATTTATTCCCTCCCTTTAGTCTTTTTATTTGTTCTTTTCAGTTACACTATCAAAAATTTCTTTGTGCTGCACTAGTGCAAACCACAACATGATTTGGCACAATCAGCAGTCTTTACTTGGCAGAGACCAGAGGACTAGAATAGCAAAAGGTTGTAGGTGCCTACTGACAGAGATGTCTAGAAGAGAACTGTGGCTGGGACTTGAACGCTGGGGAGCTTCAGAAATAGTGGTACATGCAGGAAAGAGAAAAGATTGGCATAGCATGGGCAACTTAATATCAGAAAGGGGATGGTACATGAAATCACAGGCCAGCATAGCAAAAGTAGTCCTGGCAATCAGGATTAAGATGACCTGACAAAATTATTCTGAACCAGATCAGCTGATATAAAACTCAGAGAAAATCAAAGGTAGTTGTCTGTGGCTTAAAAAAAAAAAAAAAATGTTAAAAGACAAACCGAACAATAGCTCTTTCAAAGTCACTTGATAAACCACTCTTGAAATGCTGTTGAAAGGACTGTGCAGTTCTCGTCCAATGGGGAGCCAGAGCCACCCAGCTCATTGCTTGTTTGGCACCTTAGCAGGCCTGCTTGCTTCCCAAAATCCCCTGGGAACTGGCTTTTCTGCCCACAGGAATAGCACCATGCCCTGTTATGTACTTCGTAACCCAACTCCAGAAGCATTAGCATTAGTTGTCAGTGTCTTCAGATTGCAATAAAAACTGGATTTGAGGATTGTTTTCTGATAACTATGAGCCCTGGCAAGGAAGGATTCAGAGGCCACACTCTGGAGCCTTTCTGATGCATTTTATATCTTGAGTCTTGATCTTCCGTTCTCCACCTACCAGCACATGTTTTCAAAGTTTTTCTGCCCTCTTCCAGGGCTTAAGGAGGAGGAGATGGAAAACAGAGAAGTAGCTGCAGGAGTTAGAAGAAAGGAAGAGAAACCCTATGCAGAGACTGTTAAAGTGCAGATTTCCTCACCTCCCAGACATTGGCTGGCATGGCTGAGAACAGTCAGTTTCCTTGAATGAAGCCAGTAGATCAAGAGCAGTACTAAGATTGCACACAGCATTGGTAATTTCAGGAAATAAACCCTTCTATGTCATTTCATGTTCAGTGCAGTTCTGAGACAACACCACAGGCTCTCTGCGTTTAGCAGGCGGCTGTCTGTTCCCCAGCTGGCACTCATGTTGGCATCTCCAGGGGCAGATGGGAAGAGCATTGTGTGAGTGAAAGCACTGAATACCCCTTCTCAGGAGTCTCAAATTCTTGTAGGTTTTACCCCCAATGATAGCTTTTCCAGCTAAGGCAAAGAGAAACCTCTTGCAGTTTAATATTTGCATGCCTTGACTGACAAAATGTTGTTGCTCTTTGCATATGTTAGGCTTATCCTTTCAACAGAAAAAGGAAGAAAATGTTCAAAATCCTTAGATGACTTTGGCTCAATACCTTTATACCTGATCACAGATGCGTAATATAAAGATTCAAAGATTCACCAGACCTTTTTCAAAATATGCATGGGTTGTTCTTGAGTTTCTGTAAGAAGCACCACTCAAGAGAAAGTGTATAATAACTCTGGTGGGGAGTTTGTGGTGATTTGGGAAGTCTGCACACTTCAAAAAAGCATAAGAAAAAAAAAAAGATCTGGCCTTACATCTTCAACTTAGCAGAATCACTAACTTGCCCATGAGCTGAATTTAACACTTTGATAAAAGCCTTGTAAAAGAACCAGTAGATAAAGGAGCCAGCCTCAGTCCTACAGATCCTATGTACCGTACAGCTGCAGCTCACTGACTGTGACTATGGTTTTACTTTAGATCCTTGTTGGGACACTGAAGATGAAAGAAAGGGCTTAGCCTCAGAAACAAAAAAAAGGGGGGGAAAAGTAAAGTAGAGAAAGGGAAAGGTAGGAAAACCAATAGAAAAAAACTGTATGTTTCTATATTTGTTGTTTTTCATTGAAAAGGGTAAAAAAGTTATACAAAATCACATTATTTCCTTGTCTTTAAGGAGCGGGGGACCTGAAGATGTGACTGTAGCTGGACAGGAGGAATAAGATACCAGCAGTCTGCAGGGTTCAAGGAAAAAGGAAAGACTTGTTCCATGCAACCCAAAGGGCTCCAGGTGCTGCTCAGTCCACCTCCAGCAGCAGCTCAGCTGTATATACGAGTTGCTGCTGGATTTACTGCAACCTGGAATAACATCTAGGTCTTTTAGCCTAAGCTGCTAAGATTGCTGGTGATAGCTGAGGCTCAGTCCCAGGTCCTTCTGGCCCTTCCAGGGAAACTGCATTAGAAGTGATGGATCCTTTGCAGTACAGAACTGGCTGGCCTATAAATTTCTTTAATTAGAAATAGTATGAAAGACACACCAGAAGAGGGAGACAGAGTGCCATATGAAATGTGTGTTGTTCCAGCTTTTTTTCTTTAGACATGAACCCCAGGATTTACATCGATGTTTGCTGACTGTTGTTGTTTTGACTACATACCAACACAAAGATTGCCAGAATCCTATTTTAAATTTAGTAGGTGATGTTTCCTTTGCTTTTACCTTTTATCCTGCTCGTAATAGGACCAGAACAGCTTAAAATTGAGAAAATGGGCTCCAGTACTTCATAATTTACATATTTCCCTTCCTCCCCCATTTAATCTCCGTCTCCCTACAGCATCTCCTCTGTTTTTCTTTCTTTTTTTTTTTTCTCTATTCCATATCTGGGAAGAAGAAAACTTCCTCAACACAAAGAGTTTCATATGTGGTTCTGGGCATGTTTGTATTTGATGATGATGATAAGCAGGGAAAATCCTCTACATACAGCAAATTTGTAGATGCAGCTATACAGAAGTCAGCTAAGCTGCCCAAAAATCATCCAGGTCCACATTTGTCCTATCTGTGTTAGCTTTTGGCATTGAAAATGCAATGGAAGTGCATCTTTGCATTCAAATTAAGCAGGCAGGAGAGTAGAATATGAGTGGCATTTATCTGCACCACTGATATTTAGTAAGTCAGTCTCAATGCTGCTTCATCTATGGGTGGTGAAGGTTGATTTGCATGATGTTCCCATCTGACAAATGCCATTTAGGGACCTTGCCTTAGTCTGAGGCAATGATTGCTAGGAAGCAGTGTTCAAACAGTCACTTAGCAGACCGGTGATGAGAGCAAATGTGAGTTTATAAGCCCAAGGAGACAGGAAAGTGCTGTTGGTCCCCACAGCAGACAGCTGGCACCTGCTAGATGCATATAGAAGCAGTTTTGTAGTTCAGACTGCAGTGTCATCTGGCCCTGAGCTCTGCTTTGACTCATTTCCTTCCCAAGTGCCATTTCCAGCAGCCCACCGCCAGGCTGACATTTCTTCTCTTTGCTGCTGGTGGCTGGCTTCCTTGCTGTTTGGAAACCCCAACAGGCCTTATGACTGAGTCATGTCAGTATGATTGACAGATTTGTACACACAGCAGGCTGGGACATCCAAGAAGCACTGATGACAGCTCACAGAAATGTGAAAGCAAGAGAGCAAGCAGATCTGGCAGGCTGAGGAGCAAGCAAAGCAGGCCTTGGCTTCGGTCCATGAGCTTTGGGGGTGCAGTGGGGCCAGTCCAGAGTTTGGATTTGGTAAGCTAGGAAATGAAGCTACTGATGTGCATGAGGGGTAATGCAAAGAGGGACAAAAGGATGAACTCTTTCTAACAGCCATAGGAAGTGAGGGTCACCAGTTGACAGAGGCAGTACGAGGGAACATGGAGGAAAAAGAGAAGCATGGAAGAACAAGAATATTATGTTACTCTGTTCAAAAGCTGCTTGCCATAAGCCTTAGTTTTCCATCCTAACCCTTCCCACTTCAGGAAAGAAATCACATTAGTCTTTCAAGCTATCACTAGCCTCCCCATAAGGAAGAACAGCCTGTTAAGTTTTCAAATTCACAGGGCAGGCCAAGTGTCTTCCCTGGCTCCATCAGGAGATGCACACCACTCTTGCTAAACTTCCTAACTAATAGGCCAGCTACTATATAGCTCTTATATTGCAAGTCTTCCCTACAAGAGCAGATAGGAAGTCCTGCTGATTGGGACAGAGTGACCACTGCCTTCACACTGTCCTACCAAGTAGATGGATAACAAGGTTTATCCCCAAATCAAGTCATTGTACTGGTAATTCTGAAGGATGGTCTGGGAGCCCAAGTCTTCCAAAGACCATGGGAAACCTATTGACTCTCTTTTTGTTTCAACTCCCCTCTGTAAAATGGAAAATAGTGGCACTTCCTGTCTTCCTTTGTTTGGTCTCCTAGGCCTAGGAGATGCAATCATCTCTCTTCCAATTCTGAGCTGGCTAAAGAAGAGCCAGGAATTTCAAAACAACCTAAAGGTAACTGTGAAAATATCCCTGACAAGTGTGTCCTCTGGTGAGAGCAAATACTGAAGAGGTAGCTTCAAGCTCACACAAAAGACCTTTGGTCTGTCTTGTCTAACTAGGCTGTAACATCTTAGAGGCAAGGATAGGTTGCCATTATGGGTTTTACATGCCAGGGAATTATGATCTCAGTTTTCTCTCTTCTCCCTATTACCTTCTTGCCCCAAGAGATAATGGATATCACAATACTTTCTCTCTCAGCAGGTTCTTTCTCTGGTGTGTCTGTTTTTTTTTTTTCTATTGTCATCAATAACACTTAAAGACTTTCATCTGTAATTGAATATACACCATAAAATTCTCTTGCTTTGAGAGTTGCCTAATGTCTCTGTTTCTAGCAAAGTCAAACCTGAGAAAGGATTGTGATTTGTCTTCTCTCATATGCAAGCCTTGTCATTTTGCCATTTGTCTGTGCTGTTGATTGAGTCTCAGTGAAAACTTCAAGCTCTCTCCCTCTCCTTAGCAAGGAGGATGAATATGGCAAAGGAAAAAATTATTTTCTTTTCACTGAGACATTGATACCTGGTTTATTTCTCTGTGCAGACGTTATTGCAAATATGCCTTTGCCATCAGGCTCAGCAGAGCCTTTGCATATTCAGGGGTGGGAAACATTAAACTGTGCGTCAGCTGGGATAGGGACCCCCAAAATGATCCAATAAATTTTCTGTCCAGACTTCTAGACCACCTTCATTGCCAGCAAGTGAGAAAATGCTATGCTGGGCCAAGTGACTGGAGAAAGGGTCTGTGTCCAGGCCAAAATGAGTGCCAGTCCAGGCTTTCCCCAGCTGCAACACTGCAGCCTGTTTTATGTTAGCCTATGGTGGCATGGGATCGCAAACCAGGGCAGCAGCCACAGCACTGCACTGCTGATGTAAGAAATGAGTGCACAGCTGTGGGGAAGTGGGAAGTGGAAGCATCCAGTTATGTTTTGTGTCTGATCTAGCCTGCTCTAACTTGAAAGTTAGCCCTGCCTGGAGCAGGGTGTTGGATTAGACAGCCTTCAAGAGCACCTTATGACCTAGATTGCTCCCTGACCCTCCACTTATGCATGTGTCTTGGTAACACTGGCTGTAATGTGGAGAATACCAGAATCCCACTTACAGAACAGGTGGGTTGATTCCCAAAGAGTGAAGCTTCTGCTTTAAAGTAGCCTTCTTTATTTAAATATATAAATGGACTGGACGTAACTTTGGACCCCCTTCCAGATTCAAAAGTCAACACAAACCTTGAAGATTTGCTCAGGTGCAGAGCTCTCATTTTTAAGCCATTTGAATCCAAATTAAACTTCACCCAAGTTTCAGAGCTCTGTAGATTTACATAGTAAATAGTGAGGGAGGGAGTGTGGAAAGAGTCTGAGAGAATGCAGAATGTGGAGGCAGAATTATAGTTCCAAACAGGATGTCTTTCACAGTTTTCTATGAGGCCACTTCAGGGGTGATAAAGTTCAGATCTGTGTGTTCAAGGAGAGTCATTGCCCACCAACAGTGCATAGCCAATTCCTTTCTGGTTCCCTTCCCTGTGCGACAAAGCCTCCATGATAACACATAATGTTGCCTGAGTGGAAAACTACCAAAAGATCCTTTACAGAGAAAAGGAGAGAGAAATGACTTGGACAACAGAAGATGAGGGAGAGAGGGAAGGTGGCTTCAATTTTGCAATAAAAATAGAAATGATTACACTAAAAAGATAATATTTTTTCTTCTGGTTAAAAAGCACTGGAAGAGGTTTTTCTCTCTGCTCCTTGACATTTCCCTGTTCCTGTAGGAATTCCTATTTAGCCTAATTAGGCTCTATTTCTCCTTCATTCGGGCTTCATAACTCATTAGCTTCCAGCTGGGCAACTCATGATTCTAGGATGTCTAATTGCCTTCTTCTAGCAGATATCCTGATTGCCTCTGGTCAAAAAATGCTGATCCAATCCCTTCAGCTGATCTGAACTGATCTCAAAATGAGTTGTGTCATTAGCCCCTTCTAATTTCATCCATCCTTTCTACTTATTTCCCTTGGTCAAGATCAACATCACATATGACCTGATGTGACAGAGAATGAAAAATACAATACAGCCAGTATCTTAAAGGGGAACACTCACTAACTCTATTGGTCTGCTACTGCATTATTTTGATAATGTCAGGAAGTTTGGTTTGAAGTTACTAAGCCATACAGATAGATATGTATCTTCATCCATTTCAGGTAACCAGAGAGGCCAGTTCTGTTTCTCTTCTTTCCAAGGGTGACATCAAATCCATTTTAAACAGGTAGAGACCCTAATTCAATTTTGACTCTTCTCTGGGACTGTATCCAAAGCTAATTTGTCACAGTCACATTCAAGTCTAGCTCAGTGCTATTCAAAGCAAACTTTATAGTTTTTCTTTAAATTTGGATAAATACATCTACACAGCCCCAGACCTTAATTAGAAGTTCACTCCATTCTTTTTGTGCTTCAGTTTGTTCAGATTTAATTGACTGGTTTTCTTTTAAGAAAAAAATCTTAAGTTACAAGGACTGACCCCTGATTTAGTGGTCTGCATAGATTATATTTTTCTGTATATAAATGTCCCAATCACAAGACATCAGCTGTAGCAGGAAAAAATTGCTCAGTTCACATTTTTAAGATCAGATCAGGATTGAAGGGGTTTATTGATTTATTAATGGCAGGCAGTTAACTGCCAGTCAGTGAAATATATATTCAAGAGATAATATCAGCAACAGATATACCATGAGACCAAACACTTACAAAATGTTATTGCACACTCATGAATTTCTAAACACACTTTTACAATTAATCCAAAATTTCTAATCTCATATACAAACACCCAGAGTCCATTTTCCAAGGGCAGGCCATGCAGGCACTGCCACACTCCACCATTAGAGAGCAATAGATTAACAGTAGTTTGGAATATGTGAACAAGATGCCTACAAACTGACCTCTAATATTTGTTTCCATCTTATTGCGTTCTTTTCTCTCTTTCCAGTAACCCTTTCCTGAATTTCTTTCTCAAGCTTTATATCACAATTTCACTTGGATTGCAGAGAATTTTGAAAGCACTCCATAGAACCTTTTCCCTGTTTATCATTGCTATAGACTATTATTCCCAGACTAAAGAGTCTAGCTAAAGAGTCGTTTTCCTATTTGAAAGCAAGAGAGACTTATCCTCTTCCTAGAACAAGAGAATCTGCCTATTGTCTGTCATCAGTAAAGGCTTCTTTGTTCTATTATAGCCTCACTAATCACAAAAAAGCTCTGTGCTGAGATTCTGCCACTCACCACCAGTATGCAACATATTCTGGCACTTCAGACACCCAGAAGTGACGGGGATTGTGCTCCAGCTGTAATTCAGTCCTTCTAAGGCACTACTCTGCTATATATGATTCTAGATACAGAGCTGTTACCACCACCCTAAAATCCCTGTTCTAACTGAGATGCTTATGGATACAAGAGGTTGAGAAAGGGGGTTGCATTGCAGATTGCAGAGAAGCATTATTATTTCTCACAGTGTCCTGTGCACTGATACAGCACTGATATCTTCAGTATGCCAGGGACACAGTAGAGAATTCATGCTTGTGGTGTCACTTCAAAAACATCAAATCTGTTTTTCAGGTTTGAAAAGTTGATAGCTGGGAAGGTGACTTGCTCAAGGCCACACAAACTAGGTCAAACATGGGATTAGAATGGAAAATGTGTTTAACCTAGGGGACAAGGCTATTTTTCCTGTCAAGATTCTGGCTTTCCAAACTGTGACACATTAAACACACACAATTCTTATTAAAAGCAGTGGTCCTGATGTTTGTTTTTACAGATTGCCACAATAAGAAAGTTTTTTGACTTTCTTTTCTCATTATTTCACCAAATATTTTGATCTGCAGTGACACAGTTAAACTTTCTGTGAGCTATGTTACATTTCCCCATGGTGTAATAGTTTTCCCTCTGTCATTAAAAAGTGTGTCATAAAGATCCTGGCCATGATATAGACAGAGATATCATTCTGAGGATAAAATATTTTGCTTTTGCAGCCTTTGTTTTGTGAAAAATCAGGTTTTTACCTTTAAAGCACTTTTGATGGAAGTTGTTTCTTTTTAGTCTCCTTATTATAACCTATTCCTTCGTGGTTTTTATTTTTACTAGAGATGGTTAACTTCCTGGCTTAGGAATGTTGACCACTTTATGTAAGTGCATGAGAATTTGTCGGGCATGCAATGTATAAAGCCTTTTTGCTGACATAGACACAATGTGGTTTCTTCATTCCATAAATAAAATGACAGATTCTGCTGTTAAAAGGATCAGCTGATGTAAGACATTTTATTATTTCAAGAGAATAATAACTTCATAAGAATAAATGTCTCTGCAAGAAGTTACTGCTTCTTTTTTGTGTGTATATGCATATGCTACCCCCCCACACCACCAAACTAAGTCAGCTGATATTTTGTCCTGATGAGCCAACAATAGGATAATATGATAGATTAAGCCAAGGCAGTCACAATTAATTCTTAAATGGGCTTAATTTAATTTGCCTTTTTAAATAAACCCAATTTACCTCTGTGGAGGTGTGACACTTCTGATTACACACAGAGATGCTGGGAACAGCCATGCTTGGAGAAAGAGAGAGAGAGAGAGAGAGAGCTCTGTGCACTAGGTGATAAGATATCAAAGCTAATAGAGCTCCTCAATATTTTTATTAGCAATAATTCAAAGGAATCTCCATTTCTAATGTCCCTCTGTAACTGCTTTAATTGCACAGATAATAACTTTGAATACTGGTAAAGGAAGAGTCAGGGGTCAGTCCTCATTTCAGCAGAAGAATTGTGGAAATTAGAAAGGCTAGTTAACGTAAATAATCTTCATAGCCTCTTTCTTTTTTGGTTTCAGAGTACTTGGCTGTCTGCTTGTGGGAGTGTAGCTGAGAAGTGGATGGTGATGTGGGTTGGGCCTCTTGCATGAATCAGAGAGAGATTTTTAAAAGTAATTAAAATTCTCCTTGGACCTTCTGTTTTGCATTCCATTTGTGACCTGCTATATCATCTCCAACAGCAAACATATCAAAGCTTTTTTAAAAATTTCTTTTTTCTTGGTAGTGTAGGTCTGGTTAGAGCATGTGCACACATTCATGTGCATGTGTGTGTATGCCACGATGAGAGCCCATTGCTTTGTAGCACTTTGTAGTTCCTCAAAAGCTTATGGTCCTCTTTCTCAAAGCAAAGTCTGCTTAAATCTTTTCATTCGACTGGCATTAAATATTTCAGAAAATTTTGAGATTTAGCAGCAATGATTTCATTTAAAGATTTTAATGTATTTGAAGACAAGATCTTCCATTCTGATTAGGTTTACCCCAGATGAATTTTAAGCAGGCAGTAAAGCTTGGCACATGGTGCATTCTTTGGCTCTTAGGACACCTCACAGTGAGTGTTAGAAGATAGGAGACTAAAATTCATGAGTGACTTTTGCTGTCCAATACACATAGCCAGCACAAGGGCCTGGTGTGGTGAAAGACATATTGCTAATGGGAGAAAAGGCTTACATAAGAAAATAAATACAAGGTGACACCCTGGCAGTGGTATGACATCAGAGGCCAAAAGGGAAGGTACATCTCTGCCAGCATCCCAATGACTCCAGGCCTGTTGGCTCACACAGTCATATTTCAGATATTGAAGACTTTAGATCTCAAATTAGACTTTGCAGTCCAGGGCTATGGCTGGCTATATAGCATCCCAAGATAAGAATGGGACACACAGCCCAGTTCTTGCCTGCCCTGAATGGCTTTGTTGTATTGACCTTCTGGATCTCAGGTGTCCAAGCACACTTTCTGACAAGTACCTTAAGAGCTCACAAAAAGGATTTTTGCCAGCCTGAACGCCAGGCCTGCATTAGGAGTGAGGACAACTCACTGTGCACTGCAGCTTTTCTCTGTTTCCCATAATCCCTACCTGTGGAGGCAGAGCAGCCACAGAACTGCTCTGTCACAGATCAGAGTCTCAGCAGTCTCCTCGATAGTTTTAGGGATATAGTGTGCAGAAAAGTATTTTGAGGTCATCATTGCCAAATCCTTTTTGCTTTTTTCCCATATCCCACAGCTGCAGGAAGGGAGACCCCTGTTCATTTGTAGATACCTTATTCCCACTGAAGTTAAAGGAAACAAGGCACTTAAATACCTTGGGGAGTCGGACATCCAGAATGTCATTGCTTGGATGTGACTGTCTAAATTAGCAACCACTAACCTGCACATTTCTTTGGCAAAGTTATTTCTAACACCAAGTTTAATGAGTTCACAGCTAGCTCAGGTAGCTCCACACAGAATCACAGAATCACAGAATGGTTGAGGTTGGAAGGCACCTCTGAACATCATCTAGTCCAACCCCTTCTGCTCAAGCAGGGTCACCTAGAGCATGTTTCCAAGGATTGTGTCCACACGGCTTTTGAATGTCTCCAGAGACGGAGACTCCACAACCTCTCTGGGCAACCTGTTCCAGTGCTCTGTCACCCTCACAGTAAAGAAGTTTTTCCTCATGTTCAGACGGAACTTCTTGTGTTTCAGTTTGTGCCCATTGCCTCGCGTCCTGTCTCTGGGGACCACTGAAAAGAGTCTGGCCCCATCCTCTTTACACCCTCCCTTCAGATACTTGTACACATTGATAAGATCCCCTCTCAGCCTTCTCTTCTCCAGACTGAACAGTCCCAGCTCTCTCAGCCTTTCCTCATATGAGAGACGCTCCAGTCCCTCAATCATCTTAGCAGCCCTCCACTGGACTCACTTCAGGAGCTCCATGTCTCTCTTGTACTGGGGAACATATGCTATCCACTCAGCACTGGAGTCAGTCTTGTGATATAAGTGTGAATTAAATTATGATCCTATTAAAGTCCACGTAGTGGCCCATACCACAGACTTTTGAAGGTCACCTATCCACTCTCACCAGCTTCACCAGCATAAGGTATAATGCTTTGAAAGATGGCAGGCACCAACCCAGAAAACCAGTTTCAGCTAATGCCTGTGCTCAGACCATGCAATTGCATACTCAGTGTCACAGGCAACGGTTTGCTGACTTTGATCTTGATCATTCCTGAATCCAGAAGCTCCATTTAATTCCTGTATTTCTACTGTGCTTTTTACCTCTAAGCAATAACCAGGACCAGATCAAGTCAGAAATGTTAGATCTATTTTGTAAAGAATATCAAAAACTAATGTTGTTTCTTTTGTTTTCTTTGCAGTTACCCCCTCAAAAATTCTAGAAATTTTAGAGATGGTTGCACTGATCTTCAACTTTCTCCATCCAAACTTGTATGAATGCAGAGTTCAAGGTTGCCAGAGAAATCTTATTGTTATTGATCTTATTTTATTGACTTGATTTTTTCTACTCATGTTACTGACCTAGCTTCAATCAATTTTATTAATAATACAACTAGAGTTTTTCTACAGTGCTTTCCAGGTGAGTTGTGGAGGTTAGAGTGCTAATTTTTCTGTAGTATTTTCTCATACATTTCACATTTCTAGACACTAAGAAAAGCCTTGATTGTTCCTGTGTTAAGTGCTCTGTATTTTGAATGTGTTCATTCAGTTCCACCCTGTAAATGTGTTCTGAAACCCTGAAGGTTGTGAGGTCTTTAACTCAGCTTTTCCTTGAATTGTGGTATATGCATTTTTGAAAGCCTGCGTGTTGGAAGAATGCCAAATGTTTTGTCACATTTAGATTTTGTTTCACATTTGCTGTTTCTATTGATGTCTCTCTACTCAGGGGCTAAGCCATACAGTATCAGCTTCCTTCTCCAGTACTGTTTCTGTGTCAGTAATGTCTATCTATCTGTTGTACTTGACTGGCGTTTATTACTCTTCTCTTTGAGAGCCTTGCAGTCTTAATTTTTCACTGAACAAGGGAGAAGTAACTTATCCTGAGATAAATTGGAAGGCAGAAACATAACTGGGGAATGAAAATGAATTCCAGAGACTCCTACCATACCCTACCTTCTTCTGGGCCATTTTGCAGACCACAGTCTTGTAGAGCTAGAAAAAAGTCTTTTTAGTGAGTTACAATGAGCTGCCATGAAGTAAGGTATTTAAGTAGAGTATTCAAGTAAGGTATTCTGGCCTAGGTGCCTGAATTCAGTCTGAACCCAGAGCCTCAGCTCCAAAAGTCTCCTTCAGGTCACTCTTCAGAAACTTTGCTGACTACATGGAGGGTCTAGGGGCCCAAGTTATAGACTTAAGTTGGACAGTGCAAATTGTCCCCAGGATGCAGACAACAGCCTTGTTCAGATCTGCATTATTATTACATTCCAGTCCTCTCCTTTCATTTAGAAGGCCAGGTTTTCTACTGGATACCTTTCTTCTTTATTTTTAATGCATATTTTGTTTAAGAGATTTCAGCTATCTTAAATTCTCCTAGTAACCCCTCCTCCATGAGCATATCCAGGCACAAAATGGCCTCTTGACTCATTAATCCAAGACT
The DNA here is from genome assembly GCF_003343035.1 of Apteryx rowi. Classification (NCBI taxonomy): domain Eukaryota; kingdom Metazoa; phylum Chordata; class Aves; order Apterygiformes; family Apterygidae; genus Apteryx; species Apteryx rowi. Next base: position 607,361 of record NW_020450419.1, on the reverse strand, counting down.
TGGCTTTCTGTGGCAAAGCTGTGCAACTGGATTTATGGGGAAATCCCAAGAGCATGTTCTGTTCTTTTTAACATCAGTTGTAATGTTAATGGCTCCAATCAATAGCTTATGACATTTAGTACAAAGACAAGTAAGTACAGAATATATACACACCATTTGCATCCAGAGTTCTGCATGGAAGATAAGAAATTTTACAGGAATTAGTTGTTGTGTCCTACACATCCTACCCTTCACTGAGCTTCACCTACTGCTTCTTTAATGCCATTGTTTGAAAGTTTAGAGGAACAGTATTTGTATTTGCCTCCTGCCACATAATGGGTGGTAGACCTTTAGATACCCATTCTCATGAGGAGATCAAAGGGTACAATTTTTAAATGAATATGTGAGTTTACTAACAACAACATGATCACGAATATTAGTCTAGAAGCTGACCTCCCATGAAGATAAGCAAGCTGGTGATTGGATACTCTTAATTATAATAATTATGTTCCAATTAGGCATCAGGACCCTGCTGCCTTCAGCACTACCCAGGAAGGCAGCAAGATGACCTTGCCTCAAAGAACTGTCTAAGGAATGAAACAAATGGCTGCAGCACACACAATAGGGAGCACAAGATAAAATTCAGTCTATTGTGGCTGGCATGATCAGGTGCAAGCACAGCACCTCCACACAGTTTGCTAGTATAATCCAGTGCTGCGCAGTAGGTTACCTCTGATCCCAGCTATAGCTAATCTAGAAAGCATGTAAGGATGGAGTCTCCACATGGCCCAGCACAGCTCAGCTCATTTCTTATTGCTTATACACATGGAGTTCCCTGAAGAAAGACAGGGTGAAATTCAGACCTGCTGATGCATGTTGCAATATGCTCAGTTGTCTTCTTCCCCAATTTCCATGTATCTGTGCTCCTCAGCCTTGTCTCATAAGATTTGCCACTAGTACTGCCATGCTGATTCCATTTCATGGTGCTAGAGCACATATAACGTGGGATATAGCAGCTGTTATTTTCTACAGCCAACACCCTTAAAGGTTGGGACAGTCCCATGGAAGGAGCAGGAAGGCCATATGTAAGACGATTCTAGTTTAGGTGTAAGTGCAAGAAGAATATCCTTTTGAGTGTAGAAAAGAAAACTGCTCACTTAAATAGATGATACTTAATGACTAAAAACTTAAATAAGCAAAGCACCAGCCACTCTTTTTAGCCGCTCCTAAACACAACGTTTTTTGCTCCCTCTGGTGGCTCTGAAATAGCAGATCAGTAACACACATCTGTCAAAGCAGTCTGCTAGTGGGACTGGTGCACTGTGCACAGCCAGTTTAGAAGAAGATAGTCCCATGGCTGTCATTGTACCCTTCCACTTGCTCCCTTCCCTACAGAAAAAAGCCTGGAAGCACCTATTTGATAAAAAAGTCACAAAAAATAATGAACATAGAGTTTTGTAGTATACATCAGTGTTGTAAATCTAATTACTTAGTCTCAAGACTTCAAGGCAAAATTAGTGAAAAAAGATAAGATGAAGCTTACTGTCTATTGACACAGAAGGTATTGTTGCATGGCATGAAAACAGGTCCAAAAATCTCAAATAAATAAAGGCTACTACTAAAACCATTTCATAGGTTTGGAGATATAATCTATTCAGGTCTCACTGCAGCCAATTCTTTATTGAGCAGTCATATCCATGATCCAAAATAAAGAGACAGCTAATTACATTTATAGGTGATACAAAATCAGGAAATGTTGCAAATTCCAAGGAAAAAAGAGAAGTAATGTAGATTGCATTTAATTCCGTGTAGCTCCTTGTACGTGCCCCTTAACTGTCAAAGCTGAGAAAGAAATAGAGTTTGAAAATAAAACAAAATTAGATTCAGCCTGGGAAAATGCACACAGGGGAAAACTCATCTAAAACTAAATTTTTTGGAGGAAAGGGAAATACTTGAAGAGTTGACTATTGAGAGAGATAGATGGTGAGAATGAATAAATGAATTATGAGTCTGCAATGCAATGTGCTGAAGGGAAAAGCCAATGTTATTAGGAGTTTCTTGCACCTGGAGTTATGCAGTCATGCAGGAAAGATTAAAAGAACTAATTTGGCCAAAATCAGGCTGTTAGTTTTGGTGACATTTATTTTGGCCTGAATGTGGCTTTCCAGTGTACATAGTTTGGTTAAATAGTGGGGAAAGCAGCATCCACCAAGCATGGCCAACTTCCCTGATCCTCTGCACCACATAACTCAAAGCTTCACATGGCCAAGATCTACTACACCAATGTATCTCTCAGAGCACAAGGTGGTGAAGAGCTGAGTGGACCATAGACAGCTGGTGACAGGGATCCTGTTGTGACACTGCAAGACAGAGGATGAATGTGGATCTGGTTCCCAGGCTGGATACTATGGCCTCTCTAGCATTCCACAGCTGCCAGGTATTTGGTCAGCCAGCATCCTCCACCTCAACAGAGATTTGCCCCTGGACATATGACGCAGACCCAGAATGAGAGGTAAACATGAAGTGTGTAAGAGATGTGGGTTGGCTACCCATAGCTAACGTATCTCAAAGCAGAAATCATCAAAAAGAGAGGGAGAGCTATCCAAAGGATGTGCGACTTTCAAGAAATGACGTATGAGCTGAAGATTTGAAGGATAATTCACATGTTAAAAATGTCCTAGTAGCGGGCTCTAATAGATTGCTGAATAATCCCAAGGGAAGCAATAGAAACAGTTCAGAGACATAAAACTCTCCAGGTCAAAGTAAAAGAAAATAAAGGACAATCCTGAAATGGCTGCAAAGAGATGAACAAGACAAGCTGATACTATCTCTAACTCACATTATTCTGTATCAAAACATCACAGAGCACTCAGGAAGAGAAGTGGGGCCAAACTGAGCCCCAGTAAAAGCAGATTAATCTGTTGAAAAGACAGGAGATGGTACATCATAGTGATATACACTAAGGTCTGACAAACATTTTCGCCCCATAATTCCTGAATCATGCCCATACATTTTAGTTGTTTTTGAGTATTGATAGAGAAATTCAGAATACAAGATACCCCTCAGTTGGTGGAAAATGTGCTATATCTTTTGATAAGCTAATTCAGCAGTTAATTATCTTGATTCTTTAAAACATGCACTTTGCTTCCCTTTTTTTTTTTTTTTTTAACCCGTCTTCTAACGATTGGGCTTCGTCATGCCTCTGCTAAAGAGCCTTCAAACACTTTGTTCTCTGCATAGGCAATGCAGCCTGCAAGCTAATCTCCATGTAGTCAAATTAAGCCATTCAATCCCCAAGAGAGACATGATTTAAAACTCATCCCTCCTGTTGTTTTCTCCTGTTGGCTAATTTAAGTAGCTCCCTTCTCAGCACGCTGGCTCTAGTGAATTCTGTTCCTTAGCACCCAACACTCCAATGTGTCATTAAGTCAGGAATGAAGGCCTTGAAAGCCAGGTACTGCAACATTCAGTGTTGCAGTGGAAACACTCTTGTGGGTCTGTGCCCCAGCCCTTGCAACTCCAAACAGAGCAAACCCTATCTTGGCCTCTACACAGCAATATTTCAGGACTGCTGTATTACCTCTACTACTCATTCCTTTCTGCTAGACCCGGGACCTTGCTCTAAGCAAGATCCCATTGCAAGTTACATAGCAGATATTTAATGTCACTATTAACAGCTGTTCTAATAGATTACTACCTAGAGATTCATAGATAGGAACTAATAGATTATGAAGAGAAGAGAGTGAAGTAAATTCTGACGTATTATGAATAGATACAATGGCATCAAATTCATGGAAATTCAGTTTTAAATCAGTGACAGGTTGGGTTTCTGCATATTTTCTGGATCCCAGTCAGGAAGTGCTGTTTTGGGAATCACCACAACATGTAGTAAGCCACCAGAAATTGACAGCATTTGTCATGGATCTGCCAGATGGGGCAAGAGTGGATCATTAACTGAAGTAATAGCCTATTCAAGTGGAAATATCTTAAGAGAACGACTTGACTGAAACCCACTAAGAGAATGAGTTCCTTCACCACTCTTCAGGGGAATGAAACAGAGAGTTGGAAAACCTCAAAAGCAAAATTTAAGAACCAAGAATTGGTGGTGGGATACTCAAAGTCAAGATATTCACAGGGGGGTAGGAGGCTTTGGGTTAGAGAGAAAAAGGAGAAATGGAGGATTTTATGGACAAGGTTTTGATTAACTGTGGGACCAGCCAAGCTCAAAAGAAACTAGTCTGGATGCAGTTCAGAGGGAACCACAGTCAGGAGACTTAGCCAACTGGTCAGATTGATAGACAGCTTCAGGGAGTGATTCAGCCCAGATAAGATCTGATTCACCCTCTGGAAGTGCCAAGCTTCTGATTTAGATATTAGGGAAGACTGACTCATTCCCTGAAGGTGCCTTTCTCCAAAGGCTGTAGAAAACCCACAGCACAGCAAGGGCTAAAAGCCATTTGGAAGAACTGAGTCTCACAGTGAGTCCTTTCCCTTGCCACCTGCTCCAACGAAGCAAGTGTGAAATCAGGTCACCCACATGGTGAGACCCTGGGAGAGTGTGTGCACAGGCGCTGAGTGCGAACGCGGTCCTTTCCTGTACAACAATGCCTAGGCCAAGGGGAGGCCTGGAGAAGCTGGACCCCCTGTCTATTCAGATGGAGGGAAGTTCATAGCATGTGATGCTACTTTGCTAGTACCTAAACACACCAGTCTGCTGAGAGTCCCTCCAGGGACAGATTACAAGGAATGTGTGAATGCTAAAATCTCCATGTATATTTGGAAATTTTGTAATTGTAACTAATTATGTTTATTTCAGTTGTTTCTGAGGAGTCAACCCAGAATAGGTCCTACTGTGCTGAATCCAAACACAATTACAGGTATTTACTCTTTTTTTAAGGAAGAACTATTTAAATATCTTTAACTATTTAAGAGAACAGCATCTCTTTTATTTACATATCTTTCTGTCTTGCTTCTATGTTTTCTTGAAAGCTGTTAGTTTAAACATACACTGCAGCATGTGGAAACTCTGAATCCCTTATTTTGTCCTGCCCTGATTATGATGAAAGTTACCTGTCTCTTAAAGTTGTTGTGAAACTTGTTTCATTATTGCTTATGAAGTGCCACAAGACTCTTGGATGGAAGATGTAACGACCTTGTAAAAAAACTATTATGATGATGATGTATAAACTATAGAGATGACAGTCAAGTCCAGGGTTTAAATACTGCCTTTCACCTGTTGCATGAAGGGAGATACCACACAAAAACTATTTCCTAATTATTTCTGAAGATAAAACTCATTATTACTTTCTCAATTCTTAATCAATACTTTAAAGCCTTCTGTTTTATAGAACAGTTCATCAATATTTTATTTATTTTAATAATTTATCCTTTATTACAGAACCAGATGTGCCTGCAGCACGTTTGTCCTCAAGAAACCAGAGCAGGGAGGAGAAGGTGCCCAGAATCCAAGTCACCTGGGATTAAAGAACTCACATTTTCCTCTGTCCTGTCCATCTGTCTGGCTAAGTCTTGGGTTCAGTCACAGGGATTCCAGTGATGGGCTCTCAGCTCTCAGGAGACCCCAGCATCATTTGCCAGGATGGTTCCCTGGGTGCCCTTTGAGCTCATGGGGAAGGAATAAAGTGTTAGGATGAAAGAGTCTATTTCCTTCTTTTCTGGGGAGCTGGGAAGCAGAGCTGTGAATGATAGTCATCTCAGCTGAAGGATTTTGTGTGGCTAGCTATGCAGAACTGCCCATTCTGGAATGGGCAGCACCTTTGTTCACAGTTTTGTACTGCTCTAGGAAAATCTGAAGATATTTGGGGGTTTATAGTTATTACTGGAAACTCGGCTAGCACTGGTTTCTAGGAGCTCTTCCTTTCACTCTGTGTCTGGCTCAGAAATATCACCTTTTCCTCCTGAAGCAGTCCTTGTCTTGGTAGTCTGTTCTCTCATGATTTCTAGACTGCCAGGTGATGCAGATCATGCTGATCAGCCTACTGCATTGTTTCAGCCACAGGGCTGATATTAGACTGTTCTCCTGTACATGTACACACCTAAGGTTTAACATTTAAAGGCTGTGTTTTTAATTTTCTGGCTTCCTCTTCACTTCCAATTGCAATTCAGGTGCTTGATTTTGTTTACAACAGTTTTTGTACTGGTGTTGGCTGCTTCAGTGACTGATCTTCTCTAACTCTGTTATGTACCACAGTAGATGGTGTTAGCTGAGATACTTGGTCCCTATTTTTCAGTACAGATTGGGCTGGTGACAGGGTGCTGTCAGAGAAAAACATCTGATTATACAGTTCTTTCCCCAAGCTCAACCTGAAAGAGCCTGCACTGGCCTTGATTAGGCATGACAAAACCTGTCTCTCCCTTCCTCCCCTAGAAGGCCGTGCTGCTGGGAGATGGTTGTTTTACATACCTTTTTTTCCACTGATGTGAAACAAATACTGTGTAAGGGGAATAGAAATAAACATTGCTGTTTATTGATATAATAATCTAGGACAAAATGAAGACCAGTATGGGTAGTGGTTTCAAAATTGCTGACAGCTGGAAAATGTTTTCCTTTGGATGAAGAGCAAGCCAAAGAAAAGGGATCCAGATCCCTCAGGTGCTGCATGTGTGTGCAGGAATGAGGGAGGAGAAAAGGTAAAGAGGAATAAGAATACAATGGAGACCAGGAGAGCAGAAAGAGATGATGGAAGGATGACAAGAGGGAACGAAGAAGATTCTCTATGTAAGAAGAAAAGAAAAGGTAGAAAAACACTGAAGACAGAAGAGAAGGGAAGAGTTGTAGATAAATTGAGTAGCAAAAGGGAGATAGAAACAGTGCAGAAGAAAAGAAATAACTAGGCATATTGCTAGAGGTAAGATGCTGAGGGAAATATGCTGAAACAGCTCTATATCACAGGGAAGTCAGATTAAATACAAAGGCAGGAGGGTAAGGAAGATATAGTATTGTATATAATGGGAACAGACATAAAGAAGAAAAAAAAATGGAAAAGAAAGAACCAAAGCAACTGAGGCAGAATAAACACATCACTTTTGATTGTTTCACAGTGTAGAACAACTAATGTCGATTCCCTGTAAAACAAACACATAGTCAGTCAGGTAGAGAGAAGGGTAAGGTGGAGCAGTCAGTTTGCTGCCCCTTCCAGGGTCAGATTAATTCCGGTGCACGTTAGACACCTGACTGTGCTGCCTAAAGCTTAGAATATCATTGCCTTAAATTTACTCTGTAATCAATGGATAAAGAGAGGGCACTTCCAGAAGGGAATTCAGAGCATCCATCTCCTTCTATTGACTGAAAAAAGTCCAGAATGATGACAAACCAGATTTACAGGTCTCAGTCATGTCCCTACCCCTCAAGCAATCTTCCTAACTACTAAACAAGCTTTAAGCCCTTTGCCCCTCAGATTGTTTGTGACAGAGCCCTAATCAGTACATTCACAGCTATTTCTCACCCTCAGAGCTAAGGCTGCTGCAGGGCCCTTTGGTGAGCTAGAATGGGGATGCTCATATTGCCACTACCCATGTTGAATTGTGTTTGTGTAGGAACAAAAGATTTCAGTGTGTGGACATGCTGGTGTATCTCAGTCCCGAACTACAGGAGCCCCAGTTAGTCCAATCCAACATTTGGTAGAGCAGAGACAGCCACATGCACTGAACTCTGTGCTGGGTGGGAGGGTGGTGATATGGACAAGGAGAAAGCAAGTCAGCCCCTTATGCTCTGTGAACTTTTTCAGGATTTAAGCAGTTGCCAACAGTGAAGAACTGCCACCCATCCCACTAAGTTCGGGTGTTGCACATATTACACATCCTTCCCCTTGAACAGCTCCATTGCCTTTGATGAATCACTTCATTAGAGTTACTGAGCTTAGTAGAGCAGCAGAGTTACTCTTTCACTTGTCCTTTCCTTAACCGCTGTCCAAGCCTCATAGCATTTTAAGTAACAACACGAGACCAGTAAGATCCTGACATGGTTTGATAAGCTTTGCTTCTGTGGCGTCTCTTTTGTTTAAAACCCTGTTGATTACATTTTCTCCTAAAACACAGGATGATTTCCAACTTTGCGCCCACAGAATGATTCATTCGACTTCTGAATCATATGAAGGCTTACAAAGATCCTGCCCCAGCTCCCTACCCAAAGGGAGAGGAGAGAGGAGGGGGGCAACATCTTTATTTCTTCTGCTTCCAAAAGTTAAGGACATACTTAAGCTCGTGCTTAGTGGAGAGTTTATTAATATGGAGTAATTAAAGCCAATGTTCAATTTAGTCTTAATAATGCAGATGTCTCTCAGTTCCCTTGAGACCTGCTATACTAGAGGCAGATGATAGCAGTGGTTTTCAGAGCACCAAGAGTAAATGTATGCAAATCCCTACATCATTCAGATTAGCCCAATGCTGAATGGAAGCCAGATGTGTTCTAGGTCTAATTCTCACAAAAGCAAAGAAAAGAACCATCCAGACATCGGTTCAATTATTCTAAAAAAAGGGGGCCTGGTGACATACCCAAGATGCACAGTTGACCCACCTGTTCATCTGTAGTTTTACTCAGAAGATAAACAAAGGATTCTTTTGCCTTGGAGAAGGGGAAGCTCAGTGGGTGAAGATGATTCAGAGCCACAGAAAAACTTGTAAAAACAGATCTGCCTATTGATTATCTGACATTTACAATATGTCTAGCTGAGGACAGTACAAAAACAAAAAGGAAATCCCTGCCCCAAAGAACCTACACTCTAATATTGGTACTTTTATGGCTAAACTTTTTTTTTAATCTCTATGGTAACAGAATTTCACATCTTAAAAGAACACAGTGAAAGTTTAGTGCTTAAATCTATTTATAGAGATGTGTAGGAAACATAGTTAAGGAGAGAGACAGTATATAAATGGGAATGGCTTAGCTACTGAACTTTTGGAATTCAGCACCAAAGTGAAAGGGCCTTTAGGGAGAAGAGGGTCAGTAATGCAATGAAGACTGCAGAGTTCAGAGGGCCATGCAAATAGTACCTTTTATTGAAGGACAGATTTCATCCATACTAAGACTCATTTATACTGAAACATTTCCATTTGAAAATTTCCTTCCCTAACCTTCCTGTGCAAAGAACTTCTGGGGTGATGCCTTGTTCTCTCATTTATAGAGTTGTTCGCATAAGGTGAGGAAGTAATTTATGCATATAATCTGCTGATTTTCTATAGGGCTTTAGCACTTATGACTATATTCAGACTGTCTGCTATAGGTGCATAGCCTGCACATTATGACTAACTCAGCATGTGAGTTCAAGGGAGACATGAACAATGCAGACTCCCTATCATTACCTAGGATTGCTGGGTAGCTTCCTAAATATTCAAGGGAGGGAAGAAATTTCAACACCTAATTTAGTTTTTTTTAAAAAATGATCTGAATGTGGCCCTAAGTCTCTGAGCTGCTTGAGAAAGTCAGCTCTCAGAACTGCAGTATGGATAGTTCTCATGCGGCTAGCCACTTTGTAGGTAATCCTTAGAAAGGCAAGAGAGAAAATCTGGATCAGAAGGAACTAGATCTATTGGACCCTGAAACAGGAAGATTTTCAGTCTTTTAATTCTCTCTTGACACTATGAAAAAAGGGGGGGGTTGCTGTTCCAGATGAAGATGGGACTTCTGTACCAGTTCATTTATGTGGGTTTTTTTGGTGACAGTGATACTGCTCTCCGAGGATCTGACCTGAGCCTGTAGATTCATTTTCCAGGGGCACAGTAGCAATAGCATCATATGAGAACCAGCCACAACTAAAATTTCTCAGCTATCAAACACATAGGTGAAAGTGTCAGGTGAGTGTGGTCAACCAGTAGCTCTTGATCCATGTGCTGTTCACAAGTAATTCAAATGCATCTCTTTACTAGGACTATACAATGTGACTAGCAGGGAGAAGGGGAGGAGGGCACTACTGACTCTGTGGCTTTTGGATTATTTGAAATGAGCAAAGAGAGACAAGTAAAGCTAACATCATTGGTATCCCTAGGATCCACCACACTACCCATGATGAAATGGTGAGATACCCTGTGAACCATTGACACCACCCACCTGTAAGCTGCTTTTAATGTACCATTTCGTTCCCCTCAGTCCTCTGTGAGCTGTAATGTGTGTCAGGACATATGAAAAATCTTCTGTGTAGCTTGTAATGTCAGTGAAGTTGGCCTATCTCTTGTGGTCTGCTTCACAGAACGGCCTCAGATTGTCCCCACTCCCGTTTCCCTGGGAATATGTTCTTGTGATCAGCAGCAGGAATGAAGACTAAGATGAATTAATAGGAGAAGGAGAAACTGTACACAAGTAAAGACAGCTTCAGGACAGAAAGGGAAAAGACTAATAGGTTATGACAAAAAAACAGAACATGAGAGTTTGGCATCTAAAAGAAAGCAAGGGGGTATCTGAGTGGTTGAAATGGAAGAAGCTGTTAGTGACCTGTTTGTGCATCCCACACTCTCCTTGGGGTTTGGCTGACTGGGCTCAGGGCCAGCTTTGGTAAAACAGGTGACTGACCTTGAAGTTGTGAGAGAGCTGGTTGTGAAGCCTTGGTGGGTCTTGCCCCTTCTCTTGGAGTTGTATGTAAGCTGAGGCTCTTGCTCTTGGCCTCTGCCTGAGCTGTGCACCAGCTAAGTTATGTACCCTCTTGACCCTGACCCTGACCCACAGACTGACTTCTTGGACTTGCCTGGTTATCACTAGATTGTGTTTGACCCTGGTTACTGTCACCAGATCTGCCAGTCATAAATCCTTTAACAGAGCTAACCTGGCCTCCTCTCCCATATTTCTGCACTTCTTGTGAGTGTGGGCCCTTTCACAAGATGGGAAACTTTCTCTGAACACCGCAAGCAGACCTGGGGTCTTTTGCACCACAAAACACAGTTCTGATCTTACCTTGGTCAGGTTCTTATGTGAGAATGGGGATGTTCTCCAGAAAAATCAAGAGCACAGTGAGAGAGGCATTTACTCTGTGGTAGTCAGACATATGCATGCAGGGTCCAAGCTGTAATCTGCTGAGTGTGGTGCTGTATCCATTCATCTGAGTACAACTTCATAGCTTTGAACTGGAGCTGCCTTCTATCTGGGCAACTCAGAGCGTGTGCAGGTGAGCTATGTATTTGGCTGCAAAAAACTGTGAAGATACACCCTAAAAGACAAAGGTAAAATTGTCTCTTCAGCTACCTCACTAATCTGGGCATTTGGTCATGTTCGTACCAACATTTCCTACCTTCCTCCCCACAAATTTCAGATGTAGAAAAACCCTTGTGGGACCAACAGATTGGCACAGACATGCCAGTACACATGCCACATAATCACTGAGCATAGATAGCCCCCAGGAATTAAAAACAACGTATTCATGGAGGTACTCAGACTGTTTGCCAAGTGACTGCAGAAAACCAAAGCTCTCTCAGGCAATCTTCTAAATTCTAATATCCTCTCAAAGTTCTTCCAGTGTCACACTCAAAAAACACTTGTGACCTGATTATTTCTCAAAAAATATTGAGTAGTCCCAAGATTGTTCCTTGAGGAATAATAATATCTCTCCAAGCCTGCTAGTCCTCCTTTCAACAAGGCCTGCTGTCATGTTCTTTGTGGCCAGAAATTTACTCACAGAGTTAGAAGAGATACTTTACTCCTTCTTCAGCAAAATGAGATAAATGGTTGCTTTAAAGATGGAGCACCATCTTCCAGGATGGGAAAAAATGATATCTAACTACTATATATGTATAGAGAACGGTAAATTTGTCATTGAAAAAGTTTTGATGGAAAGTGCTATTTTCACTAAGTTGGAATCTTTACTGAAAGAATCATTGCTAACGAAATAATCTTAAAAATAAATGCAAGTCAACATGTTCAGAATGGAAAGCAATTTTTTTATGGAATTTTTTTTTTTAGAGAAAAATGTGTTCCTTTTTATGAAGAAGCTTTCATTTTATCTTGCTTTTAATTTATTGCTTCCAATTGATAGACTCCCTCTCTGTAGCAAAAATTCTTATTAGTCCCTAGGCACACGAAGTTTGTATTTTATGGTAGTGACTGCCAACCTGTTTCTATTATTCCAGTCTGTGAGGTCAGCCAGTTCTCCCTCTAGCATTGCTTTATTCTCCTCTATATTGACAATATTTCCCAAATTTGTATCACCAAGAAATTTTTCCTACAAAGTAGAAATTCATCATTTGGGAACAACAGAGAAAGAGAAAGACCTATGTGATATGTCAGTCACAAGGTAACCATGACTAACAAATGTGATCCTGTAATACACTGGTTGCAGTATGCCCAGTAAAGAGATGGAAAAACTACTGCCAATGTATGCAAAGATGATAAGACTCCATTTATCACCTTCACTATTTTGCAGTGAGCTTTTGAAAGAAGGCAAGAGAAAGCAGAAGAGACCATATCTTTCTCTGCTGGGATGCAAAAGCAAAGATTGAAAGCATGTGTAGGAGCAATTGCTTTCAGCTCTATCATGAAAAGATGTGTTCAGGGGTCCTCTTTACAATAAACACCAGAGAACAATATGAAGGAGGACTGGAAAGACCAAAGGTGTCAGATGTAAAGGGGAAAAGAGAAAGGATGTTTTTACAATATGTGAAAAAATGGATGTTGGAAGGAAATAGATGTGAAGGAAGAAAAATCAGTGAAAAGGGAGAGATAAATGAAACAGAAAAGAAAGACTAAGAATTATGAAGGCTTAGAATTATGTCTACTGCAGAATTTTCCCACAAGAGATATTTGAGACAAGCAATGACGAGGCAGGATGATGGGTTGGAAGTAAAACATCTCCTACTGGGAGAGTGATATCTGAGTCAAAGGTGAGCATTTTATGTGAGGAAAATGTCTTCTTACATTGGGAATAGAATAGAGAGATATTTTTCAGCTGAATCTTCCTTTTTTCCCCACTGATTCAGTGGCACTTAAAACTCACAAAATTTGGAAAAAAAATTAAGAAAATAAATACTGAAGTGGAAAGTTGAAACTATTTATCTTGACCTTTTCTAAATTGAACATTTGATCTTTTTAACTCAAAGAAATCTTTTTGTTTGGAAACTTATTTACATTTTTCTAAAAAAGGAGAATTATTAAAGTCCCAGATGCAATACTTAGCTCAATCCAAGATAAAGCTTTCATTCTTAAAAAAAATATTTCTAGATGCTTTTGGCATTGATGGTGAACCCACAATCTGTTGTTTGCACCGTCTCAGATCCACCTGTAGTATGGATAGCAACTCAGTAGTGAGTGGTTACTGGGCTGCATGTCCTCTCAGAAGCAATAACTTATTTAGCAAAGACATACATTAGCAGCAGACATGCCTTCTCCTAGGTGCCAAGAATATGGTCCTTCTATATGAAAGTGAAGGACAGAATTCTTAATATGTCACTCTCCCCATCTAGTCCCAGTTTCCTTATTTATAAACTATTTTCATCTCAGCACTATCTCAAGAGGCTCTGGTACTTGTCTTCCTGAGATGTTTTCTTCACACCATCCAATCTAAGTGTAATTTTCTACACTTCCCTCACAAGTATCTTCTGACCCTGAGAAACTGTAGATAAGAGAATTGCAAGACAGGGAAACAGCTTGGGTGGCAGGGATGGAGGAGTGAGAGGCTTCTAAACCTTTCCAGTGTCCGTCAGACAAGTTTAAGGTTGAGGGGCTGTTGGTTTGTTTGTGTTTCCTTCCCCCTCCTTGCCACGTTCTCCTTTTCCTTCTAGTAGCAGACACCAACTCCAGCGGAAATTTCAAAGCTGTCTGGAGACATTTAGTCAGGTTAATAGGCTCTGAAATCCAATAGGATTACAAAAACAGTTGTCAGATGCATCCAGGCAGAAAGAAACCTTCTCCCAAGTCCCTGAGCACTTGTCTGTCACAGGGCATGCAGAAGGCCACTGCGCTCAGGGGATCACAGCAAGGGGCCCCCCTGCCTGGGGTCCTTCATGGGAGCAGATGCACCACCCTCTCACCCAGGAGTTCGACTGGCAGGAGTAGGAGCACACCCCGAGGGACCTTCCTGTCCTCTCCCTCTCCCCACCGGCATCACCTGCATCCCAGAGGGTGGTCAGAAGTATGACAGGAGCTGGCTCAATACTTCTCAGGGAAGGGAAAAAAATTGAGGGTTTTTTTCAACCCATAGATAAGTGACATGGTCCATGCCAAAACTAGACTGTTCCTGCCAAGGGACTGATGGGCGCCACACAGGCAAGCATGGGACTCAGGGTGGTGCAGGCCACAGAAGAGGCGTTTGCTCTGGGGTGCTTCCCAAGAGTTTAGGAACCCCAGGTGTATCACAGCTGGAGTCACCACAATGTGGGGGTTGCCGTAGCCTTCCAATGACCCCATGAGTGCTGAGCAAACCTAGTCAGCAAAAGAGAAGTGACACCGCAGACTCACACTGTAAGCATCTAGGTACTGTGGAACTTTGTACTGGGTTATTTGTTGACCATGCATACTGTTATCTGTTGACAACCTTGTTGACCATGTTGTTATTGCTGAGACCACTGGTTCTGTTGTGTAACCGTGGTCTGGCACTGTTTGACTGAATAATGAACTAAGCCCAGGAAGGATAAAAGCAAATAAGCCACATACCTCTGGTGTGGACTCAGACTCACTGTCAGCTGCCCTGCAGACCCAACAGCCCACCCATCAGCGGGGACACCCCTGATGCCAACTGTCAGGGAAAACCTGAATCATCTTGGTGCAGTTTGAGCGTGGTGAGAATAACTGGGGGAAAACTATACCAGACGGGTGGCCCATAAGGACAAGGAAAGGGTGAGAGCGGTCATTGTACCATGCATCCGAGAACCATCAATGTACCGTGCATCCATGGCTTCACCGTAGAGCTCTGATATATGTATGCTGTTTTTTAGTTCTGTTATATTTCTAGCTTTACTATACTTTTTAGCTTTATTATACTTGTAGATTGCCTGTTGTTAATTGTTTAGTGTTGTCCAGTGTCTGTCATATGTGTAGAACTTCTTAGCTCTAATAAATTCTTATACTTAAGAAATGATGATCTCTCAAGTTCAGTGCAACTAACCCCAGAATCCGGAAGAATTACAGATGCTCCTCTAGTGGCATGTGACAGGGACTGTGCCTGGGGCAGAAGGTAATGAAATGAGACAGAAAGCCTTGGAGAAACAGCCCTTTTTTTTCTGGCTACAAGAGGTTAGGGGCAGTGGTTTACTGGCCTTTGGACTAGGTTGCTCCTTCTTACCCCACCTGTCCTGAATTATTCCTTTATGGCAGCAGTCATGGCCAGACCAGATCTGCAGATCTCTGGACTTGTGAAAACAAAGAGAGGGATCCTGTCCTGGGTAGTCTGTTGTCATAGGTAATAACCATTACTGTCTATGGCTGGATAACACCCTGTGCCTCACTCTCTACCCACATCATACAAATAAGAAGAGGGTTTTCTGAATCTTCCTCTCCCCAGCCCCCTCGACAGACTTCCCCAAAGCTCAGGTGCAGTCCAGTCCCGAAAAGGAGAAAAGAGATCTGCTCTTCTCTGATCCCAATCCCTGTCAAAGGAGACAGTCTTGTTTCCAGGGAAGATGAAGAAGGATAGCCGGAGGACATCTGATAGCTCCAGAGCAAGTCACAGCACTCTGGTGCAGACTTTGCTAAATAGGCACAGCTTCCAATAGATTTGTGAACTGCGTCTGCCCTAGACAGACAGCGTCGCAATAGGAAGAGTGTTAGGGACAGTCAATGAGGACACGTGGCCATGTTCCAAAATAAGAGGCAAAGCCACAAATGGACAAGAGGATATGAGGGATGAAGCCACATGGAGGTGGACAGTCTATGTGTAGAGTATGCATGAATACAGAATAGGGAAATAAAACAGCTCTGTAGAAAAGGAGCTGGGAGTTATCACAGATCACAAACTGAGCATGAATCCACAATGTCCTGCTGTTGTGAAGAAAGCAAATATCCTATTGGGTTGTATAAACAAAAGGATAGTTTGCCAAGCCCACAAAATAATCCTTCTACTTTGCTCACAGCGTCAATGAGCCAGCCTCAAGAGCTGCAGTTATGTGTACCACCTTAGGCGGCAAATTCTAATAGTGCTTTTAGAAAATCTCCAGGACTGTAGACTTTGTTTAGATATGATAACCTTCACTGAGTAGCAGCTTAGTAGCAGTAATTACGTTCTTAATGCCAACAGCCCCCCCACTGATGATAAATATATTTTTGCAATACAAGACTTTACATAAGCATTATGTATTTATTAGCCAAAAGGAGATTCTTAATACAAGGCATCTAAAAATTATATTCCTTGTTTAAA
The DNA here is from genome assembly GCF_003343035.1 of Apteryx rowi. Taxonomy (NCBI): domain Eukaryota; kingdom Metazoa; phylum Chordata; class Aves; order Apterygiformes; family Apterygidae; genus Apteryx; species Apteryx rowi. The sequence continues at coordinate 591,093 of NW_020450419.1, read as the reverse complement.
TGTACCATAGTCACATAACATAATATTTTCCCTTGATGAAAGCATATAGATGCTTTTAAGAATGTGGATATATATTTCAAGCAATGTATTTTATTCTCTTTTTCCTTCTACAAGTCTCTCCTGAAATGATGATGAATATCTTCCTCTTCTTCATTAGTTATTTGGTTAGTACAGTTTTCAAGCTAGCACATCTCTAAGGCATTCAAGTATACCTCCCTGTTTATCAGAAGGGTGAACTCAATTACATTTCCTAAGCCTCAAAATTGTTGGCAGTGATGGCAACTGAGTCATCTACCCAACATTCATTAATACCAGTTGCTCAGCCCTAATTTGACATACAATGGCTTCACAGTGCAGACATTCTCACCAAAACCTTTCCTGAAGGTTTGCATACAGTTCATGTTGCACTAGTCTTATAAGGGGAAATCTGACTGGAGTCAGTTCCATCCTTTTTGACACAAAAAGTCAAATAGTGATACTCATGAACAGATGATTATAAGAAATGGTGTTATTTATTGTAAAGAATAGAAGATTGAGTGGGGACATAACTGTCCCCAGATACAGAAAATTGCTGCAAAGAAAGAAGGAATTGAGTTTTCTCCATGCCCATGGTGGCTAGGGTGAAAAATAATGGGAAAAAATCATAAAGCAAAAAAGCATCAGGTTAGACATTAGGGAAATCACTAACAGTAAGGAGAGCAAAGCATTGCAGTAGGTTGCCTCCTTCACTGCAAGTCTTGGAAGAATTATTCAGTTCTCTGAGATTTGGAGAGGACTTTCTTACTCCTGTAACTTTATTGAAAGACTGAGAAAATTCTTAGTCTTCCTTAACATCAGATTGAAGTTGGAAGACATAGTCATATTTGATTTGGGAGCCCCTCTCTCTTTTGTGAAAGCTGAATAAGTTACTCATTGTTATATTTTCTTTGAAAAATCACCTTCCAGCGCATATTGGACAACACTGAGGGCCTTAGAGCTCTCTATACTTTTGAAAAGCTCTTCCTTAGACAGGGAGAGCCTGCAGTTTCATTGACTGTCAAGAGACATTCATCTCCTAAGGTCCAGATTTCTAAAAGCATTTATGTTTTCCAACACAGTTTTACACAGTCTAAATGACTGAGGCTCCTAAGGCTTAATTTCAAAACTAACTTAGACCTAAACTCCTAAAACTGAAGGACTTTCAAATAATCCAAGATATTAGGCCCAGATCCTCAAAGGTGAGAGGTATCTAATCTCCAATGATTTCACTGGAGTTAGGTGATGAATACCAATAAGATTCTGTACCTAAGTGACTTTCAAAAATAAGACTTTGGTTTCTAAATCACATATGTGCTTTTGAAAGTGTGTCCACTGACCTTTATTTCAATGTCTTCAAGAAAATCCTCAGAGTGTTTTATTTTTATCAGTCAACTCTGTCAAAAATCCTGGTGCTCACAATAGCCTGTGTAGTAACTCAGAACACAATACAAGATGTTTAGCTTTAGCTAGAGTTTTGCATTTTTCCTTAAGCTTTGTTTGTTCTACAGGTTTTATGGAATTTATCAGAATTTATGTTCTTTTGCTTGTAAATAAACACCCTGCTGCCATGGCAGTAGATGGTCTATAAATCAGCAGAATAAATAAATAGAACAGACCTGATTTGCCAGCATACACAGCTACTGGGTGATTCTTCTTGTTTTACCACATCTTTTGGGATCCTCTCTTGCAGCAGCTCCTATATCTCACTGTTATCCTGCCTTACACAGTGAGTATAAGGGATAGAGCTGTTTTTCTTCTTCCTTTTTTTTTCTTTTTTTTCTTTAATGTTCTAGTCTTCCTCAAGCTTTGGAGCATCCTGTTGGAATTGCTTAAACACTGAAACTTAGAGTAGCCTCGAGGCTGCTCTAAGTGCCTCTGAGCATCAACAGGGGACATTCTGCTGTCAAGCCTTTCTTCAGCTTAGAGGAGTCTCCATCAGCAGCAGCTCAGATGCAGGAAGAGAAGAACAAAGGATCTTCTACATCTGGTGGCATAGGGTCACTTCTAGCAAGGGGTGTCAAGTGGCATCTCCATGGATGAGGATGATGTAGATTACCAGAGAATTGATTTCAAATGGGTTACAACTGTTTTTACCCACTACAGAACTGTTTTTCTGATCACTCTTCTATGTTCTGTAGAATTAAGACTTGCTGCTTCCTCACTGCCACTCATTGTTCCCATCACCCCCCTTGAATCTTAGTGTCTCTTCCAGATCTGGAAAAGCATCAGTGTGATTGTTCAGATACTCATGCTTGCACTAAAACAGCTGTGGAGGAAAAAGCCCTTGTAGTGGTGGTGGTGTTTTTGTTTGTTTGTTTGTTTTAACCAAATCTGGTTATTAACTCCTGTGGAGAGCAAATCACGTAACTTGAAAGTGGGAAGTGATTTACTCATTATTGTGATATGCTGACCTGCAAATTTTGCATGTGACCCCCACAGCCTCTGAAGAAGTACTCCAGCAGGGTATAAATATAGCAGTCCTCTCTGGTGTCTGTGGTACTGGAAAAGATTTTTAGCTTATCAGCATGGAAAGCAGCGTAAATGTTGGGGCACTGGGAGACCAGAGATCTCATGTCTTCAAAATTATACACACTTGCATAAAATTCACCTAGACCAGTCCTACAATTTAAGGCCAGCTTCCTAATTGTGCCTCAGCTATACAAACTCTTAAAGTACAAGGGTGTAAATGGGATTTTGCTGAGCCTGTGATGACTCTTTGGAGGAGGGAAACTTTATGTGTGAATCGGCTATTGCTTCTAGCAGAGATTTTGTCCTCCAGATACTGAGATTTGATCATACCCATATCGTCTCAGGCAATGTGTCAGATTCATAATGCACTGGTGTTGTGGTCTTATGGTGAGTTTTGAAATAATAATAACATGCTTGAGCTAATCAGAAGAACAAAACTCCCTTCAGCAGTGGCAGTTAAAGGGAAAAGGGTGGCATGGTAACTGCCTCTGTTCTCTCAGTGACACCAGGTTCTCGTTCTGCCTCTGTTACTTTTTCTGATAAACACCTTTACACTTTTTCCTACATGACACCTTCAACTTCAAGAGGTTCCCATTAAAATCCACAGTTACCTTTACATTATTTTTCTCAAAAATCACATTAAAGCCATCAGTGCTGTGACATCCCCCAAATCCTTGACTCTGGTACAGCAGTTGCTGAGCGCACTGTGACCATTGCTACTGAGCTCTTCATAGCTGTCTTACAGTCCTGAAAACTCAGGTAAGAACTATGTTTTTCTTTTGTGTTTGTACAGCACTTAGCATAGCAGAGTCCTAGACCAGGATTAGGTAGGACGCATGGATCATCCCACGGAACAAAAAACAAATAATAATGACATTGAAAAGAAGAAAAATGCATAGCAGAAATAGCTGCATTACTGATCAATGCAAGGCAGAAGGATGGTATAAAATTTAACCTCCTACAACATTTTAGAGTTAATTTGGGGTCCGTGGGATTTTTAAAAAGAGACACGGCCTACTTTTCTGAATAATTGGACAAAGAATTCTTGTTAAAATGTCTTAAACATGCATACAGAACAAAAAAATTTAAAGTTTAAAGTTTCCCAAGATTAAAAGACTGAATAAGCATTCAGGGGGAGAGGAGAGAATACTCCTGAATTTGCATAAATCCTTTTAATTAAGGTTTTTAATTAAAGCTCATGGTAACTCCAAACATTCTTTTGGGGAAAATGGAAGAGCAAGTTAAAAGTTGAATTCTGGCTCTGTAACTGTCTTTACTGAAATTAATCCTGCTTTTATAACATAGGTAGCATACACACGCATGCGATCAAACACAAGGAAACATGAAAGGGCTGGGAAAGAATAGGACTGCCATCGCCAATGGCACTTCAGTGACGTACCAGCCACAGGACACAAGGACAGCCTCTTATCCAGCCTTTGTGTCCTGGTCTGCCTTTCCAGCTGGAAAGAGTAGCTGTCTGGTTTACCTTGGGTCCTTTTGTCAGGTTTTGTCCTTTTCCCAGTGCAGGGCTGGGAAAGAGTTTCCCCTGTGAAGCCCTTCTGTGCAGATCCCCAATGTGACCTTTTGGGAACCACCTTAACTAAAACTGGTGAATGAAACTGGAGGGAGAAGGACCCTTCCTTGTGCAAGGAATCTCTTCAAGGCTCAGGCACCGTTGGGCATGAGGAGGGTCCCTTGTAGTTCCTCTTGAGACAAGATATCACTTGCCAAAGGAGATCTCTGAACTTTGGACTCCGCCTGAAGGGAGTTTAGTAGAGGTAGGAGGAAGGGAAAATGATGTGGCAAAGGATGCCACATGGGCTGATACTGTAGAGTATGGACAGATCTAATGACAGCTACAGAGCCTTTTGTTCCTATTGATAGGCTGTGGTCATGCTTTTCAAGCTTATGCTGTTTTGTTTTCCTCTTCTTTCATGTGTAGACTTAATAATGCTGAATGTGGAGGACTGTGTGTTCTTGCTTCCCTGAACTTTGTGTAAAAATTCACTGAAACAGGGGCTGGAATTCACTTGGTCCTGGATTTCAAGACAAAGGGCTATTCTTTCACAGTGAGTATTTAAATATATTTTCTTATAAAGGAAGTAGATCCAAAAGAGTCTGTGAAGCAGAGTAATTCCAGAATACCCTGTAGCCTAGAGGTAAGGCCTGGACTGAATATCCTGAACTGAGAAAAGAATGGAGAACACCCTTGAAATTAATTTCCTTTAGAAATGTCCTATTCATCAAGGCATGGAAGTGAATCTCCCTTTGTGCACTGTGTTAGAGCTATTCCGTTTTGTAAGAATTAGCATCAACAAATGGAGTTGCAGAGGGCACTTTCAGCCCCAGTGGAGGGAGGGTATAGTCTAGCCTGACAGCTGAAATGAAATAAGCTAGAGAGTCTGGCTTGATAGCAAATCAAAGCCTAAATCAAAGCTTGGAGCTACAGACATGATGTGCAATTTCCATGGGTAATACCCCTGCCAAACTGAAGTCCTTCAGAAGAGACATATGTGCTGTTGCAGGAGGTAGCTATTAAACCCCCTTTGTTTGAGGGTGTAGAGCCTTGGCATTCTGTGGGTTGGGAGTCCTGAGGTCTCTGCTATGGGCTCACCTGCAGAGAAGGTGGGTAAATGAGCATGCTTTGAAAAAAAGCACACTTGGGGCTAGACTTTTTTGCCAACAAAACTAGTTTCTCCACTAATGTTCACACTGGTATCTCTACACTACACTGTCCTCACACCAGTATCAGCAGTTTAAACATACCTTCTGTAGGCATATGCTTGCATGTCCATGAATTTTATAAACCAAAATCCAAACTGCTTGAAGTGTGGATCTATAACATTGTGTCTGTGTTCTTATGACCACCCAAATCACTCCCTGCTCACATGAAGAGAGACATGAGAACTGCATTCTTTCTTGCTGGAAAGCGAGGTGCTGCAGGGCCAGACCTCAGGGAGCAGGCAAGGACCCACAGGAGCACCATGGCTATGCAGAGCTCCAACCTCCTCAAGACATGCCATGCAAGCTTGTTACATCTGTGTGGGACAGTGCTGCACTGTGTAGAGGTACCAGCCCAAGTCCCCACAGCAGGATAGCCAGATGCCCACAGCACAATTCCCCATGGCTAACTAAGGGGCCAGCTTCTCAGCTCTCCACAGCTTTCTTCTACTGCAGCTTTCTTCTACGGCTTCCAAATCTAATGCTAGCTTAGAAAGTGCTTGTCCAGTGCTTCACTGATTTCTGTAAGCACCTCCTAAGAAAGCCAGGAAAAGAAAAGGAGGATTTCAGCACACAGGTAAATAAGTTATTCCTCAAATGAAGCTTACCCCAGGGCAGGGATATTTGTAACAGCCTTCTCCTGTAGATTCATTAACATCTAATAAGAGAGAATGGAGGAACCAATGCTGCTGCCTTTGTGTGGTTAAAAAGGCAATCAACCTCTTCTGGGAGAATAGAGACTGGAAACTAGGCCGTGTTTTTTCTAGTGAAGCTTTTGGTTTGCTATGGAACTGCTGATCAGGGGTGCTGTAAGCAGCACCAGAGCAGCATTGCTATAAATTCAAGACCTGAAACAGCTGCTGCGTCTGTAAGTACAAACTATGGTCTTTAAAGGACTCCAGAAGCTTCAGACATGGGCTCTCTAAGCTATTTCACAGCAGGGATTGATAGTTTGTGGACCAAATAATAATAGGGGGAGGGCCCTTATAATCCTTTCCCCAAGGTCCCAGCTGTGAGACGTGCCACTGGGGTAGGCTGGAGGTAGGTGGGCAAGACAGATCCATGGTATCTGCCTGCAGAGCACTGAATTACTGCAACATCATCATCTGACATAAATATAAAGAGATGCTCTTCTGTTACAGCAAGGGGGGAGTGGATAATTGCACCGTAGGGACACCTCTGGGATCCAGCCATTTGTAGTTAACCAGAATTATTCATCTGTTTGGTAAACTTTTATTTCTTTTATGACAAGAGGAAAAAATGACTAAGAATGCATCCAGGAGATGCAGTAAACATGCCTGCCTGGGAGGCCTGTGGATGTAAACTAAGGATCTTGCAAAGGAATCATTTAGCAAGCCTGTCTTTGGATGGAAATGCTGAGTGCAGGAAGTCTGCTGCTGCTCTTAATGTTAAGACTGGTCAATGCATCTCTTGCTACATCCCTGAGATGGATTGTATTTTAATAGGCTTGGCTTACATAGCGTGTAGCTTAATGTTCCACCTGACAGATGATGCCTCGCTGGAAGGCTGGCAGCTCCTGCCAGTGCAGCATCTTATTGAGGTAGAAGTGTAGTGTCAGCAGCAGGGAAGAGTCCAGCTCAAGGTGTCCATCTCTTGTGCACAAGCACACACAGCCCCTCTTTTGAAAGCATTAGCAGAAGAGAGGAGGAAAAAGAAAGAGAACAGTAAAGCAGCAAAGCCTACTTAACAGGCACAGGCTATTGGTGTTGCAGTTTTGGCCCTTCACAGTATAGCTAATGCAGAGGGAGTTTCAAATTTAACTGGGAGCGTGGTGAAAACAGTGGCCTTCTTTTCCATGCAAGGATTTGCATGGGTGGCTGAAACTAGAACAAAGCCAAAAGAAGACAAGGTCCTAGATTCCTGCTCTGCCCTGCAGGACAACACAACTGGTTCCCCAGTTGTGTCCATTCTCCCCTGGAGCATTTTCTCCAACCTGGCGGTGGAGTTCCCTCAGCAACATTCTGCTGCATCTTGCCAACAATAATAGCTTCTCATTACCATCCCAGAAGGTCTCCATGGGCCAAAGGGAATAGCTTCTGCAGGTAAAGGAGGAGAGACTATTGATCCAGAATTTGGCATTTATGAGCTGCAGTGTGAATCACAGACCTATGAAAGGCCATTGATCTTTCCTCCCTGCCAGACAGCATGTATTCTGTTCACTTCCCCTCCCCAGAACTGAATTTCCTCTCTACAGGAGTTTGGAGGGAAATAGCATGGAAGGAAAAGAGATCCAGGAGCTACCAGGTTCAGCTGCCTCTTGCATTCTTGCAATAGCCAGGCTTATGAAATACTTCTAACCATCTAGGAAGCCCAGAGCAATGCTTTTACAATGAATGTTATGGAAAGAAAAAAAAAAATTAATCTCACTCATATAATTGCAGAGACATGCAGCCTCACTCTTGATTATTTATTTATTACTCTCATTTCCTAAGGAAACAACCTTTATGAAATTGTCCTTCTGCCTTCTACTTCCCAACCTCCTTCCCTGCATGATTTTTTCAGTCACTGCCTAATTTCAACCAAGTTTTAAAGAGATGTCCAAAATATGAAACTTCCATGCCTTTCTGAAAATCAGGGTTGAATATAGGAAATGGTTCTAAATCAATGCCACCATGGAAAGAAAGCTTTCCAAGTAAACTCCATGGTTATCTGCTTTTGCTCAACATGCCAGTGCAGGCCTTGTTCAGAACAATTTTTCCTCTGTCTAGCTGCCAAATTAGAGGTGTGGGAGGGGGATGAAAGTCCCATGACAGGGCCAGGGGTTTGGGCAGGTTATTAAAAGCCCTGCAAGCAGTGACATTGTACAGGAATTGGGAGGACAGGGAGTTATTGTGGGATACATAGGAATAGGGGGGCCTAAACCCAGACAAAACTGGGCTTTACTAAATCTGTTGCTCTTCAAACAGGCTTTTTTTGTGATGGTGTCTGCAGCTGTACCCCAACCTCCTATTTTGTTAGGCACCACCACAGGAGCACAGGATAAAGGATAGTCCCTGCCCCAAAGAATTGCCTACCAAAAGCTTGCCTATTATTTTTGTGGAGTAATTTAGGCCTTCCTCCAACTCGGAGCTCAAGCTTAGCCCTGATCAAACTCATTTGAAGTAACCCATTGTCTTCAGCTCAGCTGTTTCTCAAATCAGGCACAGGGCTGCAAATCCAGCTGAATCAAAGACTGGCAGAGCAAAGCGAGGAGTGAGGTGGTACTGTGGTAATTACCTTGCACTGGCATAAGTGGCCATTAATCCTATCTGGATGCCTTGGGTAGCAAAGTAAACCTGTGCAGTTAAATAGCACGTTGATAGTTCCAGTAACAATTTAGGGAAGCACAGGGCAATATTTCAGATAATGAGGCAACTTTATCTACTTGTCAAAAGTAAAACCTGAAAATTTTAAGGGCACTATTTTATTTTGCCTGAAAGAAAAAGGAGCTAGAAGAGACCTGATTGAGGTATTCATAATTATATGAGAAATAGTGAAAACTAATCAGTCTGTGCTTTTTATATTGTCACATAATGCAAGAACAAGGGGACTCTTAAAATTTAAATTAATAAGCAGTACATTTAGCTTTCAAACATATTTAGTGAATTGTGTTACGATTACAGCTTATATAAATAATCCACCAATTTCCATAAAACTATCTGATAAAATTCACCCTTAACAATAGTTCATTTCCCAATTTGCTTTTTATTATTTGAAATCCTTTAGAAACCCAAGGGAAGCTGTAGGCTGGGGATTCTAAAAGACTGTATATTTAGCACAAATCTGAGGAACGGACTGACTTGCGCAGCATGTACTCCCCTTCAGAAATTCACAGCCCCAGGAAGTTAAGGAGACTAATGCAGAGGCTGGCTAAAAGGAAGGGAGAAAAGAGCCCACACTGGATAATTTCATGACCATTAGTAACATTTGTATCTATACAAGCTAAGATAATTATAATGGTAATCATATCTCATACTTCAGAGCCTGAAGTGATTGCCTGCAGAGGCCAAGGAAGCCTTGGAGAGTTTCCGTAGAAAGGAAGATTAGAAATGCCTAAGATTATTTAATTTGGTCATATTGGGCATAGCAAAAGGAAGATACTTATTTTCCCTTTAAAAAGCTTTTCTTTCCTCCTTTCTGAATTGTTTTTTTCCCCTATTGGCTTGACCTGTAACCTGGGATCTTCTCTGGCATCTTCACATCTTTTGCTTTTCCCATCCAGTTTGTGCCTGAATCCTGCTGTTTTCACTCAAAAGTGTTCCCCAGTGTCTCATCCCATTCCTCTCTTGTGTTTGTGTGGTTCATCCTCACTGATATCACCTATGCAATGTGAAGGAGCCATGCATCCAATTGTCCTTGGCCAGACTTCATTAGCAGACCCTGCTCTCATTGTGTTGCTCCCAGAGTGTCATGAGCCTGCCTGTTCTCTGTGCATGTGAGCAGCTCCCTACATAAGGGGGGTGTTTAGCAACCAAGTTAGGCAAGCTGTCAGCTTTTCCATTTCCCAGTCTTTCCACTAAGACCAATGGGAATCATGATATTAGTGTCAACTAGGACAGTCTCATTTTATGGATTATTCATTGTCTCAACGACTGAAGAAAATGAATGACAGCTCAGATATGTCTCATGTTGCCCTTTAACCATTGCTATGTTGCTGTGGGATCCAGTCACCTGATCTCCTCCTCCTTTCCTGTCCTCTTGCATTTTTGCACCTTCATTGTACAATGATGCCATGTAGGGCCAGATTCAGATAACCTCTCATGGAGAGTTTTAGATGTTTATACAAATGAGGTCTTCACTAATTTCAGAGAACCTACATGCAGAATAACAGGTATGAAAGAATGTTAGAAACAGACTTCAGGCAAAGACGCGTGGTCATTCTGTGCACATATGAGGAAATGAGATAGGAAAGAAATGGCATCCTTTTATTACTCCGTGCCAGCTACTCATACCAACACAGTGAAGAAAAATTGCCAACAAAGGGCTGCTATTCCCCTTTCCATGCAAAGCAGACAGATTTTACTGCTTCCTCTGACAAAAATATCCAAGATTTCTGACCCTGTTGTGGACAGTCCTACCACAAGGAAATGGCTGCCACTGGTTACTTCCTCACTAGAAGTAACAAACCAGCTTGTGACTTTGAGGTTATGTCTGTATAGCAAGACAAAGGAGCAGGCCATAAACACACTGATCCCTATGACCTACTTGCTTTCTACTTATGATGCTACGGTTTAATGAGCGCTCAAAGGATCAATGCTATGTTTAGGTACAGCAGAGCTCATAAGAGCTGCTGGTGGACCTGGGTGTACTCCATACACATAAACTGCCTGAATGAGAGCCTGGGCATGTGCTGCAGTTCTGAGCTTCAGGACTTCTCTGCAAACCATGGTGTCGGCCTTGTAGTGCAGGTCTGAAGACTACCAGTGTGGATGGTAGTCAAGGCTGGTCTGAACAGAGGGCAGGGATGACAGCTTAACTGATAGCATACACATATCCTGGGTTGTTTCCCAGCTCTTGATCTGCTTGTGTGTATACAGCTTTTGAGCTGGGCTTTATGCTAAAACTATGACTGATTCCTGAAACTAGAAATTTAGGAGGTCTCTTTTCCCTGTTAGTGGGGTAGTTCACTTCAGGACACTTCAAAAGCAGGAGAATAATAATTTGAGAACAAAAGGTAGCTATAATAAAGGTATTCAAAATTATGAATGGTAAAAGGAAGGCCAAGAAAGCACTGCTAGTCAGCCTTCTTGGTAATAAAAAAGAAATTGGTGGCCATTGAACAAAATTACAAAGCAACACATTGTGAGTGGATGAAAGGTAATGTTGTTTACAAAAGGTATAATTAAACAATGATATTCACTGCTCCAGAGATTGAGAGTGATATCTCTCTAGGATTAAGAAATGATTCAGCATTTATATAAATAAAAAGAACATCTGCAAGGACACTAGCTAAACACAATTACAAGAGCTATCAATCCTCATGCTTTAGGGCATGGTTACCTGCTGAGGTCAGGAAGAAATTTTTTCATGGTACAGCACTAAAAAGTAAAATGCATTATTGGGCATTGATGGGTATTGGATACCTTATTAGATAGTCCTTTAATCTGTTCCACTATGCAGTTATTCTCTTCCTCCATATTACAAATCAGTGAAGCATTTAGGTGTGTGCTTAAATTCTATTTTGAAATCAACAGGACTTAAAAACGTGGATAAATGTAAGAGCACAATTAAGCACTTTCCAGAATAGATATATTAAGTACCTGCTTAAATTTATAGACATATTGAAGTGGTTTTCGATTGTGGACTGATGTTTCAGTGGCCAAACCTCACACACAAAGCCGGTAGAACTTACTGTATTTAATATTTTATCAACTGATTTTGTAGAAACTCTATATAACAACAAGATGCTAGTTCTAAAAATTTCAACCTTTGATCTCAATATCCCGTGAATTTGTGACTATAGCTCTACAGTTTATTCAAGTAGGTAATCCAATATGCATATAGACATAATCATACTGGTCTAAAATGGTTACTGTTTTAATCCTTGAGCCTCTTTTCTGGTGTGAATAAAATGAGCTTTGCACTCTGCTGTAGTTTCCTCCCCTGTATTTGCATCCTGGTGGTTCATCTTACACTTCTAGGCAAGGCAGCAGCCAGACATTGAAGATTTCTTTGAAGATTTAAATTTTGCTTTAAACTTCTTATCCTTTCCTCTTAGAGAAGATATCACTCAATCCCTAAAGACTTGCAGGGTCAGCAGCAGGCCTCGGAACACAGAGGGAAAATGCAGTGCTGATGAGATCTCCCTGTGGTCAGGTTGTTAGCCCAATAGGTGCGAATATTGTTGACGCTGGCCATGTGGAAAAGGGTTTCATGTGAAGAAGGTCATATGGAAGAATGAACAAAAGCTTGAATGTTATTCACAGCCTTTGTCTTATGTTTCTGGCAGAGTGTTAAAGGGTTAGAGCTTCACAGATGCAGGAGACTGGCACAACTGATACAGCTGAAAGACAGACATTCCTGAAATGCAGGCAGGCTAGCATGGGTGACACTGTTGTGGGTGTTTACTACAGGCCACCTGATCAGGAAGAGGAAGT